>NW_027363082.1:600000-1065000 GCF_046119375.1 Phyllobates terribilis
TGGGCTACATTATCTCCTGCGAGGGCTTTGAGATGGACCCGGTGAAGGTTCAGGCGGTACAGGAATGGCCTAGGCCTATTGGTTTGAAATCGATACAGAGATTTTTGGGTTTCGCCAATTATTACAGAAAATTCATTAAGAATTTTTCTATAATTGTTAAGCCGCTGACCGATCTCACCAGGAAAGGTGCGAATACGGTCCAGTGGACTACTGAGGCCATTGAAGCTTTTGTGTATCTCAAGGAGAGGTTCAGTGCTGCCCCCATCCTTATGCAAAACCTACAAAAGACAAAAAATATATCTCATACCCTACCATCATTATAAATAAATGTAAAGCTTTACATTTATTTATAATGATGGTAGGGTATGAGATATATTTTTTGTTTTTTGTAGGTTTTGCATCTTATTGCTAGTGTGAACATGCTCCTATTTCTTGCATGTGTACCATCTTAGTCCTCAGTTCACATTGCTTGGTTTTTTGTCTTGTTTGCATTCTGTGCAAATTAGGGGTGTGGCATCCCCCTTGTTGAGCTGGTTAGTATATATGTAGCTTACCACGGGCTTAGGTGGTCTGATATTGGGACCCGGTTCTATTTGTCTACTCTTTTTTATATGCATTACTTCAACTTTGATATACAGTAAGGTTTTTAATATAGACAGTGTAGGACCGTCCCAATTTAGGGTCACCTTGTCGCTGGTGGGACGGCTTGTATACTTTTTTTGATCAAAAATAGTTCACTAAGTACCCTATATTTCATATGCAACTTTGCTTTACATTTATTTATAATGATGGTAGGGTATGAGATATATTTTTTGTCTTTTGTAGGTTTTGCATCTTTTTGCTAGTGTGAACATGCTCCTATTTCTTGCATGTGTACCATCTTAGTCCTCAGTTCACATTGCTTGGTTTTTTGTCTTGTTTGCATTCTGTGCAAATTAGGGGTGTGGCATCCCCCTTGTTGAGCTGGTTAGTATATATGTAGCTTACCACGGGCTTAGGTGGTCTGATATTGGGACCCGGTTCTATTTGTCTACTCTTTTATATGCATTACTTCAACTTTGATATACAGTAAGGTTTTTAATATAAACAGTGTAGGACCGTCCCAATTTAGGGTCACCTTGTCGCTGGTAGGACGGCTTGTATACTTTTTTTGATCAAAAATAGTTCACTAAGTACCCTATATTTCATATGCAACTTTGCTTTACATTTATTTACAATGATGGTAGGATATGAGATATATTTTTTGTCTTTTGTAGGTTTTGCATCTTTTTGCTAGTGTGAACATGCTCCTATTTCTTGCATGTGTACCATCTTAGTCCTCAGTTCACATTGCTTGGTTTTTTGTCTTGTTTGCATTCTGTGCAAATTAGGGGTGTGGCATCCCCCTTGTTGAGCTGGTTAGTATATATGTAGCTTACCACAGGCTTAGGTGGTCTGATATTGGGACCCGGTTCTATTTGTCTACTCTTTTTTATATGCATTACTTCAACTTTGATATACAGTAAGGTTTTTAATATAGACAGTGTAGGACCATAACAATTTAGGGTCACCTTGTCGCTGGTGGGACGGCTTGTATACTTTTTTTGATCAAAAATAGTTCACTAAGTACCCTATATTTCATATGCAACTTTGCTTTACATTTATTTATAATGATGGTAGGGTATGAGATATATTTTTTGTCTTTTGTAGGTTTTGCATCTTTTTGCTAGTGTGAACATGCTCCTATTTCTTGCATGTGTACCATCTTAGTCCTCAGTTCACATTGCTTGGTTTTTTCTATTGTTTGCATTCTGTGCAAATTAGGGGTGTGGCATCCCCCTTGTTGAGCTGGTTAGTATATATGTAGCTTACCACAGGCTTAGGTGGTCTGATATTGGGACCCGGTTCTATTTGTCTACTCTTTTATATGCATTACTTCAACTTTGATATACAGTAAGGTTTTTAATATAAACAGTGTAGGACCGTCCCAATTTAGGGTCACCTTGTCGCTGGTGGGACGGCTTGTATACTTTTTTTGATCAAAAATAGTTCACTAAGTACCCTATATTTCATATGCAACTTTGCTTTACATTTATTTACAATGATGGTAGGATATGAGATACATTTTTTGTCTTTTGTAGGTTTTGCATCTTTTTGCTAGTGTGAACATGCTCCTATTTCTTGCATGTGTACCATCTTAGTCCTCAGTTCACATTGCTTGGTTTTTTGTCTTGTTTGCATTCTGTGCAAATTAGGGGTGTGGCATCCCCCTTGTTGAGCTGGTTAGTATATATGTAGCTTACCACAGGCTTAGGTGGTCTGATATTGGGACCCGGTTCTATTTGTCTACTCTTTTTTATATGCATTACTTCAACTTTGATTTACAGTAAGGTTTTTAATATAGACAGTGTAGGACCGTCCCAATTTAGGGTCACCTTGTCGCTGGTGGGACGGCTTGTATACTTTTTTTGATCAAAAATGGTTCACAAAGTACCCTATATTTCATATGCAACTTTGCTTTACATTTATTTATAATGATGGTAGGGCATGAGATATATTTTTTGTCTTTTGTAGGTTTTGCATCTTTTTGCTAGTGTGAACATGCTCCTATTTCTTGCATGTGTACCATCTTAGTCCTCAGTTCACATTGCTTGGTTTTTTGTCTTGTTTGCATTCTGTGCAAATTAGGGGTGTGGCATCCCCCTTGTTGAGCTGGTTAGTATATATGTAGCTTACCACAGGCTTAGGTGGTCTGATATTGGGACCCGGTTCTATTTGTCTACTCTTTTTTATATGCATTACTTCAACTTTGATATACAGTAAGGTTTTTAATATAGACAGTGTAGGACCATAACAATTTAGGGTCACCTTGTCGCTGGTGGGACGGCTTGTATACTTTTTTTGATCAAAAATAGTTCACTAAGTACCCTATATTTCATATGCAACTTTGCTTTACATTTATTTATAATGATGGTAGGGTATGAGATATATTTTTTGTCTTTTGTAGGTTTTGCATCTTTTTGCTAGTGTGAACATGCTCCTATTTCTTGCATGTGTACCATCTTAGTCCTCAGTTCACATTGCTTGGTTTTTTCTATTGTTTGCATTCTGTGCAAATTAGGGGTGTGGCATCCCCCTTGTTGAGCTGGTTAGTATATATGTAGCTTACCACAGGCTTAGGTGGTCTGATATTGGGACCCGGTTCTATTTGTCTACTCTTTTATATGCATTACTTCAACTTTGATATACAGTAAGGTTTTTAATATAAACAGTGTAGGACCGTCCCAATTTAGGGTCACCTTGTCGCTGGTGGGACGGCTTGTATACTTTTTTTGATCAAAAATAGTTCACTAAGTACCCTATATTTCATATGCAACTTTGCTTTACATTTATTTACAATGATGGTAGGATATGAGATACATTTTTTGTCTTTTGTAGGTTTTGCATCTTTTTGCTAGTGTGAACATGCTCCTATTTCTTGCATGTGTACCATCTTAGTCCTCAGTTCACATTGCTTGGTTTTTTGTCTTGTTTGCATTCTGTGCAAATTAGGGGTGTGGCATCCCCCTTGTTGAGCTGGTTAGTATATATGTAGCTTACCACAGGCTTAGGTGGTCTGATATTGGGACCCGGTTCTATTTGTCTACTCTTTTTTATATGCATTACTTCAACTTTGATTTACAGTAAGGTTTTTAATATAGACAGTGTAGGACCGTCCCAATTTAGGGTCACCTTGTCGCTGGTGGGACGGCTTGTATACTTTTTTTGATCAAAAATGGTTCACAAAGTACCCTATATTTCATATGCAACTTTGCTTTACATTTATTTATAATGATGGTAGGGCATGAGATATATTTTTTGTCTTTTGTAGGTTTTGCATCTTTTTGCTAGTGTGAACATGCTCCTATTTCTTGCATGTGTACCATCTTAGTCCTCGGTTCACTATTGCTTGGTTTTTTGTCTTGTTTGCATTCTGTGCAAATTAGGGGTGTGGCATCCCCCTTTTTGAGCTGGTTAGTATATATGTAGCTTACCACATGCTTAGGTGGTCTGATATTGGGATCCGGTTCTATTTGTCTACTCTTTTATATGCATTACTTCAACTTTGATATACAGTAAGGATTTTAATATAGACAGTGTAGGACCATCCCAATTTAGGGTCACCTTGTCGCTGGTGGGACGGCTTGTATACTTTTTTTGATCAAAAATAGTTCACTAAGTACCCTATATTTCATATGCAACTTTGCTTTACATTTATTTATAATGATGGTAGGGTATGAGATATATTTTTTGTCTTTTGTAGGTTTTGCATCTTTTTGCTAGTGTGAACATGCTCCTATTTCTTGCATGTGTACCATCTTAGTCCTCAGTTCACATTGCTTGATTTTTTGTCTTGTTTGCATTCTGTGCAAAGTAGGGGTGTGGCATCCCCCTTGTTGAGCGGGTTAGTATATATGTAGCTTACCACGGGCTAAGGTGGTCTGATATTGGGACCCGGTTCTATTTGTCTACTCTTTTATATGCATTACTTCAACTTTGATATACAGTAAGGTTTTTAATATAGACAGTGTAGGACCGTCCCAATTTAGGGTCACCTTGTCGCTGGTGGGACGGCTTGTATACTTTTTTTGATCAAAAATAGTTCACTAAGTACCCTATATTTCATATGCAACTTTGCTTTACATTTATTTATAATGATGGTAGGGTATGAGATATATTTTTTGTCTTTTGTAGGTTTTGCATCTTTTTGCTAGGTGAACATGCTCCTATTTCTTGCATGTGTACCATCTTAGTCCTCAGTTCACATTGCTTGGTTTTTTGTCTTGTTTGTATTGTGTGCAAATTAGGGGTGTGGCATCCCCCTTGTTGAGCTGGTTAGTATATATGTAGCTTACCACGGGCTTAGGTGGTCTGATATTGGGACCCGGTTCTATTTGTCTACTCTTTTTTATATGCATTACTTCAACTTTGATTTACAGTAAGGTTTTTAATATAGACAGTGTAGGACCGTCCCAATTTAGGGTCACCTTGTCGCTGGTGGGACGGCTTGTATACTTTTTTTGATCAAAAATAGTTCACAAAGTACCCTATATTTCATATGCAACTTTGCTTTACATTTATTTATAATGATGGTAGGGCATGAGATATATTTTCTGTCTTTTGTAGGTTTTGCATCTTTTTGCTAGTGTGAACATGCTCCTATTTCTTGCATGTGTACCATCTTAGTCCTCAGTTCACATTGCTTGGTTTTTTGTCTTGTTTGCATTCTGTGCAAATTAGGGGTGTGGCATCCCCCTTGTTGAGCTGGTTAGTATATATGTAGATTACCACGGACTTAGGTGGTCTGATATTGGGACCCGGTTCTATTTGTCTACTCTTTTTTATATGCATTACTTCAACTTTGATATACAGTAAGGTTTTTAATATAGACAGTGTAGGACCGTCCCAATTTAGGGTCACCTTGTCGCTGGTGGGACGGCTTGTATACATTTTTGATCAAAAATAGTTCACTAAGTACCCTATATTTCATATGCAACTTTGCTTTACATTTATTTATAATGATAGTAGGGTATGAGATATATTTTTTGTCTTTTGTAGGTTTTGCATCTTTTTGCTAGTGTGAACATGCTCCTATTTCTTGCATGTGTACCATCTTAGTCCTCAGTTCACATTGCTTGGTTTTTTGTCTTGTTTGCATTCTTTGCAAATTAGGGGTGTGGCATCCCCCTTGTTGAGCTGGTTAGTATATATGTAGCTTACCACGGGCTTAGGTGGTCTGATATTGGGACCCAGTTCTATTTGTCTACTATTTTTTATATGCATTACTTCAACTTTGATATACAGTAAGGTTTTTAATATAGACAGTGTAGGACCGTCCCAATTTAGGGTCACCTTGTCGCTGGTGGGATGGCTTGTATACTTTTTTTGATCAAAAATAGTTTACTAAGTACCCTATATTTCATATGCAACTTTGCTTTACATTTATTTATAATGATGGTAGGGTATGAGATATATTTTTTGTCTTTTGCAGGTTTTGCATATTTTTGCTAGTGTGAACATGCTCCTATTTCTTGCATGTGTACCATCTTAGTCCTCAGTTCACATTGCTTGGTTTTTTGTCTTGTTTGCATTCTGTGCAAATTAGGGGTGTGGCATCCCCCTTGTTGAGCTGGTTAGCATATATGTAGATTACCACGGGCTTAGGTGGTCTGATATTGGGACCCGGTTCTATTTGTCTACTCTTTTTTATATGCATTACTTCAACTTTGATATACAGTAAGGTTTTTAATATAGACAGTGTAGGACCGTCCCAATTTAGGGTCACCTTGTCGCTGGTGGGACGGCTTGTATACATTTTTGATCAAAAATAGTTCACTAAGTACCCTATATTTCATATGCAACTTTGCTTTACATTTATTTATAATGATGGTAGGGTATGAGATATATTTTTTGTCTTTTGTAGGTTTTGCATCTTTTTGCTAGTGTGAACATGCTCCTATTTCTTGCATGTGTACCATCTTAGTCCTCAGTTCACATTGCTTGGTTTTTTGTCTTGTTTGCATTCTGTGCAAATTAGGGGTGTGGCATCCCCCTTGTTGAGCTGGTTAGTATATATGTAGCTTACCACGGGCTTAGGTGGTCTGATATTGGGACCCGGTTCTATTTGTCTACTATTTTTTATATGCATTACTTCAACTTTGATATACAGTAAGGTTTTTAATATAGACAGTGTAGGACCGTCCCAATTTAGTGTCACCTTGTCGCTGGTGGGACGGCTTGTATACTTTTTTTGATCAAAAATAGTTCACTAAGTACCCTATATTTCATATGCAACTTTGCTTTACATTTATTTATAATGATGGTAGGGTATGAGATATATTTTTTGTCTTTTGTAGGTTTTGCATCTTTTTGCTAGTGTGAACATGCTCCTATTTCTTGCATGTGTACCATCTTAGTCCTCAGTTCACTATTGCTTGGTTTTTTGTCTTGTTTTTATTCTGTGCAAATTAGGGGTGTCGCATCCCCTTTGTTGAGCTAGTTAGTATATATGTAGCTTACCACGGGCTTAGGTGGTCTGATATTGGGACCCGGTTCTCTTTGTCTACTCTTTTATATGCATTACTTCAACTTTGATATACAGTAAGGTTTTTAATATAGACAGTGTAGGACCGTCCCAATTTAGGGTCACCTTGTCGCTGGTGGGACGGCTTGTATACTTTTTTTGATCAAAAATAGTTCACTAAGTACCCTATATTTCATATGCAAGAGATATCACTATAAGCACAAAAAATACAGTTCAGAGAGTAGGAATGTAAGATTATATCTATTATTAAGGATATGGAACTAAGAGGTCTGGAATTTTACTGATATAATCTTACATTCCTACTCTCTGAACTGTATTTTTTGTGCTTATAGTGATATCCCTTGACCACACTGCCTCAATTTTATTGGGGCTTTCTATGTCTTAGGGGTTTTTTGACTTGATTTTATGGGGTGTGTGTATGTCTTGTGATAACATTAATAAAAATTTGAAATAGCAGATTTACTGAGTACCTTGATCTCTTTATTTAAATTATCAATGTAGAATGAGGAATGAGAAATAATTGGTTAGTATATATGTAGCTTACCACGGGCTTAGGTGGTCTGATATTGGGACCCAGTTCTATTTGTCTACTCTTTTATATGCATTACTTCAACTTTGATATACAGTAAGGTTTTTAATATAGACAGTGTAGGACCGTCCCAATTTAGGGTCACCTTGTCGCTGGTGGGACGGCTTGTATACTTTTTTTGATCAAAAATAGTTCACTAAGTACCCTATATTTCATATGCAACTTTGCTTTACATTTATTTATAATGATGGTAGGGTATGAGATATATTTTTTGTCTTTTGTAGGTTTTGCATCTTTTTGCTAGTGTGAACATGCTCCTATTTCTTGCATGTGTACCATCTTAGTCCTCAGTTCACATTGCTTGGTTTTTTCCCCATCCTTATGCAGCCTGATGAGACCAAGCCTTTTTTGGTCGAGGTTGATGCTTCTTCGGAGGGGGTCGGTGCTGTTTTGTCTTAGGAAAACAAGGATGGAGTACATCCCTGTGCTTTTATTTCAAAAAAATTTTGAGACCGAACTTAATTACGATGTCGGTAATCGGGAATTTCTGGCGATTAAACTCGCATTTGAACATTGGCGTCATCTCATGGAAGGTGCTAAATTTCCTATTCAGGTTTTCACTGATCATAAGGATCTGATCTATCTTGATGCTGCCAAGTGCTTGAATGCCCGTCAGGCTAGGTGGGCACTTTTTTTTTCGTGGTTTAATTTTTCTGTTACTTACATCCTAGGTACCAAGAATGTAAAAACTGATGCTTTATCTCGCAGTTTTTCTCCCATGGTTGGTACCGAGAAGGAGGAGAGCATTTTACAGGAAGGTGTTGTGATAGCAGCATTGGACTCCGTTTTGGAAGATGGGATTCTGAAAGCCCAGGAGGATGCCCCACCTAACACTCCCATTGGGAGGTTGTTTGTACCTAGGAACTTTAGGAGAGATTTGTTTGTGGAGTGTCATGAGTCTCGGTTGGCAGGTCATCCAGGAATTTCGGAGACTAAGAGACTTGTAGGTCGCAGTTTTTGGTGGCCTGGATGGCAGAAGGAAGTCATTAAGTGGGTGCGTCAATGTACTGTGTGTGCTAGATCTAAGTCTTCACATGCTCCTGCTGCGGGGTTGCTTTGCCCTCTGGAAGTTCCTAGTGCACCTTGGACGCATCTTGCTATGGATTTTATTACTGACCTTCCTGCCTCTGAGGGTTTCACTGTCATCTGGGTGGTCGTGGACCGTTTTAGCAAGATGTGTCACTTGGTTCGCTTCATCAAACTGCCCTGCGCTAAGACACTCGCTAAGGCTTTTGTTAAGGAAATTAACTCCACCTGATGAAGGCAGCAGACCGCTGCAGAAACGCGTTGTGGGCATTAATACTTCAATAAAGAGGTTTGTTTTATCCTTTTCCAGCGCCTTATCCAGTTTCTAGCGCCCCACTGACCACTTCAATTTGCACACTTTGTTAAGGAAATTGTCAGGCTCCATGGCGTTCCTACCAACATTGTTTCCGATAGAGACCTCAGTTTGTGGCTCGTTTTTGGCGTGCCTTTTGTGACAGGTTGGGAGTTCATTTGTCATTTTCATCTGGATATCATCCTGAGTCTAATGGACAGACAGAAAGAAAGAACCAAGATGTTGAACAGTTTTTGTGTTGTTTTGTGGCTGACAATCAAGAGGGGTGGTCTGAGTTTTTGCCACTGGCTGAATTTGCTCTTAACAACCATACATCCTCTTCTGCTGGGTGTTCTCCATTTTTTTGTTGTACTGGGAGACATCCGTCGTTTGGGTCATTCTCCAAATTGGTATCGGCTGAGCCGGAGGAGGAGAATTTTTCCGGTGATTTGGAGAGAGTTTGGACTGATGTACGTTGTAACCTTCAAGAGGCTAACAAAAAGTCCAAGAGGTACTTTGACGGGAAACGTCAAGAGTAGTGTTGAGCATTCCGATACTGAAATATCGGGTATCGGCCGATATTCGCAGTATCGGAATTCCGATACTTAATTCCGGTACTTTTACAATATCGTATACCGGAATCGGAAGTTCCCATAATGCAATGAGCCAGTTTCATTTTATTCAGCCAATGAGGATCCTAAGAATTGTGGGCACATCCTGTTAGGCATGTAGGCATCTTAACTAATGGCATGGCTGTGATTGGCTGCTGAAATGATGTCATGATGCACTATAAAAGCCGCCGCCGCCATTTTCAGCTCACTCTGCTGTGAATTCAGTTAGGAATAGGACGCTGTTGTTCTGAGGGACAGTTTTAGCTACCTATTTGGTCTATTCTGCTTTACCCAAGCTACTTTATAAATCGCTGTGCCTTGCAGCGCTAGTGCACAGTTCTCTGTGCTGTTCACCGCTGTCTGCAAGGTCTCTGTGTGTGAGTGCAGCTCACCCTGTAGTGTGTGCTTCAACCACGTCTGGTTGTAGTGCACTCAGTGTGTGTCACTGCCTCATACATTGTCCTTTTTTGCTAATTCATAATTTTTCCTGATATCTCCTATTAGTGTGGTGGTTCCATCCGTATTCAGCTAAATTGGTTCCAAACACACTATATAGGAGTAGATAGAGAATTTTTTTTGTCTTGCAGCGCTAGTGCACAGTGCTCTGCATCTGCACTGTTCACCGCTGTCAGCAAGGTCTGTGTGTGTGAGTGCAGCTCACCCTGTAGTGTGTGCTTCAGCCACGTCTGGTTGTAGTGCACTCAGTGTGTGTCACTGCCTCATACATTGTCCTTTATTGCCAATTCATAATTTTTCCTCATTTCTCCTATTAGTGTGGTGGTTCCATCCGTATTCAGCTAAATTGGTTCCAAACACACTATATAGGAGTAGTTAGAGGAGCCTTTCTGCAGCATTGTGCCCTGCAGCCCCAGCCAGATTAGTATTAGCCTATTTTCTGTAGCCTCATCTATTGCATTGTAGGTTACCTTCCTACATTGTAATAGCTACAAAAAGTTTGTGATACTATCGGTATTACATCTTTGGGCACATCCAGTGTCTTTTTGTGACAAAAAAAAATAAATAAAGTTCACCAAACACTCCACTTTACAGTTGTGTAGGCCACATTAGCTCATATTAAAGTCTAGTCCACACTTTATAAAATGAGTGTTTCTTATACCTGTTAGCAGCTGTTCAGGAATAAGCACACTAAGCCCTTAGTACATTTCTGCCTATCTTTATCAGTCTATCAAGATGAAGAAGGCAGGGAGTAAGGCATGTGGTCGTGGTCGTGGAGTTTCTGCAGGGAGAGGACATGAGGATTCTGTGCCTTCATGGAGAGGACAGGGGGATTCTGTGCCTGCTGCGGGCACCAGTGACTCAGCATCCCCCAGTTTTACCAGGGAACAGTCCTTTATGCGCAGGTTTGTAGGAGCTAGCCGTACCCCACTGCTGCGGGAGGACCAAATTGAAGCCGTTGTCGGATGGATGGCAGCTAACGCATCGACTTCAATTAGTTCCAGATCCTCTCAAGTCCTGAGCACTGAAGAGCACCCATCTGTCTCTTCACCGCCTGCCAAATTGCCCAGACAGTCAGAGAGCCCTGGACAGGAGCCATCTCTACTTCTGTTCTCTGAATCTCTTGGCTTGGAAAGAGGGGGCCAGCCAAGCAGAATTCAAGAATTTGAAGAAGAGGTAGTATGCAGTGATGCACAACCGTTTTGTCTTTCTGAATCTGAAGAGGCAGGTGGGCCAGTGCCTATGGTCAGCAGCACACCTCAGTACGCATCTGATGATGAGACTCAGGTGCCACTTTCTGGTGCGTACTGTGCTGTCGAGACTACCCAGGAGAAGCAGTTGTTTGAAGAGGGTGGTGTAGATGATGAGGTCTTTGACCCATCATGGCGTGAGGGACAGGAAGGTGGTGGGAGCAGCTCTGAGGAAGAGATTCCCCGAACGGTCCAAAAAGGAGGGAGAGGGAGGGAGCAGACTTGGTTGCCTGTAGCCTCCACTTCGGCACCCATTAGGAGCATGGCTATTCCAAAATCCAAAGCGTGCGCTCCCAAGACTTGCAGTGCCTGGTCCTTTTTTGACACAGTTAAAGATGACATTTGCTTTGTCAAATGCAAGCTGTGTAATCAGACGGTGAAAAGAGGGAAAAGTGTCAGCAACCTCAATACCACAAATATGTGGAAACATGTGCGGACCAAGCACGTGGTGGAGTTACAAAAACACACTGAAGACCTAGGCCAACCTACAGCGCCACCTACCACCTCTTCAGCTCGTGTTGTAGCCTCTTCCTCCAGCTCACACACAGCTGGTTCGGCTTCCTCACAGGATCGCCATGGAAGAATCTCTGGCACTGTTGTACAGAGACACAGTGTAATTCCACCCACAGCACCACTTTCCCTGTCATCCTCACACTCCTAGGCCAGTCTACAGCCATCGTTAGCACAGGCATGGGAGAAAAGGCGCCCATACTCGGCAAACCACCCCCGAGCACAGGCTCTGAATGCTGGCATTGCTAAACTACTGGCCCTTGAAATGCTATCATTCAGGCTGGTGGAGACTGACACCTTCCGTAACTTTATGGCATTGGCAGTCCCACAATACAACGTGCCCAGCCGCTTTTATTTCAGCAGGCAAGCTGTCCCTGCCCTGCAACGTCATGTGGAGGGAAAAATTAAACATGCGCTACAAAACGCCGTCAGTAGCAAGGTCCACCTGACCACCGATGCGTGGACCAGTAAGCATGGACAGGGACGATACCTTTTCCTCACTGCCCATTGGGTAAATGTTGTGGAGCCGGGTACAGATCTTGAGAGTGGCGCTGTACGTGTTCTGCCAACTCCAAGGATTGCAGGAATCCAGTCTGTACACACTGGCTCCTCCTCATACTCCAGTTCCTCTGAATCAGCGCTGCAGTAGCCGTCACGGTCTACCTCCACATCGACCCGTGAACGGTTACCTGCTGTGATGACCGATATGAGCACAGCCGTGGCCAAAGGTCAACAGGCCGTATTAAAATTAATTTCTTTGGGGAATCGAAGCCACACAGCGCAGGAGCTCTGGAATGCCATCAAGCAGCAGAGCGACATGTGGTTTGTGCCAGCGAATCTCCAGCCAGGCATGGTAGTGTGTGACAATGCCCGAAATCTGGTGGCAGCTCTGGGCCTAGGCAACCTCACTCACATCCCATGTCTGGCACATGTGCTCAACTTGGTCGTGTAGAGTTTTTTGAGGGACTATCCGAATCTTGATGCACTGCTTCACAAGGTCCACATAGAGTGCCCTCACTTGCGGCGTTCCAGCATCGCAAGATCGCTCATTGCAGCTCTGCAGCGGCGATTACATCTTCCGGAACATCGCATCATATGTGACCTACCCACCAGGTGGAATTCAACGTTACATATGTTGGAGAGTTGTGTGAGCAGCAGGTAACAGTAATGGAGTACCAGCTGCAGCAGGCGCAAACAAGTCGCAGTGCGCGCCGTTCACACTTCACCACCACTGAGTGGGCCTCTATGAAGGACATTTGCCACGTTTTGTGTGCCTTCGATTATTCCACGTGGATGGCGAGTGCAGATGATGCACTAGTCAGCATGACTATCCCCCATATCTGCCTGCTTGAAAAAACACTGCAAGCACTAAGGGACGAGGTTTTGGAAGAGGTGGAGCATGAGGAGTCACAAATGCCATCTGCTTCTCTACAGTCTGCGCAACGTGGTTCCTCACAAAGGCCTACGCAGGGGACACTTTGTGAGGAGGATGAGGAGGAGTCAATGGAGGAGGAATACATCTGTCCAGAGGAGGGAGGTACACAATGCTCTAGTAGTCAGTATCTAGAGCGAGGGTGGGGTGATGCAGAGCAGGCAGAGATCACGCCTCAAGCAGGGGACAGCGTTTCTTGGCCAGTTGGCAGTCTGCAGCACATGGTTGATTTCATGCTGCAGTGCCTGAGAAACGACCGCCGCATCGCCCACATTCTCAACACGGCTGATTATTGGGTGTCCACCCTCCTAGATCTTCGCTACCGGGACAACTTACAAAGCCTCATAACACCGTTGAACCGGGAGTCTAAAATGCGGGAGTACCAAGACGCACTGGTGCATTCCATCATGTTCTCCATTCCAACCGAGAGCAGTGCTGCTAGTGCTTTACAAAGCAGCTCAGTGCGTCGAGACAGTGGAGGAAGCTCTACACAAAGAGGGAGCAGAAGCAGCGCCTCAGCACAAGGCAAGACCAGTATGGCCCAAATGTGGCAAAGTTTTGTGTCCCCGCCGCCACAAATGTCTACACCATCACAGACGGCTCCAGTCAGCAGGAGGCAACGTTTCCGTCAGATGGTGACAGACTACATGTCTTGCCCTCTCAGTGTACTCCCAGACGGCTCTTCTCCCTTCAAGTTTTGGGTCTGTAAGCTGGATACATGGCCAGAGCTTAGCCAGTATGCATTGGAGGTGCTAGCTTGCCCTGCTGCTAGTGTATTATCGGAACGCGTCTTTAGTGCCGCAGGTGGTGTACTAACAGACCGTCGCATGCGACTATCCTCCGATAACGTTGACCGGCTTACTTTTCTCAAAATGAACAAGGCCTGGATCTTGCATGAATTTGCCAGTCCTCTTCCAGAATAAATAATTGGTTGGCAACAGTATCCAGGTCTCCTGTTGTGTTCATGTTTCTACCACCTGAACTGTAATCCCTGAGCTCCAACACTGCCAGTTGCTGCTCAGAAGTGCTGTCTGCACAGTCAACACTTGCTGCCGTGTTATTGGGGTTCAGTAACGTCGGCTGTTCCCCTGCTGTGCGGACGGCAATTTCTCCTGCTCTGTCCTCATTCACACTACTACAGATTTTAAAGTTGCTCCAATTACACCTCTGGCTCCTCTGTTTTCAGTATTATCCCTGAGCTCCAACACCGCCAGTTGGCGCTCGGAAGTGCTGTCTGCACAGTCAACACTTGCTGCCGTGTTATTGGGGTTCAGTAACGTCAGCTGATCCCCAGCTGTGTGTCTGGCAAATTCTCCTGCCTTGTCCACATCCACTGTACTACTGATTTAAAACTTGCTCCAATTACCTCTGGCTCCTCTGTTTTTAGTATTTACCCTGGGCTCCAATACCGCTAGTTGCTGCTCAGAAGTGCCATCTGCACAGTCAACGCTTGCTGCCGTGTTATTGGGGTTCAGTAACATCATCTGTTTCCCTGCCGTGTGTCCGGCAAATTCTCCTGCTCTGTCCACATTCACACTACTATTGATTTTAAACTTGCTCCAATTAGGCCTCTGGCTCTACTCTGTCTTTAGTATTTACCCTGGGTTCCAGCACCGCCAGCTGTTTCCCAGCGGTGTCTTTGGCACAGGTACTCCCTCCTGCCCAGCCTGGTTCCAGCACGCCAGCTGTTTCCGGGTAGTGTCAACGTCACTTTGCCTCCAATGCGTTGTCCTGTCGTGTTGCGGTCGGGTTAGCCGACTCTGTGGTGCCTGCAGTTTAGGTGACTCCTATGTGGGCTGCAGGATCTGGCAATGAAGGCTGGTTCCATAGTGCCAATAGGACAAGCACCCCCTGTAGGACTGTGGGTTTTGGTACTGCGGCCGGCTCGCGGCCTTGCAACTTTTTTTTACATGGGTACCTTCTGCTACCCATCCGGGTTCCAGTACCGTCAGCTGGTTCTCGGCAGTGCCTTTGACTTAGGTGCCTCCTTCTCGGTATCCAAGTTCCACCAACGTCTGCTGGTCCTTGGTAGTGATTTCTGGCACAGGTACCTCCTGCTCAGTAACCGAGTTCCAGTACCGTCAGCTGGTCCTCGGTAGTTCCATTGGCTCTTGTACCTTCTGCTACCCATCCAGGTTCCAGTACCATCAGCTGGTTCTCGGCAGTTCCTCAGCCTTCTTGTACCTTCTGCTACATTTCCAAGTTCAAGCTTTTTGAAATGGTTCTTGGTAATCACTCTGGATCTCCCTGACCAGGACCCTGAAGACGAGGACCCTGAAGACCACCCCGAAGAAGACGAGGACCCCGAAGACGAGGACCCTGAAGACGAGGACCCTGAAGACCAACCCGAAGAAGACGAGGACCCCGAAGACGAGGACTCTGAAGACGAGGACCCTGAAGACCAACCCGAAGAAGACGAGGACCCCGAAGATGACGACCCTGAAGACGAGGACCCTGAAGACGACCCCGAAGAAGACGATGACCCCGAAGACGACCCTGAACACGAGGACCCTGAAGACCACCCAGAAGAAGACGAGGACCCCGAAGACGATGACCCTGAAGACGAGGACCCCGAAGACGAGGACCCGGAAGACAACGACCCTGAAGACGACGACCCTGAAGATCACCCCGAAGAAGACCAAGAAGATGACCCTGAAGGAGTTGACCAAGAGGACAAAGAAGAAGAAGACAACCACCAAGATACAGAAGAACAAGAGACAGATAACCAAGAAGCAGAAGTACAAGAAGCTGCAGAACAAAAAGCGGAAGAACATTAAGCATAAGACTAAAAATCAGAGCAAAAGATAATATCTAAATTATAAGCAGAAGATGACTAAGCAGTGTATGGGGGTGAGTCTGTTCCTCCTCGTGGTGCCCCTGGAAAAGACCTGCTGCTGCAGGCCAAACTGAACGCGGACATATCCTGTTGTAAATCTTTTGTGACGGACAGAACGAAAGGTGTAATGTTCAAACTTTTATAGATAACAACTACAGGAATGCCTGTCACAAATAAGAATATGATGAAGAAGAAGAAGATGAAGAAGATGAAGAAGTAAAATATGAAGAATAATAGTTGAATAAGAAGAATATGAAGAATGTAAAAAAAAAAGAATAATAGGAAGAAGGTGAAGAAGAAGAAGAAGAAGAAGAAAAAGATGTAGAAGGTGAAGAAGAAGTTGATGAAAAAGATGCTGATGCTGAGGATGATGAATGGGGAAAGTGTGGGAGAAGTAAAAAAGAAGGTGAAGAGCATGGAAGTAATGAAACATAAATATCTGACAAAATATAAAAAAACTTAACATAGTCAATATTTCCGTAACTCAGAACGTCTTAAAAAATATTAATTCCTGCTATTCCATTTGATTGGGCTAAACCTCTATGCCTTTATTGTCTCCCCCACCTCCCCCAATACATTATACATTATTCTTAGTTGTTTTCCTTCATGTAGAATTAACCTACAAGGAAAGAAAGGGTTTATTTTTATTCCGATATTTCTGTCCCATTGACTTGCATTGGTTTCCGGTATCGGTATCGGAATCGGCGATATCCGATACTTTTTGGGCATCGGTCCGATCCGATATTTCCCGATATCGGAAGGTATCGCTCAACACTAGTCAAGAGGTTTTGTTTACGGTTGGTGACATGGTTTGGTTGTCCTCTAAGAATCTGCGGTTGAGGATTCCTTCTAAGAAATTGGGCCCGAAGTTTGTAAGGCCGTTTAAGGTGCTTCAGGTAGTTAACCAATCTGCTGTTAGGTTGGAGGTTCCTACCTCCTGGAAGATTAATCCGGTGTTTCATGTTTCCTTATTGAAAAAAGCTGATGTTTCTGATAGGGACGCCACTGTCTCTGTTCCTCCGGTGGTGAAAGACGGTGAATATGAAATTTCTCGCATTCTTAATTCTAGATGGCATAGAGGGAGATTGCAGTATCTCGTCGCTTGGAAAGGTTTCCGTCCCGAGGATAACTCCTGGGTAAGGGCGGATGATGTCTCTGCTCCTAGACTTGTCGGAGCGTTTCACAGGAGGTTTCCTGATAGACCTGGGCCTGGAGGATCCAGAGGATCCTCATAGAAGAGGGGATACTGTTAGAACCCTCCTGTTAGTTTTTTTCCTATTTTGTTGGTCACATGACTTTCTGCCTATATAATCCAGCTCCGCCCTTCTGGCCTTACTGGACTTCAGTGTTACATTTACTCTTAAGCTAGCCAGGTTCCTTGTACCTTACTCTGTAGTTTGCTTGGTCTTTTGACCACTAGTACTTTTTGTTTGTTTGTCTTTGCTCTGCTACAATTTCTGTTAGGAGGTGTCCAACTATATCCCAGTCCTTAGTTCTTGTAGGGACCCCTCCATTAGATCTATAGATCTGTGTTCAGACTAGCCGAGGACTTAGGCGGGTCTGTTCACAAGGAACAGGTCCCCCGCTGCATCGTAGGGAATCAGCTTAGTCCTATTGTAGGGACAGTTTTCCTATCTTTCCTTAGTGTTTGTAGCAGTTCGTAACAAAAGCATCTTAAACCTCTGCTCAGCATGCTCCTGGATAAGAAGATTCCCTATAGATGGGGCTTCCCCTTTGCTTTAATGGCTCGCAGGGATGGGGTGTCAGCAGCGCTCCGCTCTATGGGGGATTTGGACAAGTTTTGTGGGGACCTCTAACTAACAGCACCGAACATTCCGGAATGGAACAATCTTTGCCCCACGGAGGCTCCACCTCCCGTATGGCAAAAGGTGGGGAGGCGGGGCAAAGAGGGAACGACGCCTCGCAGGCCTGGGGAGCAGGGCCCGTCCTCTGGAGTGCATAAGAATAACTATGGTTGACTGTAAAACCCAGAGCATAAGCGGCTTCGCTAGAGGGTTTACTTTTTGTCTTTATCGCTCTTTTTCACTTACAAGCCGGTACTCAACGTCAAGTTCTGATACTTATGTTTGATTTTTTTCTATGCCTTAAATGAATGAATATTTTAAAGTGTCACTTTGACAACCTGTTTATAAATGCCCAGTGGGGTTCCTTGGGTTTCAGGACAAGGATTTTGGTTATTGTTTCTCATCTCACAGGAAAGTTTTTTTTCCCCTTTTTCTGGACTCCCTCCAATATATTTTTCCAAAGGGTTGTTGGATAGCAAGAACATTGTGATTTCCCTTAACTGCATACTACGTTTTTGAAACTTAGTGGGCTCACCTTGTGCCACAGTAATAACCCTTTTCCAAGAGTTACTCTTGGGAAAATTGTTCTGATCTGTATTGATATTTGTACATGTTTTCTCTTTATGTTGGTTTGTTTCAGTCTGTGTCTCCCCCGCATCCCACTGTCTTTCCCCTCCCTCCTTTTTACCTTTTCTTTTCCTTATCAAGAGAGCAGGGGTTATTCATGGAGCTCCTTGGCAGGTCATTATGGGGCGGGAGGCTGCAACGATTGTCAGTGAGTATGATTATAAGCAGTAGCTCACCTTTTCTCACTAGCAATGGTTAAGTTGATCACTTTGAATGTAAAGGGGCTTAATTCCCCTAGAAAAAGAAGGCTCACACTGCAGGAGTTGAAGGCTCAGAGAGCGGACATTGCCTTTTTACAGGAGACGCATTATAACCGGAGTGGGACGTTTAGATTTGCGGTGCATCATTACCCTTTTGCCTACTCTGCCTATAACAATAATAAAAAGGGTGGAGTGGCCATACTTATATCATCTTTATGTCCAATTCAAATCTCTAAATCTCATGAGGACCCGGCAGGTAGATTCTTGATACAGGAGGGCTTTTTTCAGGGCAAAGCAATAATATTGTGCAACATTTACGCCCCAAATTCGGGCCAAATACCCTTTATTCGCAAGGTTCTAGCTAGCCTTCGACGGCTGCAGCCTGGGGCATTGTTGGTGGGGGGGGACTTTAATATCCCGTTCTCAGAAATAAATGATAGGCTTGCCTTGAGGGGGAACCCTCCATCTGCTGGTTCGTCCTGATTATCATTGGAATTTAGAAAATTGATCCGGGCAAATTTCCTTTTTGATATGTGGAGAATAGATCATCCCAAAGAAAAAGCTTACACTTTTTATTCAAATCCGCATCAGACTCATACCAGAATTGATTACTTTTTTGCTAATATTGTCACACTTAGAATTATAGAGAATGTAGAGGTGGGGTCCATAACATGGTCGAATCATGCGCCGGTAATATTAAATTTTAAGTTGGGTCTCAGTTCATCCAGAGCCTGTCACTGGCGACTGCATGAATTTCTGGTAAAGGATCCCTGTATTCGAAAATCTTTATCAGATCATTTAACCCAGTATTTTGAACTAAATTCGGGATCTGTGCCCTCCCTTCCTATTTTGTGGGAAGCGCATAAGGCGGTAATAAGAGGGTGCTGTATTGCAGAGGGAGCGAGGCTTAAAAAAAATTCAAGGCAATTTTTCTCGAATCTTAATTCTCAGATTCGCCTTCTGGAACCTAGATTTGCCTCTTCTCCGTCAACTGGGACTCTGAGGAAGCTGTTGGCCACTAGGTACAAATTGAAGGATCTCTCCATCTGTAAAGTGGAGAAGATGCTTGTATTTTCAAAACAGAGATATTATGAAAAGGGGAACAAGGCCCATACCTTGTTGGCTAGGCAATTGCAGGATCACTCTGTGGCCGCGGCTCCTCAGGCTCTTAGAGACGATGAGGGAACTACCCACTATGACCCGGGGGAATTGTCAAATATCTTTTATAAATTTTATAAGAAATTATATAATCTTCAGGACCCACTGGCAGGCAATCCAGAATATATGCGATCAAAGATAGACAGCTGTTTTCGGAAAATTAGTCTACCAGTTCTTTTGACGGAGGCACAAGATTCCCTTAACAGATCACTCTTGAGGAATTAACTGACATTTTGAAAGATTTGCCCCTGGGTAAGTCACCAGGCCTGGACGGTTTGACCTATCTATATTATAAAACTTTTGCGGATATACTACTCCCCTATATGGTTGACCTTTTTAACTCCTTTCTGACGGGAACCCCGATTCCTAGCTCGCTGTCTCATTCATATTTGGTGTTAATTCACAAGGCTGGTAGAGATCCCCTTGACTGCGCCAGCTATAGGCCCATAGCCATCTTGAACTCGGACTTAAAAATATTTACCCGTCTCCTTGCAAACAGACTGAATGTCTGGCTTCCGCACATGATTCATAAGGATCAGGTGGGGTTTGTGCCCTTCAGGCAGGGAAGAGACAACACAAGGATGGCTGTGGACCTGGTGGATGTGGTCAATAGGAATAAGTCTCGGGCGCTTCTCCACAGTCTTGATGCGGAAAATGCTTTTGACCGCCTTAATTGGCCCTTGTTAAATGGTTAATTATGGAAATTCATTTGGAATGTTAATCGATAATCATTTTTCTGAGTTCTATGCCTCAGCCATCGTGTCTAGTTGACATGCGCTATTTGTGTGTGTATTTTTGGTTCACTACCATATGTAGAACAGGTGTCCATACGACTGGCTATAAAAGCCCATGGTACAGAAAGGGGGGGGCTCTCTTGCTCTTCCCACCCCACAAGAAGAATCTTCATGCTGAGAAGTATCTGACATGTAGGCCTGGACACGTGCTGGACAAAGACATGATTTACCAGCCAGGATCCAAGGAAAGATGGGTGAATCTCAACAATTAAGCTAATTATGGACAAATGGACAATTACTTTATAACTAATTATTGTATGTACCTGCTGCAATCTGATTCTTTTTAATGGACAATCCAAGAATAAATAGATACATTTTTTTATAAGAATATCGTGATATTGATACTTTGCGAAGTCCTCAGTAGGAAAAAATAATACAGGAAGAGTATTATTTTACAATGGTGAGCCAGCCAGTCCTGTTTTTTCATTTTTTTTTTTAATTAAGTAAGTGAATTTCTTCCGTGAACAAGGGGGGAAGTCCTGACGAGCTGAACAGCTGTTGTTCACGTGTCAGTAAATTCACTAATTTGTCACGAGAAGCAGAAAGGACCTACACACAGGAAAAGAATCAGACGAACTAAAGACAGGACGTGCTGATAAAGAGAAGCTAAGGAATCTTAAGGTAAGCAAAATATGGATATAATTTCTTCTTTTGCTAAACAAAGTAATATTAATTTCAAAGTTAATGTAGGAGATGATATAGAAGTTTTGTGGCTCAGTTTATACAAAGAATGTGAATTGCAGAATTTACAGTTAACTTCTAAATTGGTAAATAGAGACAAACAGAAATTGAGAAATATTCTACATTTGGTAGATTTTTTTCATAGTCTTGTGTTAGAGATTTCTAAGCAGGAAAATAGTGTAGAAGTGTCAGATGGTGATACTGATTCTGACTGTAATGTGGAAAATGAACAAGAAGTAAGACACGTGTCTGTAACTGAAGGTGACCTTGGGTCTGACCAAGAGACGGACATACAGAAACCTGACATGGGAGGAGACATGACTGACATACGAGAAACTGACATATTAGGTGAAGTGGGAGGAGACGTGAGTGACGTAGGAGGAGCGGACGTTCAAGAGCCACTAAAAATATCAGAGAATTCAGGAATTACCCAGGCTCAACTACAAATTAAAATGAGGAAAAATTTGCTGAAATTATACAAAATCATGCCAAAATATGATGTCAAAATCCATGCCTGTAGAAATTCAGAGACATTTGAAAGCTTCTCTGATAAGTTTGATTTATCCAATGAGGAGAGGAATCAATTATTTAAAATATGGATTCCTGTCACATTGTCCAGACGTTTACATTTAATGCCCTGTGAAAATGACTCTCCTAATGGATGGGAAAATGATTCGGACAGATTAAGATATTTGATTTATTGTGTCACAAAAGATTTTCCCAACATAGAAGATCTGCAGAAACTAAGGATTGGTAGGAAGGAATGTACATATACATTCATGTCCATATTTGAACGGTTGTACAAAGCTCTCATCAAAAATGGAAAAGTACAACAAATGATAACAACTTTTGTACAAAAATTCAAATTCCTAGATCCAGTATCTAGAGTTATAGCGTCACAAAAAGAATCCCTATTCAAATGTGCGCAGTTGCTGGATTCTGTTAGAAAACATGAGAATCGTGCAAAGAAAATAAATCAAGTTAATTTTATAAAACCAGGAAAGGTAAAATCTTACCAAAAGCCAATATCAAACTCTCCTAGACTGAGTCATCCTCATAGTGAACTCTATCAAATACGCAGGAGATTTCATATCTGTTATAAGCCATATCAGCCAGTGTAAAGATCCATCTCTCCACAGAATGAGTTAATTCTCAGTCAGGACTGTGATTCTCTAAAAAGGAAAATGGCCGAAATAGACGGACAGAGACAGGTGAGACGACCGGCTCACAGTGACGTCATGGAATGTGGACAGAAGAACAGACAGTTCTCTGAGGTTTTGAAGGATAGAAAAATGTCTTTCCTAAATAGGGCGTTCCTGGAGATATTTGAGAGAGACAGAAGATTTGGTTTAGGGAGTGGCTAAGGAAAAACTGTAATTATGATGTTGTATCAAAATGTTATACAATGTCTCAATATTTATTTATAATCTTATGCAGTAAAATTGTAGTTACATAGTTTCTAGTAGTTCATGTATGTATATATATATATACACTTGTCTAAGTAGAGATTGTGTATAATTGTATTTATATATATGTTTATAAAATATATATATATTAATTAATAAATTAGAACTTCATATATAAATTTAAGTAACAATATTTTGAATTACATTAGAACCAACCAATATATGTATAAGATATTTAAATAATTCTGTTTCTGTATGAATTTGATATTTAATTTTGTTTTCTTATATTTCCTTAGAGTTTTCATTCCAAAGCAGGATTTGATCAAACAACTCTAAAATGGATTTATTTCTTTATTCACACAGGAAGTGGAAAAAATTGCATGATTTTATGTGTGTTACATTTTAAAATAATAACAATATAACTAGTTGGACTATAATATATATGTAATACTTATTAATTCTTTTGTGTTGCTAATATTTTCTGTGCATGAAGTGTTCGTTTTAACCTGTAGCTTTACAGCATGACGTGTGACAGCTGCGGCCTTTGACTTTTGAGCTAATAGTATAGGATCCCATTCATTCTATTTCCAGCTGATGTAACTTAAAACCTGGCAGCCAGTGAGTAAAAAAAAAAAAGGAACCTAAGGACATTTCTATTTTTGCAAGACAATAGTTTTTTTAAGTGTCTGAAATTTAAGTGACTTACTCTCATATTATATAATATGTATTTGGGGAATATTCAAAGAAATATTAAGATATTAAATGCGCATTAATAAATTGGGATACAACAATTTTGGGTTAAATATATATATCTAAAACTTCATATGTGGAATGTTTGAGTTGAACAGATCTGTGAATGTCAGAGTGAAGGTGACAGATGAGCAAATCAGCAGCTGCTAAGCGTGATTGATGTGACAGAGGCCTTGTACGTTTGTATGTTTGAAAAAAAATAAATAAATGTTTCTTTATGTGAAGGTACACAAATATATTTAATTCTGAGAAAAATTATAATACATAATTAGGTATTATCTACATATATATATATACTTCTATATTTCATAATAATTATTATTTCTTGATTTAACTAATAGTGGATAAGAGCAACCACACATCAAAATGGTTTACAAAGCAAATTTATATTTAGAATAATTTTCCACATGATAATATTCTTGAATAACTATGATATTATTTTTAATGGTTACCTAAATAGGTACACACCTCTCTTTAGACAAATCTATGCTACTCATCGATATGAAATTTATGCACAATATTTCTAGAAGAATAACTATTTTTAATTTGGTTCTGATATATACATAAATTTTATAAAATAATATTTTTGGTATTAAGGGGGAAAATGTGTTTTTGATCCTGATTACATAATCACTTTTGATCAATACTTATTTTCCACACATTTTAATAAAGAAGAAACAATAATAAGGTACAATGATATAATTAAGAAGGGTGTTACATGCAAAGTTGCATAGTTTAATAATTTTTTGGTGATACAAGGTTATGACAAATATGAAATCATCCAGATAATGGAGATATAAGGGTATTTTTTATGGAGAATATAATTACTCTGCATTTGTCATTAAAATTTAAAGGCCTTATTTTTATTTTTATTCTTATTTTTACTCTTAATTTTATTTTTCATTTTTCAAATTTTATTCTTACTTATTTTCTTATTTTTCCATTTTTCATTTTTAATTTTCAATTTTGATTTTAATTCAGTTCAATATTTCAATTGAGAAAACACATTAATATTTAATGGGGTAATGTCAAGTACAAAGAATATTGCTTCATTAAATATAATGATGATATGAATTACTATAAGAAAAATGTTTACATTTTCTGAGTAAACACAACAATTCATTCATTCATTTATTCATTCATTCATTCATATATTTATTCATTTTTGATCCATGAGTATACATACATTCTTTGGTATTATTGGTTTAATAAAGATATAAACACTTGTTGTTTCAAAACACACTGACACCTATGGGTTGAAAAAGGTAATTACACCTATGACATAAAAATATTTTATCACATGGAGAACTTGATTGAATTATTATCTATTATTGTTTATTATTCCAAACATAATTTATTTTAATATTTTGATAATAATTAGATGGATATTATTGATTGCTATGGTACGCTGTGATATTATAGGTTAGGAAAATTGCCAGATTTGGTATCAGATTAGGGAATGAAGACTTCAATCAAGACATCGCAATTATGAATTCTATCTTAATAAAGACTTTTAATTTTTATAAATCAAAGAGATTCTCAAAAGTTACAAAAAGAAGCAACTGATATCCGGACGTCTCAGAAGGTGTGAATGCTGAGTGATAATAGACTGTGTCAATTACATACAATACAATTCACACCACTGATCACCAGGACGGCAGAGGACGATGATCCTGAATGAACTGTGTTGTGTTCAAGTTTCATCACGTTCCAGTGGTTTCTTATCACCTGCAACGCTTCAATGAAAGCTGGTGAACAGGTAATACCTGGCATATGTGTCCTGTATATAAAGGACTGAGTACTGGTTATGGTGCTATATAAAGCAGCGAAGTGTCAAGTTAACCCTTGCTTTACTGACCAAAGACGTCACATCTGTTCCAAAAGTGACACTAGACCAGTGCGGACATATGGAAGATTCCAGAATATCGCACAGATATTAAAGCTACATTTCATCCATGGACTTTGTTTTCTTATCAGTTGATACACATGATCTTTCTAATAAAGAGTACAGTTTATGGACTGCACAATAATGAACACAATTATGGACTGTACCATATCTACACGCTGTAATTTATTTCAAAGGAGTTTTCATCTAAAGACTGTGTTATAAAAGAACCAAGAAGAAGATGAGACGAAGACCCGATGACATCAGATGATGACGATTGAACCCGCGATTACTTCAATTTAGATATAGGGAAGTATAATTATACATATTAAATGAATATTAGTCACGGCTTACCATAACATGAATTCACATCATTATATAACAATAATCCGATATTGATACTATTATTACTATTATTATTATTATTATGGAAATTTAATGATATTGCCAAGGAAGAAGGAAAGAAAAAAATGATTGATGAATGTATCTTCTTTTGAGAATTTTCAGTTAAAGTCCTTTTATTCTCAAAAAAGGGGGAAATGTTAAATGGTTAATTATGGAAATTCATTTGGAATGTTAATCGATAATCATTTTTCTGAGTTCTATGCCTCAGCCATCATGTCTAGTTGACATGCGCTATTTGTGTGTGTATTTTTGGTTCACTACCATATGTAGAACAGGTGTCCATACGACTGGCTATAAAAGCCCATGGTACAGAAAGGCGGGGCTCTCTTGCTCTTCCCACCCCACAAGAAGAATCTTCATGCTGAGAAGTATCTGACATGTAGGCCTGGACACGTGCTGGACAAAGACATGATTTACCAGCCAGGATCCAAGGAAAGATGGGTGAATCTCAACAATTAAGCTAATTATGGACAAATGGACAATTACTTTATAACTAATTATTGTATGTACCTGCTGCAATCTGATTCTTTTTAATGGACAATCCAAGAATAAATAGATACATTTTTTATAAGAATATCGTGATATTGATACTTTGCGAAGTCCTCGGTAGGAAAAAATAATACAGGAAGAGTATTATTTTACAGCCCTTTATGTTTGAGACAGTGAAGACTTTTGGGATATCAGGTGCTTTTCTAACAGCACTAAAGGCCCTTTATTCTTCTCCCACAGCGTCCATTAAACTTCCCCATTGTGTATCACCCAGTTTCTCTATAGTAAATGGCACAAGGCAAGGCTGTCCTTTATCCCCGCTCTTCATAGAATCATAGAATGGTAGAGTTGGAAGGGACCTCCTGGGTCATCTGGTCCAACCCCCTGCTCAAAGCAGGATTCACTAGATCATCTCAGACAGATGTCTGTCCAGCCTCTGTTTGAAGACGTCCATTGAATGGGAACTCACCACCTCTCGTGGCAGCCTGTTCCACTCATTAATCACCCTAACTGTCACAAAGTTTTTTCTAATATCTAATCTGTGTCTCCTCCCATTTAGTTTCATCCCATTGCTTCTAGTCTTTCCTTGTGCAAATGAGAATAAAGATGATCCTTCTACAATGTGACAGCCCTTGACATATTTGTAGACAGCTATTAAGTCTCCTCTCAGTCTTCTTTTTTGCAAGCTAAACATTCCCAAATCCTGCAACCGTTCCTCATAGGACATGGTTTGCAGACCAGTCACCATTCTGGTCGCTCTTCTCTGAACTTGCTCCAGTTTGTCTATGTCTTTTTTAAAATGTGGTGCCCAAAACTGTACACAGTATTCCAGATGAGGTCTGACCAAAGAGGAGTAAAGATCAATAATGACTTCACGTGATCTAGACTGTATGCTTCTGTTAATACATCCCAGAATTGTATTTGCCTTTTTTGCTGCTGCATCACATTGTTGACTCATGTTCAGTCTATGATCTATTAGTATACCTAAGTCTTTTTCACATGTACTGTTGCTTAGCTCTATTCCTCCCATTCTGTATATGCTTTTTTCATTTTTATTGCCCAGATGTAGTACTTTGCATTTTTCCCTGTTAAAAACCATTCTGTTGGTTGCTGCCCACTGCTCCAGTTTATTTAGGTCTTTTTGAATCCTCTCTCTCTCTTCTCTAGCATTAGCTATCCCTCCTAGCTTTGTGTCATCAGCAAATTTAATCAGTTTACCCTCAATTCCTTCATCTAAATCATTGATAAAGATGTTGAACAATACAGGTCCCAGGACAGAGCCCTGTGGTACCCCACTTGAGACATTCATCCAGCTGGATGTGAAGCCATTTACAACCACCCTTTGAGTCCGATCACTAAGCCAGTTATGAATCCACCTAACAGTAGCCTGGTCCATTGCATACTTGGTCATTTTTTCAATAAGGATGGTGTGAGATACTTTGTCAAATGCTTTGCTGAAGTCAAGATATACTATATCTACAGCATTTCCCTGATCCACCCAGTCAGTGATTCTGTCATAGAAGGAAATTAAGTTAGTCTGACATGACTTGTTAGTTACAAATCCATGCTGACTCTGGTTAATCACTTCATTCTTATCCATGTACTTACATATATGTTGTTTAATAATTTGTTCAAAGATCTTTCCTGGTATAGAAGTCAGACTCACCGGCCTATAGTTCCCTGGGTCCACCTTCTTCCCCTTTTTGAAGATAGGAACAACATTTGCTCTTCTCCAGTCTTCTGGGACTTCTCCTGTTCTCCAAGAATTTTCAAAGATTATGGAGAGTGGTTCTAAAATTTCTTCTACGATCTCCTTCAGTACTCTGGGGTGTAATTCATCTGGACCTGGAGACTTGAACTCATTTATGTTAGCTAAATATTCCCTCACAATCTTTCTGTTTACAGATAACTTGGATTCCTCTATTCCTTTAAAAGGACAGTGAAGATCAGTTGATGTTACATTTTCTTTCTGAGAGAAAACAGATGCAAAATAGGAGTTAAAAAGTTCGGCCTTCTCAACATCCTCTCTTACCATTTCTCCATTTTCATCCTGTAAAAATCCTATAGCATCTTTGACTTTTCTTTTACTTTTGACATACCCCCAAAATCCTTTTTTATTGCTTTTGACATCTCTTGCAAGCCTTAATTCATTGTCAGCTTTAGCTAACCTGATACGTGCCCTACAGGATCTGCAGACTGCATTATAATCTTCTTTAGATATGCCTCCCTCTTTCCATTTAATAAACATTTCTTTCTTTCTTTTTAGCATGTGTTTAAGTTCTGTGTTCATCCATCCTGGTTTCCTTAAATGCTTCCCATTCTTCCTACTTTTCGGGATTGTTAACGATTGTGCTTTGAGAATCTCATTTTTAAAAATTTCCCATCCTTCCTGGACATTTTTGTCCTTAAGGACATCCAGCCATTGGATCCCTCCTATTCTCTTTCTGAGTCTATTAAAATCTGCCTTTCTAAAATCTAACCTTGAAGTTTGAGTCTTCACATGTCTTCCTCCTCTAGTTATCCAAAATTCTATAATAGCATGATCGCTGCCTCCTAGGGTCCCAGCCACCTTTACCTCCTCAACCATTTCCTCCCTGTTTATAAGGATTAGATCCAAAGTAGCAGATCCCCTTGTTTTCTCCCCTACCTTTTGGAAGATAAAGTTGTCAGCAAGAGAGGATAAGAATTTTCTTGACCTGTTAGTTTTACTTGAGAGAGATTCCCAACAAATGTCTGGATAGTTGAAATCTCCCATGACCACTACGTCATATTTTTTGGAGAACTTGGTCATTTGATACATAAAGAGTTCATCCATATCTTCAGCTTGCCCAGGTGGCCTGTAGTAAATGCCTACAATGGTGTCCTTTCTGTTGTTCTCTCCTTGTATTCTTACCCAAACAGTTTCCACAGAACTCCCAGTCTCTGAAGCTTCAATCTCTGGGCAGATATACGCTTTTCTAACATACAATGCGACACCTCCTCCTCGTTTATCAAGTCTGTTTCTTGCAAATAAGTTGTATCCTTTTAGCCTTTTATTCCAATCATGTGTATCGTCCCACCAAGTTTCAGTGATTCCAATGACATCATATTTCTTTTCCTGAATTAGTAGTTCCAATTCTCCTTGTTTGTTGCCCATGCTTTGTGCATTTGTATAAAAACATTTTAGTTTGTGATTGGTTTCTCTTCCTCCCATATTTTTATTATTTAAATTGTTTTGTTTTTGTTCTTCCTTTCCACTAGCAGAGATCTCAATAGTATTTGTCAGCTGTATGGCTTTTTCTGGCCTTTTGCTTCCCTTCCCACATTGTTCTAGTTTAAAGCTCTTCTGATGAGTGTAGCAAGGCGACTTCCAAATACATGTTTTCCAGTCTTCGTAATGTGCACCCCATCTCTAGCAAGTAGTCCATCGTATAGGTAATTCATTCCGTGATCCAGAAATCCAAATCCTTGTTGACGGCACCATCGACGTAGCCAGTTGTTCACCTGTAGAATCTTATTCCACCTCATTGTTCCATGGCCATCCACTGGGAGGATGGATGAGAAGACCACCTGCGCTCACAATTCTTTCACTTTCTTGCCTAAGTCTTCAAAGTCACTGCTGATGGTTTCCAGGTCCTTTCTTGCGGTGTCATTTGTCCCCACATGTATTAGCAGGAATGGGTAGTGATCTGTAGGTCTGAAGAGTCTTGATATCCTGTCAGACACATCTTTAATTTTTGCTCCTGGAAGACAGCACATTTCTCTTGAGGTTATGTCTGGTCTGCAGATAGCGGCCTCTGTTCCTCTTAACAGGGAATCCCCCATGACCACCACTCTCCGTTTTTTCTTCACAACATTCTTCTTTTTCCATCCAGGAGGATTCTGAGGGCTTACAAGGTTATTCATTGCTGGCAAAGTCTTATTTTGCTGTATTTCTTCATGGTTCTCCTGCGTGAGAGCCTGGTACTGGTTCCTGAGCAGTATGGGTGCTGACTGCCTCTCGATCATCCTGCTTCTGTGGGTCACATGCTTCCATTCCTCTGTTTCATCAGGTGCAGTTTGAATTTCTTCTCTTTCTGAATCATGAAGAGATAATTCTGCTCTGTCTAAGAACTCTTCACCTTCCTTAATGATTTTCAAGGTAGTTAACCTCTCTTCTAGATTTCGCAACTTTTCCTCCAACAGGGACACAAGCTTGCATTTCTGGCATGTGAAGTTTGGCTTTTCCACTGGCAAGTCTGTGAACATGTAGCAGGATATGCAGCTCACCAAATGGCTCCTGGACTCTTCCATGTTCTTACTGTTAATGTTCTGAAAACAGTGAAAAAAGCTTAAAAATGCGCGCACCTACTGGCGCGCGGTTTACCGATGTCCTCTTTTCAGCTCCAACAGCCAAAATCCAGTGTTCTTTGAGCTCGCGGAGACTCTTCACTTACCCCAAAATGCAGTGGGAATATGCAAATTATCTCCTCAGGACTCCTCCCCTGGTTTACCGATGTCCTCTTTTCAGCTCCAACAGCCAAAATCCAGTGTTCTTTGAGCTCGCGGAGACTCTTCACTTACCCCAAAATGCAGTGGGAATATGCAAATTATCTCCTCAGGACACCTCCCCTGGTTTACCGATGTCCTCTTTTCAGCTCCAACAGCCAAAATCCAGTGTTCTTTGAGCTCGCGGAGACTCTTCACTTACCCCAAAATGCAGTGGGAATATGCAAATTATCTCCTCAGGACTCCTCCCCTGGTTTACCGATGTCCTCTTTTCAGCTCCAACAGCCAAAATCCAGTGTTCTTTGAGCTCGCGGAGACTCTTCACTTACCCCAAAATGCAGTGGGAATATGCAAATTATCTCCTCAGGACTCCTCCCCTGGTTTACCGATGTCCTCTTTTCAGCTCCAACAGCCAAAATCCAGTGTTCTTTGAGCTCGCGGAGACTCTTCACTTACCCCAAAATGCAGTGGGAATATGCAAATTATCTCCTCAGGACTCCTCCCCTGGTTTACCGATGTCCTCTTTTCAGCTCTAACAGCCAAAATCCAGTGTTCTTTGAGCTCGCGGAGACTCTTCACTTACCCCAAAATGCAGTGGGAATATGCAAATTATCTCCTCAGGACTCCTCCCCTGGTTTCCTCTTGTTTGCCATGTGTATCGAGCCTCTAGAGGCAGCAATAAGAGTTAATCCTGACATATCGGGGGTGGAGGTAAGGGGTAAAGTATTTAAAATTTCCCTATTTGCAGACGATGTGCTACTGACCCTTACGAATCTGCATATCACCCTCCCTAATCTTAAAGTGATATTTCGGGAATATGGCATGATCTCAGGATATAAGATTAATTCTAAAAAAACAGAGGCACTTCCACTAAACCTTCCCCATTGTAGCATCGGCATCTCTGCCCCCCTGCCAGGCAGAGACGCCATCCCACTCACCTCCTCGCTCCCCGCTCTGCGTTCACCAGCGCTCCTCTTCCTGCTGCTGGCGCGCGCAGCTCCCCGGGCACTGTGCTTAGGACACACGCGCTCCCTCCCTCTTAAAAGGGCCGCGCACGCCGTCCTAAGGAGTCCCCGGCCAATAGCCGTGGGTCCTCCCATATATAAAGCACCTCCTCCAAAAAGGAGGTGCCCGAGCAAAAGTTGTTGCACAGTGTTTCTGACCTCTGCTTCAGCCCTCAGGTCCCGCTGCTAGCCTGACTACCAGTCTTGCCCGCCAGCCTGTTACCTGCCTGTTACCTGTCGTGCCTGCCAGCCCGCTCACCTGGGAGCACTTGCCTGTTACTTGCCTGTTACTTGCCGTGTCTGCCAGCCCGCTCACCTGGGAGCACTTTCCTGTTACCTGCCTGTTACCTGCCGTGCCTGCCAGTCTGCTCACCTGGGAGCACTTGACTGTTGCCTGCCTGTTACCTGCCGTGCCTGCCAGCCCGCTCACCTGGGAGCACTTGCCGTGACCACCTAGAGACTCCTGCAGTCACTTGCCGTGACCACATCGAGACTCCTGCCGTCACTTGCCGTGACCACCTGCCAGCCCACCTAGAGACTCCTGCCGTTATTTGCCGTGTTTTCCTGATAGCCTACCTGGAGGCTTCCGCTCGCCAGCCTGCCTGCTGTTCCGGTCAGTCCCTGCCATCTGTACCGTGGGAGTCACCTGCTCCCTTACAAGGTGGTCCCCAGAGTAGCACCTGGTCCCTCGGCTCGGTCCCTCCCTGGTCACGGAGTTAGCCGCCGTACGACCAGGGTCGGTCCAGCAGGTTGATACTTAGTTACGCCCCTCTGGGTCCCTCCTTGCACCGCAGCACAGAGGTTCCACCCCCCGGACCCGTAACACGCATGAAGAATTAGATCATCTTAAGCTGAATTAAAAATTCCGGTGGAAGTCAGAGAGTATCAAATATCTGGGGATTAACATAACGTCAGACTATGGGACCCTGTTTGCTCATAATTTTCTGCCCCTTTTTAAAGAATTGAAGGGTCTTATGGTCAAGTGGGCCAATCTTCATATCTCATTTTTGGGGTGGATATCGGCGGTGAAAATGTCCCTTATTCCTAAACTCAACTACTATTTTGAAACTCTACCAGTTGGGGTTCCTATGGGGGAGTTGAGGGCTCTCCAATCCTGCATAATGAAGTTTATATGGAATAATGGGAGGCATAGAATCTCCAAGCAGGTACTGATCTCGGGGAGGGAGCAGGGGGGGTTATCGGTCCCGGATGTGGTAAAATACTATTGAGCGGCTCACTTGAGAAGGATTCCTTCGTGGTCATCCCTTTGGGCATATAATTAGTGGACAGAAATTGAAAAATTATGGATAGCCCCAGTTCATCCGAATTCACTGCTGTGGTCTGAGAAATCTGTTAAACTCCAAACCACTTTACTGGGCCCTATGCAATTCACTAGAGACATATGGGACACCTGTAGGAGGAGATTTCCTCTTTCTTCTAAACACTACCCGATGATATCGTTTGTCTTTCAGCCTTTGCTCCCTCAGAGCCTAGAATCATCGATGGTTCACCCCTGGATCAATGCGGGATTATTTAGATTTGCGGATATAGTGGACAGAAACACCTTAGTAATAATCAGTTTGATTATTTAAAAGAAAGTTTTAACATCACTAATCGGGAATTCTATAAGTACATACAGATTCAGTATTTTGCAAGATCCCTGTTTGGCTAATATAAAGTGTCCATCCCCACGGAGTTTGAGAGGCTGTGCAGGAGAGGTCCCTCTACCAAGGGGTTGATCTCGGATATATATAAAACAATCAATTCACCGGTGGGTGGACCCATCTTCCAGCACCCCTATATGTCTAAGTGGGAGGGATTCTTGGGAAGGAGGCTTTCCCCTCAGACATGGCAGACAATATGGTCTAAAGCAGCTAAGACATCAATTTGCACCCTATACAAGGAGAACCAATATAAAATTTTAATGCACTGGAACCATACGCCGGATATCCTGAATAAAATAAACCCGCAGGTCCCGAGTATATGCTGGAGATGTGGATCATCTGTCGGCACTCTGACACATGTTTTCTGGACCTGCAGCAAAATAGTTCCTTTTTGGGAAACAATAAGAAAACTGGTTCAGGAGGTGCTATTTACAGAGATTTCTCTGGAGCCCTCTGTTTTCCTTCTCAATGTGACCCCTAGGGGAATGGGTAAACATTCTTCCAAATTGCACCTCCACTTGTTGACAGCAGCGAGATGCATGATTGCTCTATGCTGGAAAAGGGACTCACCACCCTCTAGACAAGAGTACTACGCTAGGGTCTGTGATGTGAGGTGGATGGAGTCTTTGAACACAAGTCTTAATGCAAAGATGGACCTGTTCAAGACAGTATGGGCCCCATGGAACTACTATTGGGCGCAGCGTAGTGAATGACCAACTGTTTCATGATCTTTGTCTATATCATTCTTCCTTTCCCTTCTTTCTCTCAGTGTTGTCTTAGTTTTTTTTTTTTTTTTTTTCTGTGTTTCATGGACTGTTATTTAAAATGGATTTCATATCAGATATTTGAATTTGAAAGCTTTAAAGTGATCTCTAATGGGTCGTCCTGTTGGAGGCCTAAGTGTTTTCTCTGATATGAAAATGTGAATGACTTCTCTGTGTTCTATGTTTCCTAAAAATATGTGAAAAATTTTAATAAAAATTACAGTTATAAAAAAAAGACATCCCAAATGATGACCTGAACGTGGCACACAAAGAGTTTGTGAACAAACTGAAGGATATGGAGAAAAAATTCAAAGACTTCCAAAACCCTCTGAACACACCAATTACATTGGCAGAAATAACAGAAAGGATCACACTGATGAAAGGTAAAAAAAAAAGCCAGCGGCCCAGATTGGATACTCCCAGAAATGATAAAATACAGCCCGCCAGACATCCAGGGTGCGATAGCAAAACTATTCAATATTGTACTGCAGACTGGCTACTTTCCCAAAAACTGAAACTGAGGACTCATAACCCCGATACATAAAAATGGGGATAAGTACGACCCAGCAAACTACAGGGGAATATGTGTCAGCAGCAACCTGGGGAAACTCTTAAACTGCATCCTGAACAAGAGGATCATCATCTTCCTCAACCAATACAATGTCTTCAGCAAAAGCCAAGGAGGTTTTATGCCAAATCTCTGCACCACCGACCACATCTACACCCTGCACAGCCTCATCAAGAACCATTTCCACAATACAAAGCATGAGAGGGTCCATGACTGCTTTATAGACTTCAATTAGGCCTTCAAATCAGTGTGTTACCCAGGGCTAGTCCTAAAACTGCTGGGGAGCAGAATATGATGCAGAACATATGATGTCATCCAAAGCTCCTACACTGAGAACAGCTGCAGCATGAGGGTAAATGCAAGGAGGATGGCCTGTTTCCAACAGAACTGAGGAGTAAGACAGGGCTTCAGCCTCAGTCCAACGCTCTTCAATATTTACATCAACAAGCTGGTGGTGGCTCTGGAGTCCTTCTCAGCACCAGGACTCACCCTGACACAGAGGTGAAATTTCTGCTCTATGCTGATGACCTTGTGCTGTTATCACCAACTAAGAGAGGCCTCCAAGTTAATCTGAAATTCCTAGAGACCTTCAGCACCACAGGGGCACTGCCAATCAACCGGAAGAAAACTAATACCATGGTGTTCCAAAAAAGAAAGCAGATAGCAGCAGGCCGCACCCCCTTCATAATAGACAGCTGTCTACTTACGGAAACCAACAAGTACACCTACCTGGGCCTTGAACTCGGCCAATCAGGGAGCTTTAAGCAAGCCATACAGTTGCTGAAAAACAAGGCGTGCAAAGCCTTCTATACCATCAGAAGACATCTTTACCATCTTAAGGCGCCTGTAACCATCTGGCTAAAAATCTTTGATACCATCATTGCCCCAATCCTTCTGAATGGCAGAGAAGTCTGGGGTCCAGTCTCATACCCGAACTGATCCAAGTGGGAACGTTGGACCAACAGAAATATTCCACCTAGAGATCTACAAACTGCTCCTCCAAGTCCATCGGAGCACATCAAACAGCGCCGGCCAAGCAGAGCTGGTCATATTCCCATTACACCTTGTGACCCAGAAGAAGGCAATATCATTCTCATCTATAAAGTAGTAGTCCCAGCTACTACCATCAACAAAGCCTCGCTACATCAGGAAGCCCCAGGAGAACGAACCCCCCAACACAAATCATCCCAAACCAGCCTGACCAAGCCACCAACCTGCATGGCCTGACAAAAGGTTAAATCCGGAAGATGGTACACAACGGCAAAGAGGAATATATCAGTGTCTGGAGGAACGACATAAACAAATCACAGAAACTGATGATATACCAGAACCTACAGAAGGGATACAAACTGGCCCCATAGCTAAAGAAACTAGCAAACTCCAAAGAGCGACAGATTCTGAGCCAGTACAGACTGAGCGCCCACAGTCTATTCATCGAATCCGGGAGGCACTGACAGAACTACATGCGGGAAGAGCGCAGACTCTGCCAGCAGTGCCCCCAGGAGGTCTTGGAGAATGAGGTCCACTTCTTGCTGAGGTGCCCCAAATACTCAGCAGTGAGGGACACTCACTTCAGGACACTGTCTGATCTCCTCCCAGACTTCACCTCCATTGAAGAGGAAGAGGAAAGTGCAGCGGCCACAGCAGTGCAATATGTCAGTGCCTGCCACAAACTTGGGAACCCCCTATAGTTCCAGTGACAGATGACTAACCTGACTGGAGGTTGGCTTTGAGCAGGATAAGTTAGGGTTTTTATTGGTAACATTTTGGGGTACATAACATTTTTGATTGCTTTCAGTATAAGTTCTACGCTGAGCACTTAAGTTGGGGTTTCCGTGTAAATCCCGCAAAAATGCGATATAAACTAAATCCCCCACGGAACCACTCACTGTAATGAGGCAGATGGAGATACTTTGGACTCTGTTTGCTATCTGTTCCATGGTATCCGTCTTCAGACGTGCACAGAACTGTGGTCGACCACACGTGTGCGCTAAAAAGACACTTAAAATGATAAAACGTTGCCGGAACAGAGACCAGACTGAGTCTAAAGTGACTCCATCTGCCTTATCTGAATCACATTTTTTGGGGGGATTTGTGTGTCACCCCAGGCCTGGATGCCACAAATATTAAAGGCTGTGTCTGAGAGCAGGAGGGAGGTTACCTGGTCAGGGACAATTAGCATACAGCACCTGCTGTCCCAGGCCAGTAGGGGGAGCTGGCTGCCCCTATAAAAACTGGAACTGAGGGCAGGGTTAGGGAGAACTGGATGACCTAGCTCAGGACTGAGACTAGTCCGAGAGAAGTAGGGACAGTTCAGCTGTAGCCGAGGAGTCCGTGATACAGAGGAGAAGCTGCGAGCCAGGGACAGAGGGGACGAGAGCCGGTCCAGGCTGAGAGAACTACACTACCGGACATTGGGGTCCGAGGCTGTCAGGGTTGCAAGCCCAGCAGCAGAGAACCAACCCGCGAGGGATTTCAGGTCCCTTGGCCTAAGAAGCCTGGAGGCTCCGCCACACAGAGGGACCAGTACAGCACGGAGAAGCAAAAGGTGCCTAAGGCCCGAGTCGCAAGCCATACAGGCGAAGTACACGGCCAGCTCAGGGACGTGGGCTATTACAACACGAAAAGGGGGATAGTCAGCAAGGGCAGAGAGAGAACGGTAGGCCTTCACACTCACCCTGACCAGTGGGTCTCGCCCGAATGCTCTCAGACACCCAGGCCCATTCCTACCCGGTACTCCTGTTGGGTCATTAGTAATACCTACAATAAAGACCCTGGACTGTTTGAAGCGGATTCTGAACTCTTATTATTGCGGCCTGCACTATCACCTCCAGCATTCACATACGCTGCCCTGAGGCTACACTCTTCCCGTGGGGAGTTATCCTATCCCTGTGCAGCACACCAACATCAGCCTCAGCGGTCTGCCTTGCAGCGGCTGTCATCCCTGACCGCAATCCACGGGTGGCGTAGTCGGACATTCATAACTCTACAAATAGACTGCCACAGCATTTGGTCTGACCACCCTGAGCCACGGGATCGGGTTGCCACTACTACCCCCATCATCGCACTGAAGCCCGGTTCCGGGTGCCCCACGGCCCAGGGGGCGAGTCAGCTTTTGGCGTAGTCGGCAGGATTGTGACCAACCCGCCACAAACGGGTATTGCGTGCCTGAAAAGACTGCAGAGATTTCCTGCCATCCGGAGCCGTTTCCCGCCATCGGACGCCATCTTCAGGACGCCGCGCGGGAAGAAGAGGGGCATGGACGTCAAAAACGCGTGAGACTTGAAGCTCCGCCCTATGCTGAGACGCTGCGCAAGGTCCTGGAAGGGGAGAGAGCGACGCTGACGTTATCACCCCGCGACGCAAGGTCCTCATCCAGAGCATCGCGAGCGGAGCCGCGGCCTACAGAAGAGGATCGTCGGAAGGTAGGCCACGGTTAACTAGGGGGGAGGAAGATTCGGACACGGAGGGACCCTCTACCACCAGCGTAGCCGCTGCAGCTGTGATGTCGTTTTCCATGCCCTATATCCTGGCTACCACAGTATGCTGGCGAGTCGCATACCTTGGGCGACTTTAAAGAAAGACTGTATGGCTTATTCAAGGTTTATCCCCTGACAGAAGAACAGAAAGTAAGCATACTAATAGGGCAGTTAACTGGTGCGGCCCAACGTGAGGTAAACTCTTGGAAAGCTGAGGAGAAAAGGACTGTAAAGGGGGTTCTGACCCGTCTGCGGGACACCTTTGACACCCGTACCTCAGCAGAAATCAAAGTGCGGTTCTATGGCTGTAAGCAGCGAGCCCAAGATAGTATCAGAGACTATGCCTTGAACCTGCAAGAAGCTCTGGGAACAATCAAGCAAGCTGACCCTGGCAGCGTGCAGGACACTGATAAACTGTTGACTGACCAGTTCATAGAAGGTCTGCTGTCCAGCGCCCACAGAACCCAGCTGCGCCTCATGGCCCTACAGAACCCCGATTTGACTTTTGCGCAGTTCAAAGATAGGGCCATCCGGGTGCTCCGAGAACCCGCACCAGGTGGCGCTGTGGTTTCCCGGCGCCCCGCCATCACTTTCCACCAGGGGGTGGCGCCCTACCCCGCAGACCTTGTGGGGGCTGATGCGCAGGCCCTAGATCCATCCCAGCCTGCAAACCTGCACCATCAGGTCCAAGAACTAACAAAGAGTGTGGCTGCACTGACCAGGACCGTACAGTCGTTGCAGATGGAACCGTCAAGACCAATCAAGTTGGCTTCCAGTCTGGAGGATGTCCCGTGGTGTCGACAGAGAAGGATCCCGTCGTTCAGAGGGAGGCCCACCGACCGTTACACTGAGGATGGACAGCCGATTTGCCGCCGTTGCAGCCAGCCAGGACACATAGCCAGGTACTGTACTTTAAATGGGTCCGACCTGGGGCAGAGGGCCAACCCCCAGGCATAAGGTCATCAGGCCCGTCTAATTGGCGCGATAAGTACGTGGGGGGACGCCCGGTCTTACCCGTAGTGCTGGACGGTATCCTCATGAGTGCACTGCTGGACACCGGGTCTCAAGTGACTACCATCCCCTACGTACTTTTCAAGCGGTACTGGAGTGACACTGATATAACCCGTTATCCAGACGATGACTTAAGTATCATTGCCAGCAATGGCCAACCCGTGCCGCAGGTGAGGTTCAGAGAGGTGACCATCAAGATTGGTAAGGTTGAACTGCCGGCACAGGGAGTGATCATTGTGGACATTGACCGTCGTGAAAGTCACCCTAAAATAACCTTGGGTACTAATGTGATCGAAAACTGTCTTTCAGAAGTAATTGTGATTTTGCAGCAGGTGGCGATGAATGCGAGCTCCAGTCAACAGAGGGTCCTCCAGAAAGAGATAAGAGCCCTGATGAGACGGCAACAGATAGAACTGTCTGGTGGTGAGATCGGTAGCGTGAGGATAAGCGACCCGTTCCCCATTGCCATGCCTCCCAAAAGTGAAGGGAGTGGAACACCACATCCCCACGGGGAGCCACCCACCAATAAAAGAGAGACACAGACTTGTACCCCCTGCACATTATCAGAATGCAAAGGGCATGCTGAGAGAAATGAAAGAAGCTGGGTCATTAGAGATAGCTGTAGCCCCTGGGCAGCTCCCTTAGTTTTGGTAAAAAAAAAAAGACGGTACCATGAGAATATGCGTGGACTATAGGAAGGTCAACCGTATCACCCATAAAGACGCGTACCCGTTACCTAGGGTAGAGGAGTCTTTAGCAGCCCTAAAATCAGCTAACTTCTTCTTTACTTTGGACCTTACTAGCGGGTACTGGCAGGTTCCTGTGGCAGAGGCTGACAAGGAGAAGACCGCCTTCACCACCCCGATGGGATTAAGTGAATTCAACTGTATGCCATTCAGGCTCTGCAATGCACCAGGGCCTTCCAGAGGCTGATGGAATGCTGACTAAGACCCCACCTGATGAAGACGGCTTAGACCGTTGAAACGCGTTGTGGCAGTGGTATTGGAGGAAGAATAAAAGTCGGTTGCCATCTATTAAATTGTCCAGTATTCCTTTGGCGCTCCCTGAGACCGCTGCACCATTGTTTACTTGTGAAATATCTCCATACGGAGCCAAAGCGGCAGGAGCAGCCTGGTCTATTTGGATGTTTGAGGACCTGCGGTTATCCAGCCACCGGGTTAAACTACTGAGGACCTGCGGTGACGTAGTATCTGGTCCAGCAGGATCGTGTGACCACTTGAGGAGCACGGAGTTGCGAGGCAAACACCGACAGGACGGTACTACAAATAGAGGCGACCCGGAGCCTCATTAATCACACGCTTAATCTTGGTTGTGTAGACGTACACAACCATCACAGGTGAGTGTACTGGCACTTTTTAAATTATTTAAATAGCCCTGTGAGTCTACACATGCGCCCTTTCTTTTCTTTTCACATCTAAAGCACCTGGCCGAGGTGTTCGAAGCCCTGGCAGGCTATGGCCTGAAGGTGAAACCCTCAAAGTGTCACCTGTTAAAACCGAAGGTACAGTACCTAGGGTACGTGGTGAGCGCTGAGGGAGTAGCCCCCGACCCCGACAAGGTCACAGTAATCAAGAGCTGGCCAAGCCCCTCTAACATCAAAGAAGTGAGGCAATTCCTCGGGTTGGTAGGCTACTACCGAAGGTTCATCCCCGGGTTCACTAAGATGGCAGCCCCTATGCAAGACCTCCTGATAGGGCAATCTAAGACCAGAAGCCAAAAGCCACCCTTCAAGTGGGACAAGCCGGAAGAGGAGTCGTTCCGACAGTTGAAGATGGCCCTCACGGGGGATGAGATCCTGGCCTACCCTGATTATGGCCAGCCTTTTATTCTCCACACCGACGCCAGTAATGTGGGGCTGGGAGCCGTACTGTCGCAGAACCAACAGGGCAGAGAAAGGGTGATCGCGTACGCCAGCCGGAAGCTGAGGCTCACTGAAAGAAACCAGGAGAATTACAGCTCCTTCAAGCTAGAATTCTTGGCAGTGGTGTGGGCCGTCACAGAACGGTTTAAGCATTACCTGGCCTCCGCAAAGTTCACTGTGTACACGGACAACAACCCGCTGATACACCTGGACAATGCAAGACTTTGTGCCCTAGAACAGCGGTGGATGGCCCGGCTATCCAATTATGACTTCACAATCAAATACCGGGCCGGCAGAACCAACGCCAACGCGGACGCCCTATCAAGAATGCCCCACCTACCTGAAGGAGAAGACGACTTGGAAGAGCTGGAGGAAGTAGAACATATCACCGAGCAGCTGTAAACACTCGGAGCTCGGCCCGAGCATACTCGGCGAAAGGGTTAATAGAACATACTCGCTCAACACTAACTGTAATGCTTGGGCATGCTTTATAACAGCGATCAAAGTGAAAGTCCACTTGATGGACTAAGTCGAAAGATTTTTTAAAAAGTTAAAAAAATTTGTAAAAATGTAAAAAAAAAAAAAATAGTGAAATAATAATTAAAAATTACATTAAACCAATAAATATTTTTATGTAAAAAAAAACCAAAAAAGTAAACATATTTGGTATTGCCGCGACCCGACCTATAAAACTGTCAAACTAGTTAACCCCTTTAGTGAACACAATAAAAATAAATATTTTAAAAAAGAGGCAAAAGCTATGCTTTTTTATCATACTGCCGAACAAAAAGTGGAATAAAACAACAATCAAAAAGACGAATGTAAATAAAAATGGTATAGCTGAAAATGCCATTTTGTCCGGCAAAAAGCAGGTTGCCAAACAGCTTCATCAGGAAAAACATAAAAAAGTTATAGCTCTCAGAATAGAGTAATGCAAAAATAATTATTTTTTCTATAAAATAGTGTTTATTGTTTACAAAATAGAGTCACTGATAGGGGTTTTTCACTGTTTAGGCACATCAGGGGCTTTCCAAATGCGACATGGCGTCCACTCTCGATTCCAGCCATTTTTGAGTCCAAAAAGTCAAACTGAGCTCTTTACCTTCCGAACCCTGCCATGTGCCTATAGAGTAGTCTTCTCCCACATATGGGGTATCAGCAGGGCCAGCATCAGCACTTGGGCAAGCGGGGGTGCTCACTCACCGTTAGGGACCCTGGTGCGCTATGGGGCCAGTGAGTCGGGGGAGCATGGTGCCAGCATTCGCGAGTGAGCCCCCATGCTTTGTTCAGGGCCCTGGCATTTATACTTACCTCATCTCAATGCTCTGCAGCTCCGGTGTCTTCCGTGTCTTCTGACACTGTGATGTGTCAGGGCAGAGGGCGCAATGACATCAGTACACTGCGCCCTCAGCTCTGACAGTGCAGAGAGTCAGAAGACGCTGAGGAGTCCTGACCTGCCACCAGCAATGAAACGTGAGTATTTATTTATTTTTTTTAAATGTATGGAGCATTATATGGAGCCCATTCTCTATGGAGCATTATATGGGGCCCATTCTCTATGGAGCGTTATATGGGACCCATTCTCTATGGAGCATTGTATGGGGCCCATTCTCTATGGAGCATTATATGGGGCCCATTCTCTATGGAGTATTATATGAGGCCCATACTGTTTGGAGTTTTATATGGGGCCCATTCTATATGGAACATTATATGGGGCCCATTCTCTATGGAGCATTATATGGGGCCCATTCTCTATGGAGCATTATATGGGGCCCATTCTCTATGGAGCATTATATGGGGCCCATTCTCTAAGGAGCATTATACGGGGACCATTCTCTATGGAACATTATATGGGACCCATTCTCTATGGAGCATTATATGGGGCCCATTCTCTATGGAGCATGTGCCCAGAGGCATAGCTAAGGGTTGGGTTCAGGGGGGGCAAAACTTCTGAGTGGGCCCCTAACCATGTAACCCTGATTACAAATATGGTGGTGCACCCTAATAGTGGAAGTAGGAGAACTTCAGCAGATGACCGTGCTGTTGCTAAAAGAAATCTTTATACAATGATTAACACTGATATTACTGCCATACTGTGTTGACCATATAGTAGTAGATACCAGTATTGCAGAGCATATAAGAGATTACAGTACAGATATATATAGTACCTTACAGGTGACGTCCTTTCTGCTAGAGTCATTCACTTTTCCCGTCTTTTCCACCTGTCCCAGACCGATATAACGACTTCTCCAGCCACAGCTCATCTGCAGAGATCACAACAAAGACACATATGACTTCTCACATTTCAGGCACCAGCCCCATCTATCCCAACCTGCACAAACCCCTCATCCTGCTGATACCCCAATGCTGAGCCGCTGCTGCTGAATGTGTCCCTATTACTGATCCTCTTAGTATCCCAAATAATAAAGCCCACCACTGTGCCCCCTCATAATAATGCTAACACTGTGCCTCTTACAAAGTAAAATCCCCCCTTTGTGCTCTCTAGATGGTAAAACTACCCCTTTAAAATATTACTGCCCTGTGCAAGTGCCCTAGAAAACAGTGCCCACATTTTGCCCCTAAAAGTAATAATGCGTCAGGTGCACCGTTGACGGCCACAATACCGTAAGTGCCCCTATAACAATAATGATTCTTAAGTGCCCACTTAACATTTAATAATGTCCACTGATTCCCCCATGTACAGTAATAATGACCCATGAGTCCCCAGCATTGTTTATGTGGTCGGTTAGTCATGTGACTACATGTATGTTATTTGCATGTGTTGACTAGACTCTCACAGCTTGTCTCAATTCTCTTGTATTGAGAGAAGCTAGTCGACATATGCAAATAGCATACATGTGGTCACATGCCCGCCCGATCCCACTGTTGAAATTGGGGGCTCATGACAGCAGGCGCACCATACCCTGTCATGATTTGCCCGTCTGCAGTCACATAGAGTGACTGCAGACTTTTATCCCAAGCCCGCACAACCCCTTTAATAACTTTATACAAATAATAAGCTGCTTATTATGAAATTATTATTAAAGGGATTGTCTAGTCTGAAGCTACAAGTCTGCTGTGACTATGTGACTGCAGACTTGTGAATCCTCACATTGCATGCACAGCACACTGTCTAGGCTCTCTGGTTCGGGGAGCGGGTTGTCATGAGACCTCAAGTATGCGATTTGCATACACCTGGCCACATTCCGACTAGACTGTTTCCGGTCTTGCTCAATACACTTGTATTGAATGGGGCCGCGAAGTTGGAATGGGGCCAGGAGCATGTAAATCACATACTTAAAGGGGATTTCCCACGAACAAAAGTACATTTTAATCAATAGTTACTGTAATAATAATCATTTCTACAATTGGATGTATTTATAAAAATGTTCCTGTGCTGAGATAATCTTATAAATGTTCCCCTGCTGTGTACTGTGTAATGGTTGTGTCTGACCGTACAGAAACATGGTCTGATTGTACCACACCTCCTGGGCAGGGGAGGAAGCAAAAGAGCGTACAGACATTACAGCCGGGGAGCACAGCTGATTCTTTCTTTTAAGTAAAACATTGTTTAAAATGGACAGGGAAATGTTTTACCTCACAGAAAGAATCATCTGTGATCCCGTGCTATAATGTCTGTATACTCTTTTGTTTCCCACCCTGTTCAGGAGATGTGGTATGATCAGACCATGTTCCTGTATGGTCAGACAAGGCCATTACACAGGGGAACATTTATAAGATTATCTCAGCACAGGAACGTTTTAAACACATCCAATTGTGGAACTTATTATTATTCCAAGATCTATTGATTAAAATCAACTTTGGTTCATGGGAAAAACCCTTTAGCCCCTTAAGCCTCGGAGCATTTTCCGTTTTTGCATTTTCGTTTTTGCTCCCCTTGTTCCCAGAGCCATAGCGTTTTTATTTTTTGGTCAATATGGCCATGTGAGGGCTTATTTTTTGCGGGACGAGTTGTACTTTTCAACGCCATTACTAGTTTTACCATATCGTGTACGGGAAAACGGGAAAAAAATTCCAAGTGCGGTAAAATTCAAAAAAAGTGCAATACCACAGTTGTTTTTTTTTTTTTACCACGTTCACTGAATCCTAAAACTGACCTGCCCTTCTTATTTTACAGGTCATTACGAGTTCATAGACACCAAACGTGTATAGGTTCTTTTATATTTAAGTGGTGAAAAAAATTCCAAAATTTGGTAAAAAAAAAAAAAAATAGCGCCATTTTCCGACACCCATAGCGTCTCCATTTTTCGTGATCTGGGGCTGGGTGAGGGCTTATTTTTTGTGCGCCGGGCTGACATTTTTATTGATAAAATTGTGGGGTAGATCCGATGTTTTGATCGCCCGTTATTGCATTTTATTGCAATTTTGCGGCGACCAAAAAACGTAATTCTGGCGTTTAGAATTTTTTTCTTGTTACGCCGTTTACCGATCGGATTAATTATTTTTTTATATTGATAGATCGGGCGTTTCTGAATGCGGCGATACCAAATATGTCTATGTAGGTTTTTTTTTTTAATATTTTATTTTGAATGGGGCGAAAGGGGGTGATTTAAACTTTTATATTTTTTTACTTTTTTTTATATTTTTAAAAACTTTTTTTTTTTACTGTTTGCATGCTTCAATAGTCTCCATAGGAGACTAGAAGCAGCAACTGTCCGATCGGCTCTGCTACATACAGGGGACGAGCAGGTCCCCTGCATGCAGCAGAAATGGTCCTGTGCTATGAGCGCCGACCAATAGGTGGCGCTCATAGCGACCAGATCATGACAACCACAGGCGTCTGCTGCAGACCCTGGGTTGTCATGCCCACCCATCGGTGATCCGCGATCACGTGACGGGGTCGCCGATGGGCGGGGCTTATGCTGCGCTACCCGGAAGCGCGCGTTAAATGCCACTGTCGGAGATTGACAGCGGCATTTAACATGTTAACAGCCGCGGGTGGATCGCGATTCCACCCGCGGCTGTTGCGGGCACATGTCAGCTGTAATAATCAGCTGACATGTGCTCCGTTCAGTGCGGGCTCAGCGCCGGAGCCCTCACTGAACGGGGGGTACGCAAATGTGCGTACCAATACGGCAAGCGTTGTTAAGGGGTTAAGGTCACATGACAACCCGCTCCCCGAACCAGAGAGCCCAGACAGTGTGCTGTGTGTGTAATGTGAGGATTCACAAGTCTGCAGCCACATAAAGTAACTACAAAAGACAAAAAATATATCTCATACCCTACCATCATTATACAGTTATATGAAAAAGTTTGGGCACCCCTATTAATCTTAAGCTTAATGTTTTTTAAAAATTGGTGTTTTTGAAACAGCTATTTCAGTTTGATATATGTAATAACTGTTGGACACAGTAATGTTTCTGCCTTGAAATGAGGTTTATTGTACTAACAGAAAATGTGCAATCTGCATTCAAACAAAATTTGACAGGTGCATAAGTATGGGCACCCTTATCATTTTCTTGTTTTAAACACTCCTACCTACTTTTTACTGACTTACTAAAGCACTTTTTTTGGTTTTGTAACCTCATTGAGCTTTGAACTTCATAGCCAGGTGTATGCAATCATGAGAAAAGCTACTTAAAGTGGCCACTTGCAAGTTGTTCTCCTGTTTGAATCTCCTCTGAAGAGTGGCATCATGGGCTCCTCAAAACAACTGTCAAATGATCTGAAAACAAAGATTATTCAACATAGTTATTCAGGGGAAGGATACAAAAAGCTGTCTCAGAGATTTAACCTGTCAGTTTCCACTGTGAGGAACATAGTAAGGAAATGGAAGAACACAGGGACAGTTCTTGTTAAGGCCAGAAGTGGCAGGCCAAGAAAAACATCAGAAAAGCAGAGGAGAAGAATGGTGATATCAGTCAAGGACAATCCTCAGACCACCTCCAGAGAGCTGCAGCATCAAATTGCTGCAGATGGTGTCACTGTGCATCGGTCAACTATACAACGCACTTTGCACAAGGAGAAGCTGTATGGGAGAGTGATGCGAAAGAAGCCGTTTCTACAAGCACGCCACAAACAGAGTCGGCTGAGGTATGCAAAAGCACATTTGGAGAAGCCAATTTCTTTTTGGAAGAAGGTCCTGTGGACTGATGAAACCAAGATTGAGTTGTTTGGTCATACAAAAAGGCGTTATGCATGGCGGCAAAAAACCACAGCATTCCAAGAAAAATACTTGCTACCCACAGTAAAATTTGGTGGAGGTTCCATCATGCTTTGGGGCTGTGTGGCCAATGCCGGCACCGGGAATCTTGTTAAAGTTGAGGGACGCATGGATTCCACTCAGTATCAGCAGATTCTTGACAATAATGTTCAAGAATCAGTGATAAAGTTGAAGTTACGCAGGGGATGGATCTTTCAGCAAGACAATGATCCAAAACACCGCTCCAAATCTACTCAGGCATTCATGCAGAGGAACAATTACAATGTTCTGGAATGGCCATCCCAGTCCCCAGACCTGAATATCATTGAACATCTGTGGGATCATTTGAAGAAGGCTGTCGATGCTCGGCGACCATCAAACTTAACTGAACTGGAATTGTTTTGTAAAGAGGAATGGTCAAAAATACCTTCATCCAGGATCCAGGAACTCATTAAAAGCTACAGGAAGCGACTAGAGGCTGTTATTTTTGCAAAAAGAGGATCTACTAAATATTAATGTCACTTTTCTGGTGAGGTGCCCATACTTATGCACCTGTCAAATTTTGTTTGAATGCAGATTGCACATTTTCTGTTAGTACAATAAACCTCATTTCAAGGCAGAAACATTACTGTGTCCAACAGTTATTACATATATCAAACTGAAATAGCTCTTGCAAAAACACCAATTTTTAAAAAACATTAAGCTTAAGATTAATAGGGGTGCCCAAACTTTTTCATATAACTGTATATAAATGTAAAGCAAAGTTGCATATTAAATATAGGGTACTTAGTGAACTATTTTTGATCAAAAAAAGTATACAAAAATAGTTCACTAAGTACCCTATATTTAATATGCAACTTTGCTTTACATTTATATATAATGATGGTAGGGTATGAGATATATTTTTTGTCTTTTGTAGGTTTTGCTTCTTTTTGCTAGTGTGAACATGCTCCTATTTCTTGCATGTGTACCATCTTAGACCTCAGTTCACATTGCTTGGTTTTTTAGCCACATAAAGTAATTGCAGACTTGTACATTTAGACCAGACAATCCCTTTAAATGTTGTACAGCTCATGCCATGGTTAGTGTATGGGGGTTTGTTATACTATCAGGCAGGGGCTTATAATAAGACCTAAACGGTAAATATAATAAGGCTGGTTTCACATGTCCGTATATTTCCGGTATCGGAAAAACCGGTACTGGAGATATCTGTTTCTTGTATGCCGGTGTGTGTTATACGTGTTGCACCCGTGTGCGGCCCGTGTGCCGCATCAGGATCACACGTACGGGCGGCTGGGAATCAGTGTCCAGGTAGCGCTGCCGAACGCTGCCCTCATCATGGTTCAGTGCCATCACTGCGATCATCACCAGCAGTGGCAATGATGAGGGTAGTAGTAGTGTCTGCTCCTGCAGTGTCCCTTTGTAAAAATAAGAATAAAATAATAAAATCCGTGTGGTATGTTTTGCGGACCGTGCATCTGCAAAAAAACGGACATGTCAGTGTGTGGAGCACACGGACACACGGTCTGTGAAAACACACTGACATGTGATCAGACCCATAGATTTGAATGGGTCTGCGTGTGTCAGTGTCTCTAGTACGTGTGGAAACTGTCACCACTCGTACCGGAGATCCTGACCTGTGAACGAGCCCTAAGTCCCCTACCTCCCTATCTCCACCCTCCCCAGACAGCAACTATGACATGAGATTGCACATAATCTCAGAACACAAGGCCCTCAGCGCCACCCCCACCCCCACTACCCCAATTCAGCTCCCCCTCTTCCCCTCACATTCACCCCACTGTCTCCCACAGTAACATCATATGCTGTCATTTATTTTAAAACTAAAAAAACTGGTTCCAGCAGCACTTACATATGAAGGTGATTGATGACTGGTCCGGGCCAGGCCCTGTCTTGGCACAGGTTGCACAACCTAACTGCAGCAGCTCACTAGGACCCAGGGTCCAGCGTGGACCAATCAGAGCACTGATGGTGTGGAGCTAACCGCAGCGCTGCCAGCCTGTAGAAGAAGATGAGGTTAGCAGCACTTTAGCCCTCACCGTGCACTGCACTGAGACTCTGCAATTGGCTGCTGTGCTGTGCAGCCTGCAGAGTCTCAGCTCAGAAAGAGAACAGCAGCGTCACCTCAGAGAGCCGCGGTCGCCTTCTGCTTAACAGGGTGGGCCCCTCAACGTGACGCCCCCTTTACCCCCCAGTAGGTACGCCACTGATGGGGCCCATTCTCTATGGAGCATTATATGAGGCCCATTCTCCATGGAGCACTATATGGGGCCCATACTGTATGCAGTATTATATGGGGCCCATTATTCTGTATGGAGCATTATATAGGGCCATTATACTGTATGGAGCAATATATGGGGCTCATTATACTGTATGAGGCATTATATGGAAGCCCTTATTCTGTATGGAGCATTATATAGGGCCCATTATTCTGCATGGAGCAATATATAGGGCTCATAATACTGTATGGAGGACTATGTGGTGCCCATAATACTGTAAGGAGGACTATGTGGTGCCCATAATACTGTATGGAGGACTATGTGGTGCCCATAATACTGTATGGATGACTATGTGGTGCCCATAATACTGTATGGAGGACTATGTGGTGCCCATAATACTGTATGGAGGACTATGTGGTGCCCATAATACTGTATGGATGACTATGTGGTGCCCATAATACTGTATGGAGCACTATGTGGTGCCCATAATACTGTATGGATGACTATGTGGTGCCCATAATACTGTATGGAGGAATATGTGGTGCCCAGAATACTGTATGGAAGACTATACTGTTCGGTCTAAAATGAAGACTTTAGAATCCCCCCAGGTCACGCCCTGTGCGCTGCGGGGATTCACCAGTTTCTGAGCTATTTACAATAGATATCACTCATGTAATGTAAGAAATAAGTGAAATCTTGGGCATTGTACTATACCTACAGTATATTTCTCTGCTGTATCTGTGCATCATGTACCATGGTATGTGTAAAAGGGGCCCATGAGACACTTTCGCCCAGGGTCTACGAAAAACTGGAGCCGGCCATGGGTATCGGAGTACTCTGGAAAAATTGCACAACAAATTTTGGGGTGCATTTTATCCTGTTACCCTTGTGAAAATATAAAATTTGGGGCTCAAGCAACATTTTTGTGAAACAAAGTAAAATGCTAATTTTTTTCTTCCACGTTGTTTTAATTCCTGTGAACCAATTGAATGGTTAATAAACTTCTTGAATGTGGTTTTGAGGACTTTCAGGCTATGTGCCCACGATTAGGCTATAGCAGTGCTTTGGGCACAATGTATTTTCGGTGCGTCCAAAAAGCTGGGACCGATCACGCAGGTGTTCATTAAACACATGCGGATTTACTGCATCCAATACATTCTATTGGGGAAATTTCTGTTGCGGAAATGCTGACATGCTGCGGCTCGTAAAAACCGCGCCACGGGTGAGTTTACGCGGCATCAAATAGAAGCACAGTGGGCATGGGATTTCTATAAATCCCACCACTATGCTTCCAATATGGAACAAAGCGTTTTGGACGCAGCACTGCTATTACGGATCGTGGGCACGTACCCTGAAGGGTTCAGTTTTTAGAATGGAGTCACTTTTGGGTATTTTCTGTCATATAGGCCCCCCATAGTCACTTCAAGTGTGATGTGGTCCCTGAAAAATGGTTTTGTAAATTTTGTTGGAAAAATTAGAAATTAATGGTCAACTTTAAACTCTTCTAACTTCCTAAAAAAAAAAAAGTTTAAAAAAATAGTGCAGATGTAAAGTAGACATGTGGGAAATGTTATTGATTAACTATTTTGTGTGACATAACTCTCTGTTATAAGGACATAAAAATTAAAAGTTTGCAATTGCGAAATTTCAGATTTTTTCACAAATAAACGCAAGTCATATTGAACAAATTTTACCACTGGCATGAAGTACAATAAGTTAGCAAAATAAAATTTCAGAATCACCGGGATCCTGTTGAAGCGTTCCAGAGTTATTACCAGATAAACGGACGCTGGTCAGAATTGTAAAATTTGCCTGGTCAGGAAGGTGAAAACAGGCTTTTAGGGTGAAGGGGTTAAAAGGAACCCCCAATGTAAGTGGTCAATGGAGAGTGCAGGATAAACGTGACCTGAGTTTTATTCTGATTTTTGGTAGGTAGAATGAACAAAAAAATAGCAGTACAATAGTCCTTATTTTTATTTTTGTGCGGTTCCTCGTGCGGTATAAGAGATAAGGTGGATTTATTCTTGGGTCGGTACAATTACAGCGAAACCAGCGTTATATATATTTTTTATGTTTTGCTGCCATCACAGTGTAAAATGCTTTTTTATAAAAAATATTTTTTTCATCGCCATATTCTGAGAGCTGTATTTTTTTTATTGTTTGGCGAACAGAGCTGCACGAGGGCTTATTTTTTGCGCGAAGCCCCATTTTGGGGAACATAACATTTTTTTGATCACTTTTTATTCAAATTCTTTAGATGCAGAATGAAGAAAAAACAGCAATTAAATGATTGATTGTTTCAATTTATTTTTGTGTGGTTGATGTTATATAATTTTTATGCTTTGCTACTTTTATACACTAAAAACAATATTTTACAAAAATGGATTTGTTTTTGCTCCGCCATGTTATGAGAGCTATAAGTTTTATTTTTTTCTAGAGTAAGTCATATTAGGGCTTGTTTTTTGCGGGACAATTTTGAGTTTTCTTTTATACCATTTTTCTTTATATATGTATTTTTGATAACTTTTTATTCCATTTTTTGTGTGTTAGTATGATGAAAAAGCGACATTTTTGGTGTTATTTTTTTTTTTTACTGTGTTCACCATACGGATTAAATAATGTGACAATTTTATAGATCTGGTCGTTTCAGACGCGAAAATTCCAATTATGTGTATGAGTTTTTATCTTTGTTATAACGCAAATGCTGCTTTTTGTGATTTGTGTGTGCTTCTTTTTGGATTTTTACAGACATTTTATTTTTTTTTTGTTTTACTTTTTCACTTAGTCTCACTGCGGGACATATATAATTTTTACTTTGATCGTCGTTGGTCTCTAACAAGCCACTGTACCCTGTGGTCATCACATGGGGTCATTTAACCCTTTAGATACAGCTGTTGCAAGTAACAGCGTTATTTAACGGGTTAATCGGACCCCATCGGTTCCAAATCCGTCCGGGCCGATGCCACAGAATGCCAGCTGTCATTTAAGGGGATAATAAATATTTTTAATCTTGATTCAGGCGTCGCTCCCTAAACACTGGACCCCCGTGCCTAGTGGCGAATACGGACCTGTGTACTGTGCATATAGTGTACATGGATGTACACATGTGGGTGACTGTGCTGTGTGTCAGCGCAAGGATTTCCATATGTGTGGCTATATACACATTACTCCAGGATAAAGGCCTGGGAGAATAGCACTGGGGACTCTCTCAGCAGCCTGCTCTGTAGGCAGACTAGAATCCCCTCCATTCCAGCAGCCATGTCACTGATAAACTGTCTACAGCTGGTGCCTGCTGTGATAGCCTCCCCTTCAGAGGCTCCAGTCTGGTCACCTCTATTCAGAATGGAGACCTGTTGGAAGCCATATTCCACACACAGCAAAAGCAGCTTCCCTTCCTGGAGACAACAGCAATGAGAGCCGTGTGACGTGGAGGCTCCGCCCCTCCCGATGACGTCACCGCAGAGTCTAGCATCTCTAGCTAACGCCCGCAGAGGCAGTCGCTGGTATACTGCGTGCAGTACACAACGTATCTGGCGGGAGCGGGTGAGAGAGAGCGACCGTTACTACAGATACAGCGACATCCACTGCGAACAAGAAGACATCTTCTCATCTCCAGGAGACTGTGGCAGCTGGCAGGAGATGGCCATTCTATCAACACCTAAAATGGCGAGGCTGGTAAGTTACAAGATGGAGGCGCTGTGTGCTGATGGGCTGTGAGAAGAGCAGGCAATAGAACTTCCCTGCCTAATCAGCCCTGATGTTACTGAGTGGAAAAAAGCTTTAGAAATCATTTCTACTGTCCCTGTTTCCTGTGCTAATGAGGGCTTTGCCTAGTGGGTGTTAGGTCCCTCCTTCCCATGTTGTCAGGCCCCTGTTGGTGTGATAACATCATTTGCGCGAGCGACATCATCGCCGCTCATGCAAATCTCGCGCATGCGCCGCTCATTCCGGCAGCGTCACTGCATCTCTGAAGCCAGGTGTACAATTCCCCGCATCAGAGGCGCACTGCGCATGTTCGGAGGTTTAGAAGATGGTTTGCGCCTCTGATGCGGGGAAGCGTACACCCGGCCTCGGAGAAGCAGTGACGCTGCCGGAATGAGCGTCGCATGCGCAAGATTAGCATCAGCTGGCGATGACGCCGCTCGTGCAAATTATGTCATCACGCCAACAGGGGCGTGACAACATGGAAAGAGGGCTGACTAGTCTGGGGAACGAACGCCCTATCGACTAGTCAAACCTTCGTTAGCATAGGTAATGGGGAACTTGTGAATGTTTTTTAAACCTTATTTTCACTCAGTAACGTTATACGGGGCTGGTTAGGCAGGGAATTTGCTGATACATAGGTGAATGCTTCTGGGTTGGAGGGCATGGGGGACCTGACAGGTTCCCTTTAAGCATATTCACATAAGGGCAGCACGCTGCATTGTATTTTATTAATGTCATTTTTTTTGTGGTAAAACCTGTAAAAAAACAGAAAAAAATAAATTGCAGAATAAGAAACCTACTTCAGCATCGTGCTTGGGCTTCTGATCTTTTCTGACCTTAAAGCGCACCTGTCAGCAGGATTGTGCTCAGTAATCTACATACACTGTCAGGTGGGCGCCATTACCATGAATAATATGACACCTTGGCTGATGAAATCCATCCAGTGGTTCTTGTTTAACCCCTTCATGACCAGACCAGTTTCCATTTTTGTGTTTTCGTTTTTTGCTCCCCTTCTTCCCAGAGCCATAACTTTCTTATTTTTTGGTCACTATGGCCATGTGATGGCTTATTTTTTGCGGGACAAGTTGTGCTTTTGAACAGCACCACTGGTTTTACTACATCGTGTACTGGAAAACAGGAAAATTCCAAGTGCGGTGAAATTGCAAAAAAGTGCAGTTCCACAGTTGTTTTCTTGGGGTTTTGTTTCACCATGTCTGCTGAATGCTAAAACTGACCTACCATTATTATTCTCCTGGTCATTATGAGTTCGTAGACACCAAACAGGTATAGTTTTTTTACTTAAGTGGTGAAAAAAAATCCAAAGTTTGCTTAAAAAAAAAAAAAAAATGGCTCCATTTTCCGGGACCCATACCATCTCCATTTTTTACGATCTGGAGCTAGATGAGGGCTTATTTTTTGCGCGCCAAGCTGACGTTTTTATTGATACCATTTTGGGGTAGATCCAATGTTTTAATCGCGGTTATTGCAATGTTGCGGCGACCAAAAAAAAGTAATTATAGCATTTTGAATTTTTTTCACGTCACACCGTTTATCGATCGGATTAAATATTTTTTCATATTGATAGATCAAGTGATTCTGAATGTGGATATGTGTATGAGTGATTTTTTTTGTTTTATTGTGAATGGGGCGAAAGGGGGTGATTTAAACTTTAATATAATTTTTTTAATATTTTTAAACTTTTTTTACTTTACACTAGCTTCAATAGTCACAATGGGAGACTAGAAGCTGCAATTCTCTGATCGCCTTTGCTACACACAGGGGATGATCAGATCTCCTGTGTGTAGCAGAAATGCTCACCTGCTATGAGCGCCGACCACAATCTGGCAATGACAATGGCTAGGGTCTCCTGCAGACCTGGGTTGTCATGCCAACCTATCGGCGACCCACGATCATGTAACACGGTCGCCGATGTGCGGAGCCAACGACACGCTTCCGGGAAGCGCGAGTTAAATGCCGCTGTCAGAGATTGAGAGCAGAATTTAACTACACTGTGTTCCAAATTATTATGCAAATAATATTTTCTCAGATTTTCCCAAATTACCTATATGAATTGCAGTCATTGTAATTTTCCAGTCAAATAACTATTAGAGTACAATTGAAAGGTTTTTGTACAAACTGCCTATGATAACAGTATAGTTTTAAAAAATAAAAAACTCAACTGCACTCAAAATGCATGTTCCAAATTATTATGCACAGCAGAGTTTTCAACCTTTTCATTTTAATAAAGAACAAAAAATTGTCATTTTTGAAATTATAAGCATTAGCAGGTTATTACAAACTGAAATCAAACAGTTTTCAACTCAAAACTTTATTCTAGGTGATGTTACATTTGCACATAGGACCGCTTGTTCGAAAGGAGCTTCTGAACTTTTTCATCCATTGAATTTGTCAGGTTTTGGATGGTTTCTGCTTCCAATTGTTTTGCCTGAGGACAGAATACCCTCCCAGAGCTGTTGCTTAGATGTGAACTGCCTCCCGCCATCATAGACACTCCTTTTGATGATGCCCCAGAGGTTCTCAATGGGGTTGAGGTCAGGGGAGCATGGGTGCCACACCATTAGTTTGTCCCCTTTTATGCCCATAGCAGCCAGAGATGCAGATGTGTTATGTGCAGCATGAGACGGGGCATTATCATGCATGAAATGATCTCGATGGTCCAGATGGATGGATTGGAGGATGGCTGGTTGATGGACACCCCATGCAAACACGGCTACGGCGCTAACAAGGAGGAGGTGGAGTAATGTTTTGGGCTGGAATCATGGGGAGAGAGATTGACGGCCCTTTTAGGATCCCTGAAGGGGTAAAGATGAACTCCATAATGTATGTTGAGTTTCTCAAACAGCACTTCCTTCCATGGTTCAAGAAGAAGAACCGTGCATTCCGCAGCAAGATCATTTTCATGCATGATAATGCCCTTTCTCATGCTGCACATAACACATCTGCATCTCTGGCTGATATGGGCATAACAGTGGACAAACTTATGGTGTGGCACCCATGCTCCCCTGACCTCAACCCCATTGAGAACCTCTGGAGCATCATCAAAAGGAGTGTCTATGATGGTGGGAGGCAGTTCACATCTAAGCAACAGCTCTGGGAGTCTATTCTGTCCTCAGGCAAAACAATTGGAAGCAGAAACCATCCAAAACCTGACAAATTCAATGGACGAGAGAGTTCAGAAGCTCCTTTCGAACAAGCGGTCCTATGTGCAAATGTAACATCCCCTAGAATAAAGTTTTGAGTTGAAAACTGTTTCAATTGTACTCTAATAGTTATTTGACTGGAAAATTACAATGACTGCAATTCATATAGGTAATTTGGGAAAATCTGAGAAAATATTATTTGCATAATAATTTGGAACACTGTGTAGTTAACAGCCACGGGGGGGGGGGATCGCTATTCCACCCGCAGCTGTTGCGGGCACATGTCAGCTGTATATATCAGCTGTCGTGTACCTGGAAAGCTGCGGGCTCAGTGCTGGAGCTCGCACCAAACAGGGGGTTCTCACGTTTGTCATACTATTATGGCACACGTCAAAAAGGGGTTAATTTTTACTTATAGTTTGGAGATGATGATATGCTCGTGCTCTGGGACAGCCTGTAGGGTGGGCTCTATCTGGTGCTCTGCTTATACAGTCAGCTATATGCTCTTATGACAGGTCACTGATCGTTCAGTTACCTGCCTCCTATTTTACATGTTATATACATAATGTGGGGTTAGAAAAAACAAACAAATCAAGCAAAATGGCGCCCGCACAGGCACAATAGCATCTATCGCTTGGCCATAGATGCTACTGTGCACGTGCCGTGGCCATTTTGTTGGAGCAAAAGAAAAATTTGTCTCCAGAAAAATGGCCACGTCACGTGCGCAGTGGCATCTATCAGCAATCGAGGCTCTTAATCTGCGCAAGCCCCGCCCACTGGTGGCTGGCTCTTGCGCATATTGAGAGCATCACTTGGCGATAGATACTATTGCAATTGCTCCGCTGTCATTTTGTTGGAGCAAAAAATCTGGCTCCAGCAAAATGGCCACAGCACGTGAGCAGTTGAATCTATCGGCAAGCGATGCTCTTACTTTGCGCAGGCCTTGCCTACTGGTGGGCGCCGCTTGCGCAGAATAAGAGGATCACTTGCCGATAGATGCTACTGCACTTGCGCCGCAGACATTCTGCTGGAGAATAATTTTTTTACTCCAACAAAATGGCCGTGGCATGAGATAGATGCGCCTGCGCGAGCGCCATTTTGATTGATGTCATTTTTTTCCCCCCATAATGTATACACTATGTAAATTAAAAATTGGAGACATGTCAGTGATCGATCAGTGAGCTGTCATAAGAGCATACAGATGTAAGCAGAGCACCAGATAGAGCCCACCTCACAGACTGCCCCGGAGCACGAGCATATCATTATCTCCAAACTGAAAGTAAAAATTACACAAGAACCACGGGACGGATTTCATTAACCAAGGTATCATTTTAATGTGTGTAACAGCGCCAACCTGACAGTGTATGTAGTTTACTTAGCACAATCCTGCTGACAGGTTAATTTTCAAGGAGTTGTCTGCTCTAAATCATTAAGTCTGCAGTCACTCTGTGTGCCTGCAGACTTCTGAATCCCCACAGAGCACAAGGTTTAAAAAACATTTATATGGTCCTCATTTCCTATGCTAATCAGGGATTCGACTAGTGGGTGTTAGTTGCTCCCAGAAGAGTCAGCCTCCTTTCCATGTTATCACGCCCGTGTTGGCGTGATAATTTGCCGCTCATTCTGGCAGCGTCACTGCATCTCTGAAGCCAGGTGTATGCTTCTCCGCATCAGAGGCGCACTGTGCATGTTCGGAAGTTTAGAAGATGACTTCCGTACATGTGCAGTGTGCCTCTGTAGCCAAGAAGCGTACACCCGGCCTCAGAAAAGCAGTGACGGTGCCGGAATGAGCGGCGCATGTGCAAGATTTCCATGAGCGACAATGACGCCGCTCGTGCAAATTATGTAATCATGCCCCATCAACTAGTCAAAGCCCTCATAAGCATAGGCAATGGGGAGCATGTGAATGTTTTGTAAACTTTGTTTTCACTCAGTAATGTTATACGGGGCTGGTTAGGCAGGGAAGTTGCTGATACATAGGTGAATGCTGCTGGGTTGGAGGGTATAGGGGATGTGACAGGTTGCCTTTAAGCTTACTCACATAAGAGCAGCGCACTGTTTTGTATTTTATTAATGTAATTTTCTTTGTCGTAAAACCCGTAAAAAACCCCAGAAAAAATAAATTGCCGAAAAAGAAATCTACTTCAGCATCGTGCTTATGCCTCTGATCTTTTCTGACTTTAAAGCGCACCTGTCAGCAGGATTGTGATTGTGTGCCCACACTGTCAGGTGGGCGCCATTACACTGATTAAAATGATACCTTGTTTGACGCTTGGCGATAGATAATACTGCTCATGGTCTGCGGCCATTTTGTTGGAGCAAAAAAAATTAGTCTTCAGCAAAATTGCTGCATCGTGTGGGCAGTTGCATCTATCAACAAGCGATGCTTTTAATCTGCGCAAGGTGGGCGGCGCTTGCCCAGTTTGAGAGCATCTCTTGGTGATAGATACTACTGCACACGCACCACTGCCAATCTGGCTCCAGCAAAACGGCCACGGCGCATGCTCAGTTGCACATATCAGCAAGCAATGCTCTTAATTTTATCATTTTAATCAGCGTAACGCTGCCAACCTGACAGTGTATGTAGTTTACTTAGTACAATCCTACTGACAGGTGCACTTTAAAGGGGTTGACAACTCTAAATCTATAAGTCTGCAGTCCCTCTATGTAACTGCAGACTTATGAATCCCTCAGAGCACACACTGTGAGCTGCGGGGATTCGCCTGTGTCTGAGCCATATGCGTTATACATACTCCTGGCCAGATTCCGACTAGTGGGTGTGGCTTCGCTTCATGCACTTGCATAAAGTGAGGCTGCGCCCCAACTAGTGACTCGACTGTTCAGTGAGCGTGGCTTATATGTAAAGATGGTCTGAGATCAGTGGCCCAAAGTCATTTAACCCTTGAAAAACACCAGTTACTGGCTATTTGCCCCCTTTGATGGTAGTTCTCATGCCCAGAGCATATTTAAACGGGCTAGAATGACCTGAACTTGATGCGCCCATCACTATGTATGTAATGGTGGTCAGAGATCAGTGACCCAAAGTCATTTAACCCTTGAAAAACACCAATTATTTATTCAAATATGTGAAAATTGGTTATATCTCCACTTTGATGTCAGTTTTGATACCCAAAACTTATTTTGGCCAGGCTGGAGTGACTTGTATTTGATGCGGGCAATCACTATGTAATGGTGGTGTGAGATCAGGGGCCCAAAAACACTTAACCCCACTGCCCACTTTGATGCCCATTTTTGTGCCATTGTTATAACTTTTGTAGCTGCTCTTAATTGTATTCTAATCAGGGCACCTCGCTGCATTGTATTATATTAATGCATTTTTTTTTGTCAAAGCGCACCTGTCAGAAAGATTGTGCTCAGTAAACCACATACACGGTCAGGTGAGCGACATTAAACTGATTAAAATGATGAAATCCATTCTGTGGTTCTTGTGTAATGTTTACTTTCAGTTTGGAGATAATAATATGCTCGTGATCAGGGACGGCCTGAGGAGCCTCCTATTTTACATAATGCATCCATTAGTGCGGGGTAAAATAAGAGTCAGGTCAGTGAAGGCACAGTGACCTGTAATAAGAGCATACAGATGAATATGTAAGCAGAGCACCAGATAGAGCGCCCCCCCCCCACAGGCCGCCCCGAAGCACGAGCATATCATTATCTCCAAACTGAAAGTAAAGACTACACAAGAACCACAGGACGGATTTCATCAACCAAGGTATAATTTTAATCAGTTTAATGTCGCCCACCTGACAGTGTATGTGGTTAAGGCTGTGTGCCCACGATGCCTCCCAGCCTATGGCCCCGATGCTGCGGAGGGGCCGCATGCGGATATTCAAATGAGCGGCACCTTTTTTTTTTACCTACGGACTTTCCCCATAGAGGTTAGGTCTATGGGGAAAGCCTGCAAGCGGACCTGCAACTGAAATTGACATGCTACGGTCTGGAAAGACGCGCCACATGTCAGTTTCCGTGAGTGAGCCACAGACGCATAGTAGACATAGAATTTCTAGAAATGCCATCCACTGTACTGTAACATTTGTCTCCTGCTTATTTGACGCTGCATAAGTCCGCAGCGTCAAACCTGCAGCGGCTCCGGATCGTGGGCACACAGCCTACTGAGGACAGTCCTGTTGACAGGTGCGCTTTAAATCTGTAAAAAACAGAAAAAAATAAATTACCTAATAAGAAACTGCCTAATAAGAAACCAACTGCAGCATCGTGCTTCACACAGCTTCATACTACTACAGTGGTGGCCAAAAGTATTGTCACCCCTAAAATTCTGTCAGATAATACTCAGTTTCTTCCTGAAAATGATTGCAATCACAAATTCTTTGGTATTATTCTCTTCATTTAATTTGCTTGCAAGGAAAAAACACAAAAGAGAACGAAGCAAAAATCAAATCATTGATCATTTCACACAAAACTCCACGGTATGCGTGGCCCCCTCAACCCCCAATCCTAGGATGCGTGGCTCCCTCATCCCCCAATCCTGAGATGAGTGTCCCTGTCATCCCCCAATCCTGGGATGCGTGGCCCCGTCATCCCCCAATCCTGGGATGCGTAGCCCCCTCATCTCCCAATCCTGAGATGAGTGGCCCCCTCATCCCCCAATCCTGGTATACGTGGCCCCCTCATCCCCCAATCCTGGTATGTGTGGTCCCCTCATCCCTTTCACGCTGCACACATACAAAAAAATAAACATTTATACTCACCTTTCTTCTCTGTGCTCCAGCGCTGCGGTGTCCTGTTCTTCTGAGGAGTGCGGCGCCGGAGTACGCACGTGCCCATACTTCGCTGTCCTGTGCCATTTTGCTGAAGACACACTGAAAATGTGTCTTCAGTAAAATGGCACCGGATAGCGCTATACGCATACGCCGACTACGACACCTTCACTCCTGCCCTGGTCTCTGGCGAGAAGAGAGGTGCTGTGGCAACGCTCCTCCCGGTCAGGTAAGTATGTAAGTATGGCGCCGGAGATCGTGGTATGCGTTCAGTGTCTTTTCATACTGCGAACTTTGGCGCCATATACTCCTCTTACCTGTAACAGCTCCATGCATTTATCTGTCTGGAGCCAGACTGCGCAGGCGTGTCTAGCTTGTGCAGTCTATAGAGGCTTCAGACAGAGGGACGCTTGTAGTGTTATATTATAGATACACATGCACAGCTTCACACTATAAGGTATGATAGTAGTGTGACGCTGTGCCTGTGTATATAACATCTAGTGGGGAGTTCACACTATAAACTATAAAGTGTTTACATAGCTCTATACTATATACTATTATATATTATATACCTCGTCGTGTAAAGCTGTGCATGTGTATATAATATATAATGAAGCGTTCACACTACATACCATAAAATGTATACATATCACTATACTATATACAAGAGCATCTCACTAAATTAAAATGTCATCAAAATGTTAATTTCAGTTCTTCAATACAAGAAGTGAAACTTATAGAGTCATTAAAAACAGAGTGATCTATTTCAAGTGTTTATTTCTGTTAATGTTGATGATTATGGCTTACAGCCAATGAAAACACAAAAGTTATTATTTCAGTAAATTAGAATAATTAACAAAAAACAAGCTTTTAAAAATGTCCCTTAGTCTGTTTCAGTAGGCTCCACAATCATGGGGAAGACTGCTGACTTGACAGTTGTCGAAAAGACAGTCATTGACAAACTCCACAAGGAGGGTAAGCCACAAAAGGTCATTGCTAAAGAAGCTGTCTTTTTACACACTGCTGTATCCAAGCATATTAATGAAAAGTTGCGTGGAAGGAAAACGTGTGGTAGATAAAGGTGCACTAGCAACCGGGATAACCGCAGCCTTGAAAGGATTTTTAAGAAAAGGCTATTCAAAAATTTGGGGGAGATTCACAAGGAGTGGACTGCTTCAAGAGCCACCACACACCGACGTATCCAGGACATGGGCTACAAGTGTCGCATTCCTTGTGTCAAGCCACTCATGACCAATAGACAACGCCAAAAGCGTCTTACCTGGGCCAAGGAGAAAAAGACCTGGACTGTTGTCAGTGGTCTAAGGTGTTGATTTCAGATGATAGTAAATTTTGCATTTCATTTGGAAATCAAGGTCTCAGGAGTCTGGAGGAAGAGTGGGGAGGCCACAATCCAAGCTGCTGGAGGTCTAGTGTGAAGTTTCCACAATCAGTGCTGGTTTGGGGAGCAATGTCATCTGCTGGTGCAGGTACACTGTGTTTTATCAAGACCAAAGTCAGCGCAGCCGTCTGCCAGGATATTTTATAGCACTTCATGCTTCCCTCTGCCGACAAGCTTTTAAGAGTTGAAAATTTCTCCAGCAGGACTTGGCACCTGTCCACACTGCCAAAAGTATCAATACCTGGTTTAAAAACAACAGTATGGCTGCGTGCACACGATGCTTTTTTCATGCGTTTATGCTGCGGATTTTCCGCTGCTTAAACGCATCAAAAACGCATGGTAATCCGCACCCCATGGTCCCCAATGGCATTCCGCAATGTCAATGCACATGCTGCGGATTTTTCCGCAGCGTTTCTGCAGCGCAAATAAATCCGCAGCATGTTCATTAATTTTGCGGAAGCGCCGCCATTGACTTGCATTGAGACGCATATAATGCGCGTCTGTACATTTATACAAGCGGATTATATGCGTCTCTATGTGCGGATGGTACCCAGTTCTGGAGGAGAGGAGACTCTCATCCAGACCTGGGTACCATTGTACCTGTAAAAAAAAGAATAAAATAATAAATAAAGTTTATATTCACCTGTCCGGCGGCCCCTGCAGCGCTTCTCCTTCCAGGACCTGAGATGACGTCGCGGTCATGTGACCGCAGGCTGTCTCGCGAGATGCCGGCAACCCGGAAGAAGCCAGGACGAGCGCGACAGCACACGCGGCGGGGGATCGGGGGTGAGTATAGCTTTATTTTTTTATTTTTACGGTCACACTATGTAAATCCATGCCTTTTGCATGGATTTAAATTGTGTGACCTAGTTGTCAAGCACTTTCCAAGTGATGCTATCGCTTGGAAAGTGCTCGTCAGTCCGCATGCAGAAACACATGCGTTAACGCATGTGGGTACGCATGTGAATCCGCATGTATTCTGCAGGAAAAACGCATGCACAATCTGCATGCGTTTTTTCTGCCAGGGAGATGCAGAAATGCTGCAGAAATTTTCTGCTTCATTTCTGCATCGTGGGCACATAGCCTATCACTGTGATTGATTGGCCAGCAAACTCGCCTGACCTTAACCCCATAGGCAATCTATCGGGTATTATCAAGAGGAGGATGAGATACACCAGACCCAACAATGCAGACGAGCTGAAGGCTGCTATCAAAGCAACCTGGGCTTCCATAACACCTCAGCAGTGCCACAGGCTGATCGCCTCCATGCCACATTGCCGCATTGATGCAATAATTGAGCCCCGACCAAGTACTGAGTGCATTCACTGAACATACATTTCAGTAGGCCAGCATTTTGGATTTTAAATTAATTTTTCAAGACGGCGTTATGAAGTATTCTAATTTACTGAGATAATGACTTTTGTATAATGATTGTCTGTAAGCCATAATCATCAACATTAACAGAAATAAACACTTGAAATAGATCACTCTGTTTGTAATGACGCTATATAATATATGAGTTTCACTTTTTGTATTGAAGAACTGAAATAAATTAACTTTTTGATGATATTCTAATTTAGTGAGAAGCACTTGTATACAGTGCTGAGCATAAGTGAGTACACCCCCTGTATTATCAGTACATTATTTTTACAATGCTCAGCATAAGGGCGGTTTCATGCGTCTGGATATTTCCGGGACTGGAAAAACCCATATCGGAGATATACATATCCGGTGTGTCTGTGTGTGTCACACTTGTGGCGCATCAGGATCACCCGTACCGGCGCCTGGGAATCAGTGTACAGTTCCCAAGCCCTGGGTGCTATATTCTGCCCTCATCATTGTTCTTTGCTCGCGCTGTGATCAGCACGAGCAAGAGACAAAGTTGGGTGTAGTAGTGTCTGCTCCTACAGTGTCTCAGTGTAAAATAAGATTAAAATAATAAAATACATTTACTCGCCTGTCACCACACGTACTGGACACACTGACATGTGAAAGAGCCCTAAGTAGGTACTCCCCCTTATTATTGGTACATTATATATACAGCACTCAGCTTAAGTAAGTACACCCCTCTATTATCAGAACATTATATACAAAGTGCTCAGTGTGTGTACACCCGTTTATTATTAGTACTTTATATAGCACTCAGCATAATTGAGTACACCCCCATATTATCAGTGCATTATATATACAGCAATCAGCATAAGTGAGTACAAACCCTGTATTATCAGTATATTATATAGAGTGCTTAGAGTAAGTGAGTGCACCCCCTGTATTTTCACAAAATTATATATAAAGCTCTCAGAATAAGTGAGCACACTCCTGTATTATCAATACATTATACATAAAGTACAGACCAAAAGTTTGGACACACCTTCTCATTTAAAGATTTTTCTGTATTTTCATGACTTTGAAAATTGTACATTCACACTGAAGGCATCAAAACTATGAATTAACACATGTGGAATTATATACTTAACAAAAAAGTGTGAAACAACTGAAAATATATCTTATATTCTAGGTTCTTCAAAGTAGCCACCTTTTGCTTTGATCACTGCTTTGCACACTCTTGGCATTCTCTTGATGAGCTTCAAGAGGTAGTCACCGGAAATGGTTTTCACTTCACAGGTGTGCCCTGTCAGGTTTAATAAGTGGGATTTCTTCTTGCCTTATAAATGGGGTTGGGACCATCAGTTGTGTTGTGCAGAAGTCAGGTGGATACACAGCTGATAGTCCTACTGAATAGACTGTTAGAATTTGTATTATGGCAAGAAAAAAGCAGCTAAGTAAAGAAAAACGAGTGGCCATCATTACTTTAAGAAATGAAGATCAGTCAGTCCGAAAAATTGGGCAAACTTTGAAAGTGTCCCCAGGTGCAGTTGCAAAAGCCATCAAGCGCTACAAAGAAACTGGCTCACATGAGGACCGCCACAGGAAAGGAAGACCAAGAGTCACCTCTACTTCTGAGGATAAGTTTATCCGAGTCACCAGCCTTAGAAATCGCAGGTTAACAGCAGCTCAGATTAGAGACCAGGTCAATGTCACACAGAGTTCTAGCAGCAGACACATCTTTTCAACAACTGTTAAAAGGAGACTTTGTGCAGCAGGCCTTCATGGTAAAATAGCTGCTAGGAAACCACTGCTAAGGACAGGCAACAAGCAGAAGAGACAAGTTTGGGCTAAAGAACACAAGGAATGGACATTAGACCAGTGGAAATCTGTGCTTTGGTCTGATGAGTCCAAATTTGAGATCTTTGGTTCCAACCACCGTGTCTTTGTGCGACGCAGAAAAGGTGATCGGATGGACTCTACATGCCTGGTTCCCACCGTGAAGCATTGAGGAGGAGGTGTGATGGTGTGGGGGTGCTTTGCTGGTGACACTGTTGGGGATTTATTCAAAATTGAAGGCATACTGAACCAGCATGGCTACCACAGCATCTTGCAGCGGCATGCTATTCCATCCGGTTTGCGTTTAGTTGGACCATCATTTATTTTTCAACAGGACAATGACCCCAAACACACCTCCAGGCTGTGTAAGGGCTATTTGACCAAGAAGGAGAGTGATGGGGTGCTACGCCAGATGACCTGGCCTCCACAGTCACCAGACCTGAACCCAATCGAGATGGTTTGGGGTGAGCTGGACCGCAGAGTGAAGGCAAAAGGGCCAACAAGTGCTAAGCATCTCTGGGAACTCCTTCAAGATTGTTGGAAGACCATTTCCGGTGACTACCTCTTGAAGCTCATCAAGAGAATGCCAAGAGTGTGCAAAGCAGTCATCAAAGCAAAAGGTGGCTACTTTGAAGAACCTAGAATATAAGACATATTTTCAGTTGTTTCACACTTTTTTGTTAAGTATATAATTCCACATCTGTTAATTCATAGTTTTTATGCCTTCAGTGTGAATGTACAATTTTCATAGTCATGAAAATACAGAAAAATCTTTAAGTGAGAAAGTGTGTCCAAACTTTTGGTCTGTACTGTATATACAGTATATATATATATATATATATATATATATATATATATATACACACACACGCATACAGCGCTTAGCATAAGTGAGTACACCCCTGTATTATCAGTACATCCTATATAATGCTGGACTCGTCTTTCTTTCCAAAGCCGGGATGGGCGGAGACTGCTCAGTGTGGCGCCGGAGTCAGCACGTGCGCATACCGCACTACGGCGCCATTTTATTGAAGACACTGTGCTTGCGAATTCGCAGATACAGTGTCTTCAACAAAATGGAGCTGGATATCGCAGGATGCGCACGTGTCTACTCCTGCACCATTTTATTGAAGAATTCTACTACAACATCAGTATAGCAGTGCTCACAAGCCGGCCATCACCATTATCCTTATAGTCAGCTTGTGCGCACTGCTATGTTGACGTTGGAGTACATTACTTCAATAAAATAGGCGCTGTTTTATTGAAGACACTGTGTATGCAAATTTGCAGACCCAGTTTCTTTAAAAAAATGGTGCAGGATAGCGCTGTATGTGCACATGCTGACTCCAGCGCCATTAAAGGGGTTGTCCAGTACTTTATATTACCCCCCCCCCCCCCAATGTATCCCCCCGGGTCCCCTAAGGATTTTTGTAATTACCTTATGTTGCAGATACTGCCTGTGAGCAGCACGATCACTGGCCGCTCACAGGCATGACGTGAACCCCGACTACAGCCGGCTCTGACATCCGCTGATGTCACGACAAGTGCTGGCAGCAGCCAGGGGTCTCTGTCTTCTGCGTTCCGCGGTGGATGCCAGGCTGTGAGCGGGGTTACCCTCTACCCGCGTCACACCCAGCATCTACTGTGTGCTCTGCCTCTCCCCATTCATTGGGAAAGCGCGCGGTGGATGCTGGGTGTGACACGGGGTAGCCCCGCCCACAACCCAGCAGCCACCGCGGGGACCGCATCACTGATGTCACTCCTCACTTGTTGTGATGTCAGCGCGGGGTCACGTGATGCCTGTGAGCGGCCAAGGATAGCACCGCTCACAGGTAGAAACAGCAACCTAAGGTATTTACAAAAATCCTTAGGGGCCCCGGGGGGGGGATCCATTGTGGGGTAATAAAAAGTACTGGACAACTTCTTTAATAAAATTAAAAATGTACCAGTAAAAATGCTTGCCACGTGGGCGTAGAACGTGTTTAATAGCTAGTGCAATATATAGTGAGGCATTCACACTATAAGCTATACAGTTTATACATAGCTCTATACTGTCATATAGTAGATGCCTCGTTGTGTGAAACTGTGCCTGTGTATATAATATATAGTGGGTAGTTCACACTTTATATTGTATACATAGTAATACGCTATACTATCATATAGTATATACCTTGTATATAGTATAGAGCTCCGTAGATCACTACTAGCTTCACGATCACCCAATTAAGATTATTAGCTGCCACCACCAATCAGTTCCGGTCGATTGGATGCCTTATAGGTAGCGTGTGGCTTTGGGGGAGGAACGATTACAGAGCAAAAGAAACAGAACTATTACATTTTATATTTAATCCAAAGGGAGACAGTGTTTATGAAAAAATATACAAAAGATTTTACAAAGGGAGACAAAACAATACAGCATATACAGTTACAGAAATAAAAGGGATTAACAGAAAAGCTTACTATACCGATCGCAGAGACGATTCAGTTTAGATGAAGGAAAGCGCTTCGATTTGACTGTTAAGGAACGTGGCCCTTGCTTACACGAAAATATGTATCTTCCAGCATGAGCGAAGATCAATATTCGGCTTGATCTTTTATGCCTGATTGGGCCCTGCCCACACACTCCCCTGTGATGATGTCACGTGGGCTGGTCTGCGCCCTTCATGTTTTTTTTTAAATCTCTTAATTTCTGTGATATCTCCTCGCTCGATGATCGCAGAAGTTAGCAAGTGAATCCATATTTTTTATTGTGATTTTACTTTTCCTTAGAGATCAAACATGACATGGCTGCTTTCAGTTATCTTTGCCCTGTTGCGTTACAGCTCAACGGCAGGGCTCGCAGATATGGAAAAATATGCATACTGTTCCCCACATAGCCCCGCTGCTAAAAATATAGGTCCCATCACAATCAGAATTATAGAAATTCCCCTATTCCACACTTACTTTCGGTACCTAAAAGTCTGGAGATTAAACGCATTTGCAACTGGAAATGACCCGGCTATTCTCAGGAGTGTGATAGATTCCCTTTGAAGCCTAAGGAGATGTTTCCTATCTCTCTCAGGTGTCATAATGGTTACCTTTACACAACTCATTCAGTCTCTAGTCCAAGGGTCCTCAAACTTTTTAAACACGGGGCCAGTTCACTGTCCCTCAGACTATTGGAGGGCTGGAATATAGTTTTTTTAAAAAAAAACTATGAACAAATTCCTATGCACACTGCACATATCTTATTTTGATGTAAAAAAACAATACAGGAACAAATACAATATTTAAAATGAAGAACAAGTAAAGTTAGATAAACCGGTATTTCAATAGGCAAGTAAATGTCCCCAATAGACACCATAGGCCCCAATAGGCAGGTAAATATCCCCAATAGGCAGCATAGGTCCCCAATAGGCAGGTAAATATCCCCAATAGGCAGCATAGGTCCCCAATAGGCAGGTAAATGTCCCCAATAGGCAGGTAAATGTCCCCAATAGGCAGCATAGGTCCTCAATGGGGAGGTAAAAGTCCCCAATAGGCAGCATAGGTCCTCAATGGGCAGGTAAATGACCCCAATAGGCAGCATAGGTCCTCAATAGGCAGGCTATTTCCCCCTTATAATGCCCCATGCAGGCTGTTCCCCCCTTATAATGCCCCATGCAGGATGTCACCCCCCATATAATGCCCCATGCATGATGTCCCTTTCTCCCACCATATAATGCCCCATGCAAGATATCACTCCCCTGTCTTTATAATGTCCCATGCAGGATGTCACCCCCCCATATAATGCCCCATGCAGGATGTCACTCCCCTGTCGTTATAATGCCCCATTCCGGGTGTCACCCCCATATAATGCCCCATGCAGGATGTCCCTTTCTCCCACCATATAATGCCCCATGCAAGATATCACTCCCCTGTCTTTATAATGCCCCATGCAGGATGTCACCCCCCCCATATAATGCCCCATGCAGGATGTCACTCCCCTGTCGTTATAATGCCCCATGCAGGATGTCACCCCCCCATATAATGCGCCACGCAGGATATCACTCCCCTGTCGTTATAATGCCCCTTTCAGGATGTCACCCCCCATATAATACCCCATGCAGCATGTCACTCCCCCATATAATACCCCATGCAGGATGTCACCCCCCCATATAATGCCCCATGCAGCATGTCACCCCCCCATATAATGCCCCATGCAGGATATCACTCCCTTGTTGTTATAATGCCCCATTCAGGATGTCACCCCCCCCATATAATGCCCCATGCAGGATGTCACTCCCCTGTTGTTATAATGCCCCATTCAGGATATCATCCCCCCATATAATGCCCCATGCAGGATGTCACTCCCCTGTCGTTATAATGCCCCATGCAGGATGTCACCCCCCCCCCATATAATGCCCCATGCAGGATGTCACTCCCCTGTCGTTATAATGCCCCATTCAGGATATCATCCCCCCATATAATGCCCCATGCAGGATGTCACTCCCCTGTCGTTATAATGCCCCATGCAGGATGTCACCCCCCCCCATATAATGCCCCATGCAGGATGTCACTCCCCTGTCGTTATAATGCCCCATTCAGGATGTCACCCCCCCATATAATGCGCCACGCAGGATATCACTCCCCTGTCGTTATAATGCCCCTTTCAGGATGTCACCCCCCCCATATAATACCCCATGCAGCATGTCACTCCCCCATATAATGCCCCATGCAACATGTCACCCCCCCATATAATGCCCCATGCAGCATGTCACTCCCCCATATAATGCCCCATGCAGCATGTCACTCCCCCATATAATGCCCCATGCAGCATGTCACCCCCCCATATAATGCCCCATGCAGGATATCACTCCCCTGTCGTTATAATGCCCCATTCAGGATGTCACCCCCCCCCATATAATGCCTCATGCAGCATGTCACCCCTCCCCCATATAATGCCCCATGCAGGATGTCACCCTTAATATTATGTCCCATGCCTCCATACATTAAAAAAAAAATGCAATTCTCACCTCCCTCCTCCTCACCTGCTGCAGCTGCTCAATTCCGGACTCCAGCGTTGCCGGCCTCATCCTGCTCTGCGCTGCCTGTGATGGCTCAGGGGAGGGCACGGTGTAAAGACGTCACCGCACCCTCTGACCTGACACGTCACAGGGAGCATGCTCCAGGAAGACAGTGGATCTGCGGAGGCACGAGAGGTAAGTATCCGGCTGCCGGGGCCATGAGCAAGCGGGGGGAAGGGCGGGCGCTGGCACCGCTCTCCTCTGCCCCCAGCTCGGCGGGCCGGATAAAAATCCTCCGCGGGCCGTAGTTTGAGGACCCCTGCTCTAGTCCATATGTTTCAAGGTGTCTATTCATCGCATGTGTCTTTTACTAAGGGCTCCATTTCTTATGGTAATTAGCCTGAATAATTAAGTTTGGCACTTCTTGTGTGCACTGCCACTTTACATTGAAGCAGCTTTTTAGATTGTCAGCTTTACTCCTTACTATGGTATAGGGTTTGTGGGGATGAGGGGCTTGGAGAGAGAGATATTTTTTATATTTCCTGACAAATAGTATACAGTATGGAGCTATGTATACAATATGTAGTATATAGTGTGAACTCCCCACTATATATTATATGCACAGGCACAGCTTTACACAATGAGGTATATACTATGTGATAGTATGTGGTATAGCACTTTGTATACAAGATATAGTGTGAATGCCCCACTAAATATGATGTACACATGCAAAGCTTCACTCTGAGCTATATACTATACAATAATATATAGTATAGAGTATGTATACATTAGTATATAGTGTGAACTCCCCACTGCATATTATATACACAGGTACAGTTTTACACTACGAGGTGTCTACTAGATGATGGTATATAGCAATGTTTCCCAAACTCCAGTCCTCATGGCCCCCACAGGTCATGTTTTCAGGATCTTCTTAGTATTGCACAGGTGATGGAATTACTATCAAGGCATCATGAATTCTCTAACCTGTGCAATACTAAGGAGATCCTGAAAACATGACCTGTGGGGGCCATGAGGACTGGAGTTTGGGAAACACTGGTATATAGTATAGTGCTATGTATACATTATATGGTATGTAGTGTGAACTCCCCACAATAGTGATGGTCCGAGTCAAAATCAGGTCACTTTAACTTGTCTCAAGCATTAGAACTGGTATTTTTAGGGGTTAAATTACTTTGGTTCACTGATCTCACACCACTGTTACACATATAGGGATGCCCTTCATCAAACATAAATTCTCTAGCCCAGCTTAAACGGGTTCTGTGCATCAGGACTGACATCAAAGTCGGCAATTAGCTTATTTTTACAGATTTGCATAAGTTACTTTTTTTAATTGGTTAAAGGGGTACTCCGGGGAGATAAAAAAAAAAAAAGTTGTACTGTTCCTGCACTCATACACTATAAAGATGATATGCCCAGCGCGCTATAATAATCTTTATAACTCCTGCTCCCTGCTAGTAGCCCTGTGAATGAGACATTATCAAGGGGCTGCTATTAGAAGCTGTGAGCAGGCGATGCCCTCGACATGTCCCCTCACCTGGGACTGCAGACAGGGAGACATTATGGGGCTGGTGTGACAGGCGCTGCTTTTCACTGCACTGCTCACCCCTCTGTCTGGGACATTACAGCAGTGTGCAGCTCCTCGCTGTTATTACCCAGTCTAATAGTTGTTTCCCTGACGACAACGGGAGTTGCCTCGCCTCCTCTCCTCAGGCTACCTGTTCCCTACATGCGGGAGCAGCACTTAGTGTATGATGTAATGACCCAGGCGGGAGGGGGTAGCAGTGAAAGAGCAGATCCTGTCACGGAATTAAAAGGGTTAAAAAGATTATGTATCTGCACTGGGCATCTCCTCTTTATAATTTGAGTGCAGGAACAGTCCAAAATAAATGTCTATCTCCCTGGGGTACCCCTTTTAAATAACTGTGGGCCAGTGATCTCACATCACTGTTATACAATAGTGATGCCCTGCATGAGATTCAGGTCACTCCAGCATGGCCCAAATGGGTTCTGGGCATGTGAACTGGCATCAAAGTGGGCAAATGGTTGTATGACTTAGTACTACTGGTTTTACTGCACCACCACACAGAAGAGGAAGACCCACATCACAGTTTCCTTCTGGATGGCCAAAGTGGTTATTAATCAGAAAAGCTGGCATCAAGGTGGGCAAATTTCAACTTTGTCGTGGGTTGAATAAGTTACTGATTTAGTTTTTTTTAGAGTTTAAGGGGTTGTCCGGCCTTAGGCTACTGTATGTACCTGCAGACTTGTGAATCCTCACATCGCAAATATTGCTCACTGTAAGATTTCTCCGATGGCGGCACAAGGAGTTGGCGGTCATGTGTAATTTGCATACTTCAGCCATATCCTGACTATATGAGCGTGACCTCCCTCAATGCAAGTGTATTAAGTGAGGCTGGATACAATCTAATCAGAAAGTGGCTGGAAGTATGCAATTTGCATACTTGTGGTCACATGACTGCCCACTAATGGCGCTGGCACCGGAGGATCCTCACAGTGAGCAGTGTGTGCATTGTGAGGATTCACAAGTCTGCAATCACATGCAGTGACTTCAGACTTGTAACCTAAGGCCGGACAACCCCTCTAACTCTAAAAATAAACCAGTAACTTCTTCAAATCAGTACAAAGTTACAATTTTTGTCCACTTTGATGCCAGCTTTTCAGATCAGTAACCACTTTGACCATCCTGAAGGAAATTGATTATAATATGGGTGTTCCTCTTCTGTGTGCTGGTGATGTAAGACCAATATTCATTCAACCATTTAGCAACACCAGATACTTATTCAAATCTGTGAAAACTGGCTAATTGCCTACTTTGATGCCATTTTTGATACCCAGAACCCATTTGGACTAGGCTGGAATTACCTGAATTTGATGCAGGGCATCACTTTTTCTGTAATTATGGTGTGAGATCAGTGGCTCAGGGTTATATAACCCTTCAAAAACACAAGTTATTCGGCTGTGTGCCCACGATGCTTTTTTGGTGCGTTTTTTGTTGCGTATTTGCAGCGCATAAACGCTCCAGAAACGCATTGCATACCTTTTCCCATGACTTCCTATGACATTCTGCAAGTTCTGTGCACATGGTCAGGATTTTTTCTGCGCAGAAAATTTTCTAATAACTCAATTTGGTGACAGTTCTATTGCCCAGAACCTGTTTGGGCCAGGTTGGAGGAACGTGTTTGATGCGTAGTATCACTCTCTGTGTAAATCCTAAATACTTGACATTTTTTTTTCTTCAGCAGACAAAGCTTAAACGGCACAGAAGAGGGTAAGTCTGATTTCATTCTCTTATGTCCATTACTAGGACAATATCTTTATAAATACTGTGTTTTCCTGGATATAAAACCTACACCTAAAATAAGCCTTTGCATGATTTTACAGAGTTTTTGGCGTATGCTTGAAATATAATCCCCAAAAATAAGCCCTAGTTACAGTTAAGGCCAGCATTAAAGTGGGTGGAGAGCAAACTGGGCAATTGACCAAGACCCCAACTCTCGTCGGTTGTGTGCCCACGATGCGTTTTTTAAGTGTTTCCGCAGCGGCAAAAACGCTGCAGAAATGCTTAAAAAACGCATGGTAGAAGGCCTGCCATGTTCCCCAATGATAATCCGCACGTGCTGTGCACATGCTGCAGAAATTTCCGCTGTGGATTATCATTGCGGAAAAAAACGCAGCACTACCAATTATTTTGCGGAAGTGCTACGTTTTCGCCGCCATTGACTTGCATTAGAACAAATGGATTACGCATCACTGTATACAGTTATATGAAAAAGTTTGGGCACCCCTATTAATCTTAAGCTTAATGTTTTATAAAAATTGGTGTTTTTGCAACAGCTATTTCAGTTTGATATATGTAATAACTGTTGGACACAGTAATGTTTCTGCCTTGAAATGAGGTTTATTGTACTAACAGAAAATGTGCAATCTGCATTCAAACAAAATTTGACAGGTGCATAAGTATGGGCACCCTTATCATTTTCTTGTTTTAAATACTCCTACCTACTTTTTACTGACTTACTAAAGCACTTTTTTTGGTTTTGTAACCTCATTGAGCTTTGAACTTCATAGCCAGGTGTATGCAATCATGAGAAAAGCTACTTAAAGTCGCCACTTGCAAGTTGTTCTCCTGTTTGAATCTCCTCTGAAGAGTGGCATCATGGGCTCCTCAAAACAACTGCCAAATGATCTGAAAACAAAGATTATTCAACATAGTTGTTCAGGGGAAGGATACAAAAAGCTGTCTCAGAGATTTAACCTGTCAGTTTCCACTGTGAGGAACATAGTAAGGAAATGGAAGAACACAGGGACAGTTCTTGTTAAGGCCAGAAGTGGCAGGCCAAGAAAAACATCAGAAAGGCAGAGAAGAAGAATGGTGAGATCAGTCAAGGACAATCCTCAGACCACCTCCAGAGAGCTGCAGCATCAACTTGCTGCAGATGGTGTTACTGTGCATCGGTCAACTATACAACGCACTTTGCACAAGGAGAAGCTGTATGGGAGAGTGATGCGAAAGAAGCCGTTTCTGCAAGCACGCCACAAACAGAGTCGGCTGAGGTATGCAAAAGCACATTTGGATAAGCCAATTTCTTTTTGGAAGAAGGTCCTGTGGACTGATGAAACCAAGATTGAGTTGTTTGGTCATACAAAAAGGCGTTATGCATGGCGGCAAAAAAACACAGCATTCCAAGAAAAACACTTGCTACCCACAGTAAAATTTGGTGGAGGTTCCATCATGCTTTGGGGCTGTGTGGCCAATGCCATCACCGGGAATCTTGTTAAAGTTGAGGGACGCATGGATTCCACTCAGTATCAGCAGATTCTTGACAATAATGTTCAAGAATCAGTGACAAAGTTGAAGTTACGCAGGGGATGGATCTTTCAGCAAGACAATGATCCAAAACACCGCTCCAAATCTACTCAGGCATTCATGCAGAGGAACAATTACAATGTTCTGGAATGGCCATCCCAGTCCCCAGACCTGAATATCATTGAACATCTGTGGGATCATTTGAAGAGGGCTGTCCATGCTCGGCGACCATCAAACTTAACTGAACTGGAATTGTTTTGTAAAGAGGAATGGTCAAAAATACCTTCATCCAGGATCCAGGAAATCATTAAAAGCTACAGGAAGCGACTAGAGGCTGTTATTTTTGCAAAAGGAGGATTTACTAAATATTAATGTCACTTTTCTGGTGAGGTGCCCATACTTATGCACCTGTCAAATTTTGTTTGAATGCAGATTGCACATTTTCTGTAAGTACAATAAACCTCATTTCAAGGCAGAAACATTACTGTGTCCAACAGTTATTACATATATCAAACTGAAATAGCTGTTGCAAAAACACCAATTTTTATAAAACATTAAGCTTAAGATTAATAGGGGTGCCCAAACTTTTTCATATAACTGTATGTAGATGCACATTCCATGCGTTCTAATGTACGGCTGGTACCCAGGTCTAGAGAAGAGGAGACTCTCCTCCGGACCCGGGTACCATAGAAACTGTGAAAAAAAGAATAAAATAAAAAATAAATATGATACTTACCTTCTGGCGGCCCGCGGCGCGCTCCTCCTTGCTTGGTGGCAGTTCGCGATGGAATGAAGGACCTGCGCTGACGTCACAGTCATGTGACGGGTCACGCGACGCTGACGTCGGCAAGTCCTTCAGTTTACCACTGCCAGCAGTCGGGACGGTGAAGCAAGCCAGCATGGGCCATCGGAGGGTAAGTATATATTTATTTGTTTATTTTTTGACATTCTCTCGGGTCACACTATATGCCGGTTGCATGGATTCATATAGTGTGACCAAGTTGACAAGCACTTTCCAAGTGATGCTAAAATCGCTTGGAAAGCGCTTGACAACCCGCATGTGGAAATGCCAGTGAAGAACACTTCACTTCCGCATGTACCTGGCAGGAAAACCGCATGTACAATCCGCATGTACAATCCGCATGTACAATCTGCATGTACAATCCGCATGTACAATCCGCATGTACAATCCGCATGTACAATCCGCATGTACAATCCACATGTACAATCCGCATGTACATTCCGCATGTACAATCCGCATGTACAATCCGCATGTACAATCCGCATGTACAATCCGCATGTACAATCCGCATGTACATTCCGCATGTACAATCCGCATGTACAATCCGCATGTACAATCCGCATGTACAATCCACATGTACAATCCGCATGTGTTTTTTTCTGCCAGGGAGATGCAGAAACGCTCGGGAAAAATCCTGAGCATTTCTGCATCGTGGGCACATAGCCTTAGAGGTCACCAGCGTTTTTATTCCGAGGTTAAGACTTCCTAAGGACGTTTGGTGACATCAAGGTCATTTGACCATGATCTCACCAAATTTTATTTAACCCCTTCACCCCCCAAGCTTGTTTTCATCTTTCTGCCAGCCCAATTTTTACAATTCTGACCACTTTATGAGGTAATTACTCTGGAACGCTTCAACGGATCCCACTGATTCTGAGATTGTTTTTTCATGACGTATTGTACTTCACGTTAGTGGTAAAATTTGTTCAATATGACTTGCGTTTATTTGTGAAAAAAATGGAAATTTGGTGAAAATGTCGCAATTTTCAAACCTTTAATTTTTATACCCTTAACCCCTTTACAACCTTGGACGTATGAGTATGAATCCTGAACAATTTACCTCCCCCACTATTATGCCAAAACCAGAATGAGATTTTTTTTTTCACTGTACTTAATTTACATGCATAAAAGAGACAAAGCATGAACAAGAGATAATTCTGCAAAAAAAAAATCCAAAAACGCACCAAAACAACATAAATAATGCAGCAAAACCTCTGTTTTTGACCCAGCTGATTTCCTTCCAGAGATCAGTTTTGCTGCAGATTTTTGACATAAAAAAACAACATGTGTGAACAGGGCCTAAAAATTACACGCCTCAAAGTCCTCAAAACCACATTCAAGAAGTTTATCCCTTCGCAGGAATTAATGCATCACAAGAATTAATGTGGAAGGAAAAAAATTAACATTTTATTTTTTTTCTAAAATTTGTAACTTTAGCCCCAAATTTTTTATTTTCACAAATGGACTCCAAAATATTTTGTGCTATTTCTCCTGAGTGCGCCAATAACACATATGTGGGGGAAAGCTACTGTTTTGTCGCACAGCGGCTCGGAAGGGAAGGAGCACTGTTTGACTTTTTGAATGCAAAAAATGGATGGAATCGACTGCGGACGCCATGTCACTTTTGGAGACCCCCTGATGTGATTTAAAAATGGAAACCTCCATAAACTAGACCATTCAAGGCGGGGGCGAACACTGACATCTTGGGGACCCTGTGCAAGAAATGTGCCTAGAACCCCTCCTTTTATGGCATTTTATATATGTAATAAAAGAGGGCACTGTGACTAACAGAAATAACAAGAATACACTTGTTATACAGTACAGACCAAAAGTTTGGACACACCTCATTTATAGATTTTTCTGTATTTTCATGACTATGAAAATTGTACATTCACACTGAAGGCATCAAAACTATGAATTAACACATGTGGAATTATATACTTAGCAAAAAAGTGTGAAACACCTGAAAATATGTCTTATATTCTAGGTTCTTCAAAGTAGCCACCTTTTGCTTTGATGACTGCTTTACACACTCTTGGCATTCTCTTGATGAGCTTCAAGAGGTAGTCACCGGAAATGGTCTTTCAACAATCTTGAAGGAGTTCCCAGAGATACTTAGCACTTGTTGGCCCTTTTACCTTCACTCTGCGGTCCAGCTCACCCCAAACCATCTTGATTGGGATTAGGTCTGGTGACTGTGGAGGCCAGGTCATCTGGCGTAGCGCCCCATCACTCTCCTTCTTGGTCAAATAGCCCTTACACAGCCTGGAGGTATGTTTGGGGTCATTGTCCTGTTGAAAAATAAATGATGGTCCAGCTAAACGTAAATCGGATGGAATAACTTGCCGCTGCAAGATGCTGTGGTAGCCATGCTGGTTCAGTATGCCTTCAATTTTGAATAAATCCCCAACAGTGTCACCAGCAAAGCACCCCCACACCATCACACCTTCTCCTCCATGCTTCACGGTGGGAACCAGGCATGTAGAGTCCATCCGTTCACCTTTTCTGCGTCGCACAAAGACACGGTGGTTGGAACCAAAGATTTCAAATTTGGACTCATCAGACCAAAGCACAGATTTCCACTGGTCTAATGTCCATTCCTTGTGTTCTTTAGCCCAAACAAGTCTCTTCTGCTCGTTGCCTGTCCTTAGCAGTGGTTTCCTAGCAGCTATTTTACCATGAAGGCCTGCTGCAAAAAGTCTCCTCTTAACAGTTGTTGTAGAGATGTTGCTGCTAGAACTCTGTGTGGCATTGACCTGGTCTCTAATCTGAGCTGCTGTTAACCTGCGATTTTTGAGGCTGGTGACTCGGATAAACTTCTCCTCAGAAGCAGAGGTGACTCTTGGTCTTCCTTTCCTGTGGTGGTCCTCATGTGAGCCATTTTCTTTGTAGCGCTTGATGGTTTTTGCAACTGCACTTGGGGACACTTTCAAAGTTTGCCCAATTTTTCGGACTGACTGACCTTCATTTCTTAAAGTAATGATGGCCACTCCTTTTTCTTTACTTAGCTGCTTTTTTCTTGCCATAATACAAATTCTAACAGTCCATTCAGTAGGACTATCAGCTGTATATCCACCTGACTTCTGCACAACACAACTGATGGTCCCAACCCCATTTATAAGGCAAGAAATCCCACTTATTAAACCTGACAGGGCACATCTGTGAAGTGAAAACCATTTTGGGCGACTACCTCTTGAAGCTCATCAAGAGAATGCCAAGAGTGTGCAAAGCAGCCATCAAAGCAAAAGGTTACTTTGAAGAACCTAGAATATAAGACATATTTTCAGTTGTTTCACACTATTTTGTTAGTATATAATTCCACGTGTGTTAATTCATAGTTTTGATGCCTTCAGTGTGAATATACAATTTTCAAAGTCATGAAAATGTGGAAAAATCTTTAAATGAGAAGGTGTGTCCAAACTTTTGGTCTGTACTGTATATATATATTCAGTCAGTCTGAAAAATTGGGAAAACTTTGAAAGTGTCCTCAAGTACAGTTGAGGCCTCTCCTCACTCCATTCATTGTTCTCTCCCCACCCCCATCATTGACCTCTCTGCACCCCCCCATTATAATCTCCCCCACTCCTCATTGTCCTCTCCCCACTCCATTCATTGTCCTCTACCACAGGCGCGCACTACATGCTGATGTCATCAAGCCGTGCGCGCCTGTATGAGAGAGAAAGCACTGGGCAGGAAGCAGAGGATGGATTCGTGCAGCTCCACAGCCATTATCTTATCTCCTGTTGGCAACGGAGATGCATCAATCGCTCCCTGCCCGCTGCTCATAATGAGGGCAATTGCCCTCATTATTAGCCACCCTGCAAGGGCCCCCCTGCACCTCCGAGCCCACGTGCAGCTGCACCGACGGTATGTCCGCCCCTGTTTCATGGAATGTATATAGATGTGTGTTGAACACGTTGAACTTCCAGATGCTTCACAGAAGTTTATAATGTAGAGCCGTGAAAATAAAAAGTCACATTTTTCCCACAAAAATGTTCATTAAGCCCCAAATGTAGATTTGATGAAAGCCGGCCGGTGGGTGCAGCTCTCTGGCTCCCCCTTACCTCTCAGGTGAGTCAAGGTACTGCACCTAGAGTAAGTGGTGCCAGGAAGCTGCTACCAGGGGGGGAAAGCACGGTGGTGTGTTGTCCCTTACACGTCACCAATCCGTGACGCCACGATACAGGCACAACTCTCTGGCGCCCCCTTGCCTCTCAGGTCAGTCAAGGTACTGCACCTAGAGTGAGTGGTCGCCGGAGAGGCCGTCCTGTAGCCCTCTGGGTATTTGAGGCCCTCTTCAGTGAGGGCGGTATATATATTCCCCTGGCTGCGCCAGTAATATATATCCACACCTCTGACCGTCACTGCTAGCCTTCCTCAAATCCCCCAGATGGTATGCTGCCACCAGTTCTCGTTTGATACAAGCCCGGTCCGTTAATAGACTTGTATCGGGTCAGGAACCAACCCAGTAGCGTTTCAGCCAAGCGTTTCCGGACCAATGGATTCGTATATGCAGAGTAAAGGATACAGCCCACGATTAATTTATGATTTAATCGATTATAAGAATACACTAGATTACAAGGCTATACCATTAACTATACAATGGTATTTTGGCCAGAATAAGAAATATAGCAATTAGAAGTACAAAACACAGGAATAACAACGATAAATCAGTTACCGTTCTTGTGGTGCAAGGGAGGATTGCGATCCCACAGGTTCAAGCTTAGTTGCAGTCGTCCAGGCCTCAGTAGCACATGGCAAAGGTGCTCCTCCCACTCAGATACCTGGACCCGACGGTAGGAGTTGTTCACATCATCTCCTGGGTCAAACTGAGGGGGTTTCTGACTGTCGGCTATACTAAAGTCCTGTCACGCCCACTCTTGGTGATGTCAGTTTACTAAAACCCGCCCCCCAACCAATGCTCATTTTAGCTTCATTTTAGAAAAGTACCCATAACTTTCCCTGGGGTGACCTCATCGTATCACCAGAGGTCTCATCGTGATCCTCCTCTTGTGGGGAAGCCATTGACTCTAAACATGCCTCCCCTGAGACCTTGTATATGGTTCTTCTAAATATCCAGCTTTCCAGGCCACTCAGGGATTTATGAGTCCCATGATTGTGTCCGCGGGCACCTTCCTCACATGATACATTTTATTTGGGTTCCCTAACTTGTATCGTGTGGTTAGAAATTGATACTGTATCTTGTAGCTTTTGGGTGGCCATTTTCCACAAAGAAAGCACATGGTTCCTGGACAATGGAAAGGTTTGCAGGCATGCACAAATGGTTTGCTTTTGGTTTCCAGTGACATCAAGGTGTTAATTACCCCCCTGGGGCCTAGCTGACTCTGTCCTTCTTGGACACAGAAAAAATGGCCCATCTATTTACCATATCAAAAACGTTTCTGGAGACTGATCTCCAGAGGTGGGGGCGAATTGCTCTGTTTACCAGGGGCTGCAGAAATCTGACATGGTAGAAGTTGTGTGACAATAGGGAATATCTTCAGGTATGACGTATCATACCTAAGATGGCGGCTAACTTTCATGACACAGTAGAATTTTCACAAGGGTAAGAAAATGCACAATACAATTTGCTGTGCAGTTTCTTCTGAGTACGCCAATACCCCATATGTGGAGGAAAAGTACTGTTGGTGCGAATATCAGGTCTCGGAACAGACGTGCCATTTGAGTTTTTGAATGCAATATTGGCTGGCATCATTAGCGGATGCCATGTGGTGTTTGGGGAGTTCCTGGTGTGTCTGAATAGTGGAAAGCCACCCCCCACAAGTCAACCCATTTGGGAAACTAAACCCCTGAAGGAATGTATCTAGATGTGTGTCGAGCACCTAGAATTCCCCAATACTTCGCAGAAGTTTATAACATAACTTATGAAAAAAAAAAAATCACATTTTTCCCTACAAAATTTTTAGCCCCAAATTTTGCATTTTCACAAGGGTAACAGGAGGAAGTGCACTTTACAATTTGTTATGCAGTTTTTCCTGAGTACACCGATGACCAATATGTGATGGAAAACTACTGTTTGGGCGCATGGCAGGGTTCGGAAGGGAAATAACTATTTGACTTCTTGAATGCAAAATTTGCTGGGATCACTAGCGGACGCCATATCGCATTTGGAGAGTCCCTGATGTGCTTAAACAATAGAAACTAGACCCCTCAAGGAATGTATCCAGATGTGTGGTGAGCAACTTGAACCCCCGGGTTCTTCATAGAAGTTTATAAAGTTGAGCTGTGAAAATAAAAAAAATCAAATTTTTACAAAAAAAATGTTCTTTTAACCCCAATTTTTTTTTTTTTCACAAGGGCAACAGGAGAAATTGCACCATACAGTTTGATGTGCAATTTCTCCTAAGTTTGCCGATACCCCATATGTTGTGGAAATCTACTGTTCGGGTGCAAGGCTCAAATGGGAAGGAACGCCATTCAACTTTTTGAATGCAAAATTGTCTGGAATCGGTAGCGCATACCATGTTTTTTTTTTCATTATTTTGTGATTCTTTAACCCTTTCCTGACTAGCAGTATATGTACGGCGCCACGGGAGCTGCTATCCCGCAAACCGCCTACATATACTTCCTCGCATCGGGCAGGCTCACAGAGACCGCCACCGCGATCAAGTGCGAGTGTTAGCTCTATATGAGGACTGACACCCTGTAGCAGTGCCCATGATCAGTGCTAGCACTGATCGCGGGCTTTTAACCCCTATGATGCTACTATCAATAGTGACAGCGACATCGAGGAGTTTCACAGAGGGAGGGAGCTCCCTCTCTGCGCCCATCGGCGTTGTGCCGATGGTCTCCATGGTGACCCTGGGCCGAAAGATGGCCGCGGGGTCACCCAGGGGCGATGACCTGTAAGCTCCTGAATTTTATTTAAGAAAAATGTCCCGAAAAGCTAATTTATGAATCATAATAGGACCAGTTAAAACATAAATTTTTATTGACGAGGGTTTTTAAAATGTCAAAAATATGACCACGAACACACAGACACCATAAAGTGTTAGGGTGCATGCACACGGTCAGTGTTTGCTGCGGATTGGACGCAGCACACTTGGTCTGCTTCCAATCTGCAGCGGCCAGATGTTACAGCATAGTGGGTGGGATTTATATAAATCCCATGCCCACTATCCGTCTGTCTGCTCCTGCGGCTCACCCGCGGAGAAGGACATGCGACACGTCTTCACAGACCGCAGCATGTCAATTTCTCTTGCTGAAATGCTAGTCTCCGCAAGAGAAATTGACATGCTGCTGTCTGTGAAGACTATACATTACACTAGTAGAATTTCTCTTCCATACTGCAAAAGAAATTCTACTAGTGTAATGTATAGGCTGCGGTGACGCCGCATGTGTTCAATAAACACATGCGGATTTACCTGTGTGCAGCGCTTTGGACGCAGCATCAGTATGCTGCTTTCAAAGCGCTGCCATTCCTGACAGTGTGCACATACCCTTACCCAAAAGAAACTTTTCAAATACCTCAAAATTCTGTATATTGACTATCTAAATGACCCTAATTTAACACCTATCAATTTCCCTGCCTAACAGCGGAGGTTGGCACCCTATCGGGAAAGCGTTACGGCGCCCCCGCTCCACGGCGGCTAGCCCTCAGATGCCCTGGATGACCCGAGTCAAATGTCTATATCCAACAGGAGAATGGAAAAAATCTTCAGGCACCACTGTGTGATATTTATATAGCTGAACACCAGCAGTGATAAAGGACAATAATAGTGGTGCAAAGGCTAAAGGATGGCATCTATGCAACAAGTAGAAAAATGAATAGCAGTACTCACCTTAGTCCTTTGGCTAAAAAGTCCTTTATTTCGATGCAGCGGTCTATCGGAGGTGCAGCGCAGACAGCGGGGAGACGAGAGGACGACGGCCGTTTTGCGTCTTACAAGCGCTTCTACACATAGGAGGAGTTTAGTATACATAATTAAAAGTTAATTGATTAACATAAAAACATTCATTAAAAAAAACATACAGATGCTATACAATATTTTAGAAAGAGACTGCCATATCTAGGTTTTCATTTAGCCCTAGCGGGCCCTGGGCTTCTGCTTTTAATATCCATTTCCCTTCTCTTGCTAACAGGAACTGATTGTGATTTCCCCTTTGTATGGGGTATTTTAACTGTTCAATGCCTGGAAATTGCAGTACACGAGGGTTTGCATTGTGACACTCCCGAATGTGTTGAATCAATCTAGGTGAGCCTTTACCAGAGGAAATGGAATCATAGTGTTCTCTAAATCTGACAAATGGTTTTTCCAATATAATAGAATTTACATGGACAGTATAATATTATAATATAATATTTATTCCTTCTATATGAAAATAATGGTTTGTTCAAAGCTATATCACAGAGATCCGGATCACTTTCAAGTAAATGCCAATTGTTCCTTACTGCATTCTGTATTAGATCTGTGTTGGCACTTTGTTTAAAATTAAAAATACATTTTCTCTTTTGGTTAGAATCTACTTTTGCATTTTTATGTTGTTGTTTGATTAATTCATGTTGTTTTTTCTTGTGTGCTCTATCTTGTGCTTCTCTCGGTAGTGTAATTGGGTATCTATCCTCTCCTAGAGAACCTGTTAGTTCCTCTGCCTGTTTCAAAAAACCTTGATCAGTATTGTTAATTTTTCTTATGCTCAAGTATTGACTATATGGTACAGTTCTTTTAGTATGAGAAAGATGTGCACTGTCATAATGAAGTAGCATATTGGTAGCTGTTACTTTTTTTCATATAAAAGGAATAAAAATTTGGGAGATTTATTGATACATAATAGATTTAGACGCACTACCGAAAAAAAGACATAGTTAGAAGAAAATTCGTTGACTGGAAATTACAGGTGTGGTAATTGTTCTTTTTGCCAGGCACACATTACAGGGAAAAATCTAAAAATAGGAGCTATATGGCACGAAGTAAAATAATTTCTCATGCAGGACCAAACATGTGGTATATACACTGCTCAAAAAAATAAAGGGAACACTCAACACATGATCTGAATGAATGAAATCTTCTCATTGAATACTTTGTTCTGTACAAAGCTGAATGTGCTGACAACAAAATCACACATAAATCACCAATGGAAATCAAATTTATTAACCAATGGAGGCCTGGATTTGGAGTCACCCCCAAAATTAAAGTGGAAAAACACACTACAGGCTGATCCAACTTTGATGTAATGTCCTTAAAACAAGTCAAAATGAGGCTCAGTATTGTGTGTGGCCTGCACGTGCCTATATGACCTCCCTACAACACCTGGACATGCTCCTGATGAGGTTGCGGATGGTCTCCTGTGGGATCTCCTCCCAGACCTGGACTAAAGCATCCGCCAACTCCTGGACAGTCTGTGGTGCAAAGTCACGTTCGTGGATGGAGCGAGACATGATGTCCCAGATGTGCTCAATCAGATTCAAGTCTGGGGAACGGACGGGTCAGTCCATAGCTTAAATGCCTTCATCTTGCAGGAACTGCTGACACACTCCAGCCACATGAGGTCTGGCATTGTCCTGCATTAGGAGGAACCCAGGGCCAACTGCACCAACATATGGTCTCACAAGGGGTCTGAGGATCTCATCTCATTACCTAATGGCAGTCAGGCTACCTCTGGCGAGCACATGGAGGGCTGTGCTGCCCTCCAAAGAAATACCACCCCACACCATTACTGACCCACTGCCAAATCGGTCATGCTGAAGGATGTTGCAGGCAGCAGATCGCTCTCCACGGCTTCTCCAGACTCTGTCACATGTGCTCAATGTGAACCTGCTTACATCTGTGAAGAGCATAGGGTGCCAGTGGTGACTTTGCCAATCCTGGTGTTCTGTGGCAAATGCCAAGTGTCCTGCACGGTGTTGGGCTGTGAGCACAACCCTCATCTGTGGACTTCGGGCCCTCATACCATCCTCATGGAGTCGGTTTCTAACCGTTTGTGCAGACACATGCACATTTGTGACCTGCTGGAGGTCATTTTGCAGGGCTCTGGCAGTTCTCCTCCAGTTCCTCCTTGACCAAAGGCGGAGGTAGCGGTCCTGCTGCTGGGTTGTTGCCCTCCTAAGGCCCCCTCCACGTCTCCTGGTGTACTGGCCTGTCTCCTGGTAGCACCTCCAGACTCTGGACACTACGCTGACAGACACAGCAAACCTTCTTGCCACAGCTCGCATTGATATGTCATCCTGGATGAGCTGCACTACCTGAGCAACTTCTGTGGGTTGTAGAGTCCGTCTCATGCTACCACGAGTGTGAAAGCACAACTAACATTCAAAAGTGACCAAAACATCAGCCAGAAAGCATTGGTACTGAGATGTGGTCTGTGGTCCCCACCTGCAGAACCACTCCTTTATTGAGGGTGTCTTGATAATTGCCAATAATTTCCATCTATTGTCTATTCCATTTGCACAACAGCATGTGAAATTGATTGTTAATCAGTGTTGCTTCCTAAGTGGACAGTTTGATTTCACAGAAGCTTGATTTACTTGGAGTTACATTCTGTTGTTTAAGTGTTCCCTCTATTTTTTTGAGCAGTGTATATTATACTGTCCATGTAAATTCTATTATATCGGAAAAACCATCCGCCCTTTATTTGTCAGATTTAGAGAACACTATGATTCCATTTCCTCTGGTAAAGGCTCACCTAGATTGATTCAACTCATTCGGGAATGTCACAATGCAAACCCTCGTGTACTGCAATTTCCAGGCATTGAACAGTTAAAATACCCCATACAAGGGGGAAATCACAATCATTTCCTGTTAGCAAGAGAAGGGAAATGGATATTAAAAGAAGAAGCCCAGGGCCCGCTAGGGCTAAATGAAAAGCTAGATATGGCAGTCTTTTTATAGAATATTGTATAGCATCTGTATGTTTTTTTAATGAATGTTTTTATGTTAATTAGATTTTAATTATGTATACTAAACTCCTCCTATAAAGGAAGAATCTTTTGCACTTCCTTTAAAGTTTGGACCCGTAGAAGCGTTTGTAAGTCGCGAAACGGCCGTCGTCCTCTCGTCTCCCCGCTGTCTCCGCTGCACCTCCGATAGACCGCTGCATATGATTGTCCAGAATGCTATGACAAAAAGGACTTTTTAGCCAAAGGACTAAGGTGAGTGCTGCTATTCATTTTTCTATTTGTTGCATAAATGTCTATATCTCCTAACAGGAAGCTCTGTTTCTATACATAGATCACTCCTAGTGTGCTAAGGGTAAGTCATAATGCAACAAATGATAATCAATCAAATTATATGAAATTAAAGTAGTGTCATTATCACACACCTCTGTTTGAAATCACTATCTTACTGATAATAATGGAAAGAGAAGTGATTCAAAGTTCATAGTGCTATAACAATCAGGTCCATAGCAGATCAATATTTAGTTGATCAGACCTATACATTTTAAAAGATTATACCATAGTTTAAGTGCACTGTGCATGAGACAAAATTGACCATATAAATGTGATTTAACCAATTGCACCAGCAGCCCATATGGATCACACTTATATCGATTTATGAATACATATAAGGAGACTTTAATAATATCTTCCTTAGCAATGTGAGCAATTATACTTCAAGGATAATAAACCATGATAGAAACAAAGTACTTATCAATGTGTGATAAAGATCCTCTACATCGCCTCTACACGTTTCGCCCTGTTAGCTCTTCAGGAGGCCTGATGGCAGGTAAATGTGGTGGATATTTGCATGTCTGTCTGATTCAACACATGTCCTTTTATACATAAATAGGAGAACTATTGAGTATAATGGCATAAGAAGCTTTATTTCATAAATAATTCATTTAAAATTAGTACATCACATCAAAAATATGAAATATTATAAAGACAGAGACATGCAGACAAATAGTCCCAATTTTTATTGCTGACCTCTACGAAGGGTCCATCCAAGGGGTCATAAAGCATACTAGTGCAGGGATAGAGAGAGAAGCAAGTGATCAAACGGCTTACATGCAATTATACTAAGTTCATGGAGCCCACTCTACCACAAGAGCTAAATTGCACCTCACTCACCGAGTAAAGGAGAGCCCAAGTCTGAGAGGAACGGCACAGGGACTGGTCAATGGCAAAAGAGAGCCTCGACGCGCGTTTCGCCAGTGATTATCCTTGGCTTTCTCAAGAGACGTGTGTGGTTGCGCTTTCAGGACCTTTAAATATGCCCCCAAGAGATCATGTGTATTGTCACGTGACTCTCCAATATGGCCGCCGAACATCAGATGAAAGGCTGCGCATGTGCTGCTGCTACCACCGCCTCCATGTGCGCGCCCCAGCCGTCATGACTTCGGCACGTGACTGGAAGTGCGGGTAAGCGCTATTCCCGGCGACGCGCTGAAGGCTTATTGACAGCTGAGCGCTACCATAGGGCGGGAGAGACCGGGCGCATGAGCACAACATCTGCTCACAGACAGGCATAGGGGGAAATATGTATGTAATGGACAAATCTACTGCCAAGAATCAATGTGGTAGCAAATTAAAGTGCCATCCGATCATAATAATATTCATGCATTGAACCTAATATCACAAAGTATGAGGGATTATAGCACTCAATGATAATCATAAGTATGCTAGCAAACATCAAAATGCAAAGGGGAAACATACATTATACAAAATATATGTGCATATATTCTTCGCCATCTATCCAATCTATTACAGATATCAGGATGAGAGGGGTCCACAGACAAAGTTCGTCTCTACAAATGGTATAGAGTAGACGGTTTCTAAAGCGCAATCACTATATAAAAGAAGTGAGTACAAATAATAAGAACAAATAAAAACATAGAACCATGGTCCCTAAATTAGGGACCATGGTTCTATGTTTTTATTCTTAATTTTTTAAAATTTTATTTGTTCTTATTCTTTGTACTCACTTCTTTTATATAGTGATTGCACTTTAGGAACCGTCTACTCTATACCATCTGTAGAGACGTATTCTGTCTGTGGACCCCTTCCATCCTGACATCTGCAATATATTGGATAGATGGTGAAGAATTTGTGCATATATATTTTCGTATAATTGATGGCGCCTTAAGAACCGTCTATCCCATACCATTTGTAGAGACGAACTTTGTCTGTGGACCCCTCTCATCCTGATATCTGTAATAGATTGGATAGATGGCGAAGAATATATGCACATATATTTTTGTATAATGTATGTTTCCCCTTTGTATTTTGATGTTTGCTAGCATCCTTATGATTATCATTGAGTGCTATAATCCCTCATACTTTATGTGATATTAGGTTCAATGCATGAATATTATTATTTCCCCCTATGCCTGTCTGTGCACAGATGTTGTGCGCATGCGCCCGGTCTCCCCCGCCCTATGGCTGCGCTCAGCTGTCAATAAGCCTTCGGCGCGTCGCCGGGAATATCGCTTACCCGCACTTCCGGTCACGTGCTGACGTCATGACGGCTGGGACGCGCACATGGAGGCGGTGGTAGCCGCAGCACATACGCCGCCTTTCATCTGATGTTCGGCAGCCATATTGGAGAGTCACGTGACTATACACGTGATCTCTTGGGGGCATATTTAAAGGTCCTGAAAGCGCAACCACACATGCCTCTTGTGAAAGCCAAGGTTAATCACTGGCGAAACGTGCGTCGAGGCTCTCTTTTGCCATTGACCAGTCCCTGTGCCGTTCCTCTCAGACTTGGGCTCTCCTTTACTCGGTGAGTGAGGTGCAATTTAGCTCTTGTGGTAGAGTGGGCTCCATGAACTTAGTATAATTGCATGTAAGCCGTTTGATCACTTGCTTCTCTCTCTATCCCTGCACTAGTATGCTTTATGACCCCTTGGATGGACCCTTCGTAGAGGTCAGCAATAAAAATTGGGACTATTTGTCTGTATGTCTCTGTCTTTATAATATTTCATATTTTTGATGTGATGTACTAATTTTAAATGAATTATTTATGAAATAAAGCTTCTTATGCCATTATACTCAATAGTTCTCCTATTTATATATATATGGTTTTGAGTAGGCACTTGTGTGTGAAGATGGGGGTTGGCCCTCCTCTTTAGACCCCCTACCCACACTATCTATTATGTGGGCCGCAGTTTGTTTACATGTCCTTTTATATAGAGCTCCCTCTCAAACAGTCTCCTCCCCAATCATTTTGATAACTTCCTGTGTAACCGCCCCTTTGACCCTCTCTAGATATAACCCCCATTACTCAATAATCGCCGCTCAGTGTGCCCTGATATAAACCACATATGAAGCAGTCAGGCTAAGATCATTTAAAGCTCAGAAAGCGCAACCCATCCACCACCATACATTATCACGGAGTACGCGCCTATCAGCCACCGCAGGAAGTGACGCGTCCCACTGATGCGATGCGTTCCGACTCAGGATGCTCACCTTAATGCTATGGAACACACAGTACTGCACATGACCGGAAACTTTACACCGGAAATAACGTGTGCAGATGAAGCAGTGCGATCCAGCCTCAGACATTCTCCTTGCTACTGTGGAGCGCACGGTACTGTGCATGACCAGAAACTCCGCTGGATAACAGCAACAACCAATTTAGGTGTGCCCAACCCTCTGATTCGCTCCAAACGGGAGCGCAACCACTGACCACCAATATACATAGCCAAAGATAAAACTGTGGATACCATATTTATCACAACTACTCTATTGGTTGATAAACGGGGAAATTGAGAGACAGATAAAATTGCAATTACTCTCTAAACCTCACCTTCAATACTTATACATATGATAGAGTATTTTATAATCACATATATTTACAGAGCGGCAAGGCAAAAAATTATACTAAAAATAAGGGGATGATGAAGACTGATGATACAATAACTTTTTTTAGGGAGGGGTAGAGGACAAGACAAGAAGAGGGGAGAGCAAGGAGGAGCTCCATTGACCATATAGGACAATCAAATGTGTATGTGTGTATATCTGTAAATATATATACACTACAGACCAAAAGTTTGGACACACCTTCTCATTTACATATTTTTCTGTATTTTCATGACTATGAAAATTGTACATTCACACTGAAGGCATCAAAACTATGAATTAACACATGTGGAATTATATACTTACCAAAAAAAGATTGAAACACCTGAAAATATGTCTTATATTCTAGGTTCTTCAAAGTAGCCACCTTTTGCTTTGATGGCTGCTTTGCACACTCTTGACGAGCTTCAAGAGGTAGTCAACGGAAATGGTTTTCACTTCACAGGTGTGCCCTGTCAGGTTTAATAAGTGGGATTTCTTGCCTTATAAATGGGGTTGGGACCATCGTTGTGTTGTGCAGAAGTCAGGTGAATACACAGCTGATAGTCCTACTGAATAGACTGCTAGAATTTGTATTATGGCAAGAAAAAAGCAGCTAAGTAAAGAAAAACGAGTGGCCATCATTACTTTAAGAAATGAAGGTCAGTCAGTGCGAAAAATTGGGAAAACTTTGAAAGTGTCCCCAAGTACAGTTGCAAAAACCATCAAGCGCTACAAAGAAACTGGCTCATATGAGGACCGCCCCAGAAAAGGAAGACCGAGAGTCACCTCTGCTTCTGAGGAGAAGTTTATCCGAGTCATCAGCCTCAGAAATCGCAGGTTAACAGCAGCTCAGATTAGAGACCAGGTCAATGCCACACAGAGTTCTAGCAGCAGACACATCTCTTCAACAACTGTTAAGAGGAGACTTTGTGCAGCAGGCCATCATGGTAAAATAGCTGCTAGGAAACCACTGCTAAAGACAGGCAACAAGCAGAAGAGACTTGTTTGGGCTAAAGAACACAAGGAATGGACATTAGACCAGTAGAAATCTGTGCTTTGGTCTGATGAGTCCAAATTTGAGATCTTTGTGCGACGCAGAAAAGGTGAACAGATAGGGTATGTGCACACGATGCAGAAATGAAGCAGAAAATTTCTGCATCATTTCTGCATCTCCCTGGCAGAAAAAACGCATGCAGATTGTGCATGCGTTTTTCCTGCGGAATACATGCGGATTCACATGCGTTTCCGCATGTGGATTGACAAGCGCTTTCCAGGCGATTTTAGCATCACCTGGAAAGTGCTTGACAACTAGGTCACACTATATAAATCCATGCAAACAGTATGGATTTATATAGTGTGACCCGAGAGAGTGGTAAAAATAAAAAATAAATGTATACTTTACCCTCCGATGGCCCGCGCTGTCCAGCTCACTCCGTTCTCCCTTCCGGCAACACTGAATTTAAAGACCTGCCGACGTCAGCGTCACGTGACCTGTCACATGACTCTGACGTCAGCGCAGGTCCTTCAACTCACTGCAAAGTGCCGGGAACCAAGCAGGAGCGGTACGCGGGCCGACAGTAGGTAAGTATACATTTATTTTTTATTTTATTCTTTTTTTTACAGATTTTTTAATGGTACCTGGGTGTGGATGAGACTCTCCTCTCATCTACACCCGGGTACCATCCGCACATTAGAACGCGTGGATTACGCATCTACATATACAGTGATGTGTAATCCATGCGGTCTAATGCAAGTCAGTGGCGACGAAAACGCCGCATTTCCGCAAAATTAATGGACATGCTGCGGAGTTTTGAGCGCAGCATAAACGCTGCGGAAAAATCCGCAGCATGGGCACAGCATATGCGGATTTCCATTGGGGAACATTGCTGCCCTTCTACCATGCTTTTTTAATGCGTTTCCGCAGCTTTTCCGCAGCTGCGGAAACGCATAAAAAACGTATCGTGTGCACACAGCCATAGACTCTACATGCCTAGTTCCCACCGTGAAGCATGGAGGAGGAGGTGTGATGGTGTGGGGGTGCTTTGCTGGTGACACTGTTGGGGATTTATTCAAAATTGAAGGCATACTGAACCAGCATGGCTACCACAGCATCTTGCAGCGGCATGCTATTCCATCCGGTTTGCGTTTAGCTGGACCATCATTTATTTTTCAACAGGACAATGACCCCAAACACACCTCCAGGCTGTGTAAGGGCTATTTGACCAAGAAGGAGAGTGATGGGGTGCTACGCCAGATGACCTGGCCTCCACAGTCACCAGACCTGAACCCAATCAAGATTTGTTTGGGGTGAGCTGGACCGCAGAGTGAAGGCAAAAGGGCCAACAAGTGCTAAGCATCTCTGGGAACTCCTTCAAGATTGTTGGAAGACCATTTCCGGTGACTACCTCTTGAAGCTCATCAAGGGAATGCCAAGAGTGTGCAAAGCAGTCATCAAAGCAAAAGGTGACTACTTTGAAGAACCTAGAATATAAGACATATTTTCAGTTGTTTCACACTTTTTTGTTAAGTATATAATTCCACATGTGTTAATTCATAGTTTTGATGCCTTCAGTGTGAATGTACAATTTTCATAGTCATGAAAATACAGAAAAATCTATAAATGAGAAGGTGTGTCCAAACTTTTGGTCTGTACTGTATATATATGTGTAAATGTGTAAAAAGAACTGACCAGCACATCCTAAATGTGAACAGGTGCAAGCTGCAGAAACTGAATAAGATATATGAAAAGAAAGCACAGCAGCACTCCATTATGGCCAAAATACATAAAGACAATAAAAACGTTTGATATAAACTGTGATATTACTCAATGGACTTTACTTACAATAAACGGAGGTTCTTAGCGCATAAATTGGCCAATTCATGTGTGCCCATCAACCGCTGCAAGGTGACCTCCCGTCTGATGGGTACTTCTCTGCCTACGTGCCTCTCTTGGGCTACAAGCCTATAACTCTGGACAGAACATGTCACTTCTGGGCTAAAACACCTACAATTCAAATGGGCTGGTAGAATAGAATATACATCACCTGCTGGTTAAATGGGGGGAATGCCAGGTCAGACAGGAGGCAGTTACAACCTCCTATAGTAATATATAATAAGAAAACTGACCAGCACATCCTAAGTGTGAACAGGTGCTAGCTGCAGAAACTATATATAATGATGAAGTCTAATCCAGATAAAAAAATAGACACAAGAATTTGTGCAGCCCACAATGAGGGGACAAAAAACTAGCTTATATGGTCAGCCAAAACAATCCAATCGATTCAAAGGTCCATCATAACGTCTCATGGTTATAAGAAACAGGCCTATGTAATTTGTTTGTTTATCCACTTAGGGGTAAGGGAATCCACTCTAAAGGTCCATTCACATTCATGTTTCAATAGGTCCTTATCCTGATCGCACCCTCTGGGGCTAGATTTCACAACCTCAATAACTGTAAAGAGAATTTCATCTACTTCACCCAGATGTGTTGTTCTCATATGTCTTGACAGTGGGGTATGTCGATCATTCCTGATGTCACCCAGATGTTCACTCACTCTCCTCCTCAGTTCTCTCTTAGTTTTGCCCACATAATTAAGTGGATATGGGCAGGTTGCCATATAGATCACACCTGAGCTCTTACTGTGGAAAAAGCACGGTGGCTCAATAGTTAGCACTGCAGCCTTGCAGCACTGGGGTCCTGGATTCAAATCCCACCAAGGACAACATCTGCAAGGAGTTTGTATGTTCTTCCCGTGTTTGCGTGGGTTTCTTCCGGGTTCTCTGGTTTCCTCCCACACTCCAAAGACATACTGATAGGGAATTTAGATTGTGAGCCCCAGTGGGGACAGCGATGATAATGTATGTAAAGTGCTGTGAAATATGTTAGCGCTATATAAAAATAAAGATTATTAATATTGTTAATATTTTACCCATGCGGAATCAAACACAAAATTTCAAAATGGATTTCCAAAAAATCAATCTAATATTAAATTTGCAAAAAAAATAACATGTACCTCCTATGCTCCTAGCCACATCTGTACCAAAATTCAAGTTGGCATCTCAATGGGATCATACTTAACCCCTTAACCCCCGAGGGTGGTTTGCACGTTAATGACCAGGCCAATTTTTACAATTCTGACCCCTGTCACTTTATGAGGTAATTACTCTGGAACGCTTCAACGGATCCCCCTGATTCTGAGATTGTTTTTTTCGTGACATATTGTACTTCATGATTGTGGTAACATTTCTTCGATATCACTTGCGTTTATTTGTGAAAAAAACGGAAATTTGGTGAAAATGTTGAAAATTTGGCAATTTTCACAATTTGAATTTTCCCACATGTCTACTTTACATCAGCACAATTTTGGAACCAAAATTTTTTTCTGTTAGGGAGCTATAAAGGTTAAAAGTTGACCAGCGATTTCTAATTTTTTCAACAAAATTTACAAAACCATTTTTTTAGGGACCACATCACATTTGAAGTCACTTTGAGAGGTCTTCATGGCAGAAAATACCCAAAAGTGACACCATTCTAAAAACTGCACCCCTCAAGGTGCTCCAAACCACATTCAATAAGTTTATTAACCCTTCAGGTGCTTCACAGGAATTTTTGGAATGTGGAAGAAAAAAATGAACATTTAACTCTTTTCACAAAAATGTTACTTTAGACCCAATTTTTTTTATTTTCACAGGGGTAATAAAAAATGGACCGCAAAATTTGTTGTGCAATTTCCCCTGGGCACGCAGATACCCCATATGTGGGAAAAAACACTGTTTGGGCACACGGCAGGGCTCGGAAGGGAAGGAGCGCCATTTGACTTTTTCATTGTAAAATTTGCTTGAATAATTAGCGGACGCCATGTTGCGTTTGGAGAGCCCCTTTGTGCCCAAACATTGGAGCTCCCCCACAAGTGACCCCATTTTGGAAACTAGACCCCCAAAGGCACCTATCTAGATTCATAGTGAGCACTTGGAACCCCCAGGTGCTTCACAAATTGATTCGTAAAAATGAAAAAGTGAAAAAAAAAACACTTTTTCATTTTTATGAATCAATTTGTGAAGCACCTGGGGGTTCCAAGTGCTCACTATGCATCTAGATAGGTGCCTTGGGGGGTCTAGTTTACAAAATGGGGTCACTTGTGGGGGAGCTCCAATGTTTGGGCACACAGGGGCTCTCCAAACGCAACATGGTGTCCGCTAACAATTTGAGCCGACAATTTGTTAGCGGACACCATGTTGCGTTTGGAGAGTCCTTGTGTGCCCAAACATTGGAGCTCCCCCACAAGTGACCTCATTTTGGAAACTAGACCCTCCAAGGCAGCTATCTAGATGCATAGTGAGCAGTTGGAACCCCCAGGTGCTTCACAAATTGATTTGTAAAAATGAAAAAGTGGAAAAAAAATCCTTTTCCATTTTTACGAATCAATTTGTGAAGCACCTAAGGGTTCCAAGTGCTGACTATGCATCTAGATAGGTGCCTTGGGTGGTCTAGTTTCCAAAATGGGGTCACTTGTGGGGGAGCTCCAAAGTTTAGGCACGCAGGGGATCTCCAAACGCAACATGGCGTCCTCTAACAATTTGAGCCGATTTTCCATTCAATTTGTTAGCGGACACCATGTCGCGTTTGGAGAGCCCCTGATTTGTTAGCGGACACCATGTCGCGTTTGGAGAGCCCCTGATGTGCCTAAACAGTGGAGCTCCCCCACAAGTGACCCCATTTTGGAAACTAAACCCCTCAAGGATTTTATTAAGGTGTATAGTGAACATTTTGAACCCAGAGGTACGACACAGAATTTGATAACATTAGGTCAATATATTGAATAAGTTGTCATTAGTCTTGAGCGCAAGTGCTCGCTACTTGAGTTTGCATCGGGTACTCAGGTATGCACCATGTACTGCGTGTGCTCGAGTGACATGCTTGAGTCCCCGCCCGGATGTTTCACGGTTATTAGACACCCAAAAAAAAACATGCGGGGATCGCTCATGCATGGCAGACAATCCCCGCAAAGTTTTTTGGGCCGTGAAGCTTATGGGGCGGAGACTCGAGCATGTCACTCAAATACCCACGATACTCAATGCATACCAGAGCACCCGATGCAAACTCAAGTAGCGAGCACTTGCGCTCAACACTAGTCGCCTTATTGTCATGTTTTTTTCTTTTGTAAAAAATCACAACCCCATCACAACCCTAACCCCAACCCAGCCCTAACCCTAGCACAACCCTAACCCTAGCACAACCCTAACCTGAGAGTTTATTTTTTACGTCGTTCCTCATGCGGTATAAGTGATTAGACGACCTTATTCTTCGGGTCGGTGAGACTACAGCGATACCAGAATCCTATGGGGTTTTTCTGACTGACAGCTGTCACACACTAAAAGACGCATTTCTTGTAAAATCTAGTTTTTGCATCGCCATATTTTGAGAGCTATAATTTTTCCAGATTTTGGCAGACAGTCATATGACGGCTCGTTTTTTGCGGGATGACTTGACGTTGTTATTGGTGCCATTTTCAGGCACGTGACATTTTTTGATCGCTTTCTATTCCGATTTTTGGGAGGCAGAATAAACAAAAACCAACAATTCAGGAATTGTTTTTTTTGTTTTTTTTATTCTGTTCCGCGTGTGGTAAAATTGATAAGGTAGCTTTATTCCTCGGGTCAGTGCGTTTACAGCGGTACCACATTTATATCGTATTTCTATGTTTTGCACTTTTACATAATGAAAGCAATTTTATAGAAAAAAATATTTTTTAGCATTGCTTTATTCTGAGAGCTATAACTTTTTTATTTTTCGGCTGATGGAGCTGTGTGGCAGCTTGTTTTTTGGGGGACGAGATGACGTTTTCAGCGGTACCATATTTATTTATATTCGTCTTTTTGACGCGTGTTATTCCATTTTTTGTTTGGCGGTATGATGATAAAGCATTGTTTTTTGCTTCGTTTTTTTTCATTTTTTTTACCGTGTTCACTGAAGGGGTTAACTAGTGGGACAGTTTTATAGGTCAGGTTGTTCCGGACGCGGCGATACCAAATATGTGTAATTTTATTGTTTGTTTTTTTTTTTTTTTATAATAATATTTATTGATGGGTACATTATATTTTTATTTTTGGTGGATTATTTTTTTAATTTTTTTTTATATATTTTTACAATTCTTTTTTTTTTTCACTTTCTGATAGTTTTTATACTTTATTACTTTGTCCCACTATGGGACTTTCACTTTTTTTTCTCTGATCGCCTGCATGGCACAGGAATGCAGCACCATCCCTGTGCCATGCAGGCTGTCAGTGCTGGACAGGGAGAAGATAGTTTGGAGATGCACTGAGCATGTCCAAACAATCTTCCTGCTGTCTGGTGACCCGGATGTTGTCATGGCAACATCCTGGAAGCCACGGCAGACAGCGCTGGAAGCCAGAAGAGGAGGTGAGTATCTGCGATCACCTCCCCTTGCCCCCGCAATGCTGCGGTCGACTTCGATCGCAGCATCGCGGGGGTTAATGTGCTGGGAGCGGTGCCTGAGCGCTCCCTGCACATAGTACCGGGTGTCAGCTGTGACAATCAGCTGACACCCGGCGGCGATCACGCCCGCACAGCCTGTGTGCGCTCGTGATCGCCATGATTTACTAATACGGGTCTGGCTCTAAAGTCCCAGGGCACAGACGCGTATTAGTACGTCAGATGTTGTTAAGTGGTTAAAAAACAAACTAAAACAAAACAGTATAAACACTGTCAATTCGAAAATCTTGAATTCAGATCTGTTCAGTCTGTGGTCTAAAAGTATAAGGTCTTTTTTTACAAATAAAAAACTCATGTTTTTATAAATGTCTGCCATCACAAGAAAGAATTTGGAGTGGAAGCTGAATGGCTCTTTTTTCTACAGCTCATGGCAAAGGTGTATGTGATGGTTAAGAAGGCAGCGTGCAACGTCTTGCAGCTCGGGCTAGCCTCCAGAGGCCATATTCAGACCACATCTTAACACACCGCCAACTATTCAGCTGCAGTGAGAAAATATTCCTAACATTCAGTTCATGTACTGTACAAACCAGGACTACAAAGAAGAGGAGATTTTGTTAAAACATTAGTTACAGGAAGTAGAACCCATCACAAGAACTTCACAATACCACACTTTCATTCCACTGAGTGACACAGAAATAAAAACATTCATTCAGCAACGACAGTGAAGTCCATGAAGTGATTGAAGATGGCACAAGATTGGCAATGGTGACATAACTGGTTATGTGACCTGTGAATATGATCAGCACTGGTGGCTGCCGGCTAATGTACTCTGCCAAGATTATGCTAATGAAGAAGTAGAAGGGATTTTTCTGCATCCTTCTGGTCCGTCCCCTTCCTTTGTGTATCCAAGAAAACCAAAGCTATTAAAAGTAACCAAAAATCAGATATTAACTCAGGTGGACTCTAACACCATAACAACCATACATACTGACACAAAAGGAAACGGCCATTGTTATAAGAGATTGTTGACAAGATTAAATCTTGCCCAGTAGAAGGGACAAATTGATGAAACAAAAGGACTTACTATTAATTCAATTGTTCAGACTAGTTAATTTTGTTTTATTTTAAAGCTTGGTGATTTAACTACTATACTCTGTTTAAAAACTTGAAAAAGTACATATCTAGTGTTGTAATATTAATAATAAAAAAATTGAAACACGTGTATTTAAATAACCCTTTCTGACATTGTACGTAATAATACTGTCCTGTGCCCTGGGTCTTATGGACCAGGTACTTATTATTACTTCTCATCTTTAATGAGGCACCGTGACCGGAGTCGTAGTGATCACATTTAAATTCTGGTGCATCTTACCTCAGGGTAGATGGCGTCGTCATCCTAGGAGGATGTCACCGCCCCCCTGCAACTATGACCGCTGTGATTGGCTGTAAGAGCACCGATCACAGGCTGGTGCCTGGCAACGCCAGGCCTCACCTGAGCCCGCTATGATTGGTGTTATCGACGATGACATCGATCACACCAGTCACAGCGCACAGATGCGCTGTGACCTGGCTGTGACTGTCCTGCACTTCCTCATAGTAGCTGAGGACTTGTACAGGGCGGTCACGCTGTCAGATTGTGTGCCGTGCTGGGCCTTGTGGTGCGACAAAAGCCTGTGACCCCACAATTGCTGCTCCTGCTGCTAGCAAATAAAGAAGATAGAAGAAAGAAGATCCCTGCCTGATCTCTCCTCATCCACCTCAATCCCCCTCTTCCTCCTTTCCCCCTCTTTTTATCAAACTCCCCACCTCCCCCTTTCTGCCACCGAGTGATGATCAGTACTTGATTTTTGGCAGATTTTTTTTTTCGTGCGTCCTGCAGCGGCTGAGCATGGATCAATGACGCAAATCACTGATCAACGTCTGTGCTCGCTGTTTTCCAGGACTTTTTTTTGTCTCTGTCCATTCCCCCCCTCCTTTGCACTACCTCTGTGCGCACATCCAGCAGCTGCCGAGCATTACACTTTTTTTCTCCCCTCCCTTTGCACCACCTCCTTGTGCACATCCATCAGCCATCGAGCGTTAGTCAGTGATGCAGATCACTGATTCACACTCGTGTTTGCTGTTTTGCACTCCCCCTCCCTTTGCACCACCTCCGTGCGCACATCCAGCAGCCGCCAAGTGTTGATCAGTGGCGCACATCTCTGATCCGCACTCATGCTTGCTGTTTTCCACTGTTTTGTTTCATAGACTTTTTTTTCTCCCCCCCCCCTTTGCACCACCTCCTGTTATTGCTTTTTTTCTTTAAAAAAAAAAAAGTTTACACCAAGCACTCTCACACACACAACTGAATAAAGTACTGATACAAACACCACATACATGAAAAAAAAAATGTTGTCCCACTTGTCCCACACACGGTATTCAGTGAAGGAGCCATACACTACTTTCCTTGCCTTCAACACTGACAGTAAGGGAGAGGATCCCACCTTTCTTTATTTTTCCTCATCCTCGTCCCCCTCTTCCTCCTCGGGTGATTCTGAACCGCCAAAAAGACGCCCTAGGACAAAAGCTGAACCAGCGCCAGCCATTATTGACCCCATGTGGACCTAGACCCTCGAAAATTATGAGCCACAGATTCCGCATATTCTGGTGCAATAAGGAATCAAGTTTGACACCACCCGCCTCACAGAAATAGACTTTTTCAAAGTCTTTTTCTCTGAGGATTTTTTAAACCTGATGGTGGGCGAAACTAATTTGTACGCTCAACAATTTTTGTCACAAAACCACTCATCATTTTCTAACTTGAAGTTAGAAGTTTTGGGGCCTGGTCCTTCACATGGGGATACTGAAGAAGCTAGAAGTTCATTGGAGTGTTAACGTTTTGTATAACACTCCATTGTTCCGAATGGTCATGATCCAGACACGTTTTGAGACCATCCACAAATTCTTGCATTAAATGATAATGTACGTTGTTCTCACCGAGATGATCCCAATCATCTTTTCAAAGTTCGGCCGGTCATCGAAGAACTTCAACAACAAGTCTACTGAAATGTACATGCCTCAAAATGACATCTACGTGGATGAGTCCCAAATTCATCTTAAGGGGAGGCTTAAATTCTGGCAGTACCTGCGCACTAAGAGGGCCAGGTACGAAATGAAGCTGTACAAACTGTGTGAGAGTACCTCAGGGTACACCCACAAGTTTAGGGTTTATGAAGGAAAGGACTCCTGCATTGAGCCCACTGAATGCCCCCCTGTCCTGAGAGTGAGTGGTAAAATTGTGTTGGATTTGGTGCGCCCACTGCTGGATCAAGTTTATCACCTCTACGTGGATAACTTTTATACCAACATCCCACTCTTTAAGTCCCTCTTTGTGTGAGGTACCGCAGCCTTGAAATACTGTCCGCAAAAATCAGATGCCTCTCGAAGATGCTAATTGGGCAGCTGCTCAGAAGGGGTGAGAGCAGAGCCCAATGCAGCAACCACATGCTGGTGGTCAAGTACTAGGACAAGAGGGATGTCCTTCTCTTGACCACCATACATGGTGATGGCAGCACTCCCAGCACTGTACGAGGTACCTCTACACAGGTCGTCAAACCAGATTGTGTACTGGGGGGGGGAGTTGATCTCTCTGATCAAGTCCACCAGCCGTACAGTGCTTTGAGAAAGGCCAAGGTGTGGTACAAGAAGGTGGCCGTGCACATCGTACAGATGGCAATGCATAACACTTTTCTTTTATCACGATGTGCAGGCCAGACCGCTACATCGTATTTTCGGTTCCAGGAGGTAGTGATCAAGGCCCTGTTATTTGGCAGTGAGGAAGGAGCAGGCCCCAGTAATTCCGGAACTGAAGGTGCTCGTATAGTACAATGCCAACATTTCCCGGGGGAAGTCCCTCAAAGCAGAAAAAAAGGTAAGTCACAAAAGAGGTGCTGAGTGTGCTACGGAATGCGACACCTGCACTGACAAACCTGTCCTGTGTATGAAAGAATGCTTCAGCCTGTACCACACATCCATGGGCTACTAAATTCATTTCTGACTTACACAACTGATATATGACAACTAGTGTTGAGCGATACCTTCCGATATCGCGAAATATCGGATTGGATCGGACCGATACCCAAAAAATATTGGATATCGCCGATTCCGATACTGGAAACCAATGCAAGTCAATGGGACACAAATATCGAAATGAAAATAAACCCTTTCTTTCCTTGTAGGTTAATTCTACATGAAGGAAAACAACTAAGAATAATGTAGAATGTATTACATGAAAAGCCGGCAATTCAGCAGCGGCATACAACGGTACCTGACAATTTAGAACAGAAAGAATAGAGCATCACACATAGATTAGATAGATAGAAACATGTCAGTCACATATATAAGAAGTACAGTGACAGTGTTGCTTACTGTACTTGTCATTTAGTGTTAAAGGATTTATTAAAAAAAATAATAGTGTTTTCATGCACAGTCTCTTTAAAAAAGTCGGCCGGCAATTCAGCATCGGTACCCGACAATTTAGAATAGAAAGAATAGAGCATCACACATAGATTAGATAGATAGAAACATGTCAGTCACATATATAAGAAGTACAGTGATAGTGTTGGTTACTGTGCTTGTCATTTAGTGTTAAAATAAAGGATTTATTAAAAAAAAAATTGGCGTGGGGTTCCCTGTAATTTTAGTCTTTAGCGGAGGTTAAGCGGATGGCTGGGGCAGATGTTTGAAGCCTGGGAAGGGGGTAATACCCACGGAGCTTCCCAGGCTACTAATATCAGCCCCCAGCTGAATACCTAGCCTTTACTAGCTATTAAAATGGGGGACCCCCAAAAAAATGATGTGGGGAATCCCCTATTTTAATAGCTAGCAAAGGCTAGGCAGACAGCTGGGGGCTGATATTAGTAGCCCAGGAAGGGTGCCATGAATATTGGCCCCCTCCCAGGCTAGAAACACCAGCCGTCAGCCGCCCCAGAAATGGCGCATCCATAGGATGCGCCAATTCTGGCACTTAGCCTCGCTCTTCCCACTGCCCTGTAGCGGTGGCAGTGGGGTAATAGGGCTGGGGTTGATGTCAGCTTATAATGCCAGCTGACATCAAGCCCAGGTTAGTAATGGAAAGGCGTCTGTAAGACACCCCCATTACTAACCCCATAGTCAAAGTTAAAAAAAAAAACACAAACACCCAGAATAAAGTCCTTTAATTGAAATAAACACACAATTCTTTATTGTTCTAAATTAAACCATACTTACCATCACGCCCATTCCAGCTAAAGCCAACGATCTCCTGCAATAAAAGTAAAATAATAAAGCAACTTCATCCTTACCTATCGATGGTTCCCAGGATGGCTCCAGCTCTGCTACATTCACATGACAGGCTGGATCGCAGCCGAAAGCTGCCATCCAGCTTGCCATGCCGCAGACACTGAGAAGCGCAGGCATGCTTGCGCTCCTCAGTGTCTGGCTGTGACGGCATAAAGATGAGCCGAGGTCATGTCCAATGAACTCAGCTCACCTCATGCACGTCACTGACAGCGTCGGAGAATTCTACTGCGCATGCGGTGAGCGTGAGAGAATTCTCCCAAGGTGTCAGTGACGTGCATGAGGTGAGCTCATGTCCAATGAACTCAGCTCACCTCATGCACGTCATTGACAGCGTGGGAGAATTCTCCTGCACTCAGCGCTTGAGCAGGAGAATTCTCCCATGCTGGGATGGCATTGAGATGACAGGCTGGATCGCTGCTGAGCGCTGCCATCCAGCATGCCATCCTTCATAGACACTGCAGAGCGCAGGCATGCTTGCACTCTGCAGTGTCTCTGAAGGATGAAAAGCTGGATGGCAGCGTTCAGCTGCGATCCAGCCTGTCATCTCAATGCCATCCCAGCGTGGGAGAATTCTCCTGCTCAAGAGCTGAGTGCAGGAGAATTCTCCCACGCTGTCAATGACGTGCATGAGGTGAGCTGAGTTCATTGGACATGAGCTCACCTCATGCACGTCACTGACAGCATGGGAGAATTCTCTCACGCTCACCGCATGCGCAGTAGAATTCTCCCACGCTGTCAGTGACGTGCATGAGGTGAGCTGAGTTCATTGGACATGACCTCGGCTCATCTTTATGCCGTCACAGCCAGACACTTTCTCAGAATCAGTGGGATCCGTTAAAGCGTTCCAGAGTTATTACCTCGTAAAGTGACACTGGTCAGAATTGTAAAAATTAGCCTGGTCATTAACGTGCAAACAGCCTTTAAAGGGGTTAATATTGCTTCTTTTACTTTAGTATTAAACATATAAAAGTATTGTCCCAAGGAGAGATCCCAACTTGAGTCCTTGTACAAATGTAACCAAAAACACAGGTAACACTTATACCTATTTAAAATTTTTTATAACATAGTAGCTATTGAACCTGTTCTACGCCCGGGTGGCGAGCATTTTTATTGGTATATGGTCCCCCATCCTGTTATGTGCTGCCCCTATTCTGCGCCCCCATCCTGTTATGTGCTGTCCCCATCCTGATATTTGTGCTGTCCCCATCCTGGTATTTGTGCAGCCCCCATCCTGGTATTTGTGGCTCCCCATTTTGGTATTTGTGCTACCCAATCCTGTTCCCCCATCCTGTTATGTGCTGCCCCATCTTATCCTGGTATGCATGATACCCCTCATCCCTATCCTGGTATGCATGGTACCCCCTCATCCCTATCCTGGTATGCATGGTACCCCTCATCCCTATCCTGGTATGAATGGCACCCCTCATCCCCAATCCTGGTATGCATGGCAGCCCTTATACCAATCCTGGTATGCATGGCACCCCTCATCCCAATCCTGGTATACATGGCACCCCATCCCTCATCTTGGTATGCATGGCTCCCTCATCCCCAATGCTGGTATGTATGGCCTCCTTAGCCTTATCCTGGCATGCATGGGCCCCTTACCCCCATCCTGGTATGCATGGCACTCCTCATCCCCAATCTTGGTATTCATGGCACACCATCCCTCATCCTGGTGTGCTTGGTACCCCTCATCCCTATCCTGGTATGCATGGTACCCCATCCCTCATCCCTATCTTGGTATGTATGGTACCCCCTCATCCCCATCCTGGTATGCATGGCCCCTCATTCGTATCCTGGTATGCATGGCCCCTCATCCCTATCCTGGTATGCATGGTACCCCTTCATCCCTATCCTGGTATGCATGGCCCCTCATTCGTATCCTGGTATGCATGGCCCCTCATCCCTATCCTGGTATGCATGGTACCCCTTCATCCCTATCCTTGTATGCATGGTATCCCCTCATCCCTATCCTGGTATGCGTGCCACCCCTCATCTTCAATCCTGGTATACTTGGGACCCCTCATCCCCAATCCTGGTATGCATGGCCCCCCTCATCCCCAATCCTGGTATGTATGTTCCCCTCATCCTCAGTCCTGGTAAGCATGGCACCCCTCATCTCCAATCCTGGTATGCTTGGCACCCCTCATATCAATTCTGGTATGCATGGCTCCCTCATCCCCAATCCTTGTATGTATGGCCCCTCAGCCTTATGCTGGTATGCATGGTACCCCTCATCCCCATCCTGGAATGCATGGCATCCCATCCCTCATCCTGGTATGCATGATACCCCTCATTCCCAATCCTGGTATTCATGGCACCCCTCATCACCAATCCTGGTATGTATGGTATCCCTCATCCTCAATCCTGGTATGTATGGTACCCCTCATCCGTATCCTGGTATGTATGGTACCCCTCATCCCCAGTCCTGGTATGCATGGCAAATGTGTCTTCAGTAAAATGGCGCCGGATAGCGCGCTATGTGCATGCGCCGGTTCCGACCCCGCATTCCTGACCCAGTCTCCGGCCAGAACAGAGGCGCCGGGGCAACACACCTCCCGGTTAGGTAAGTATGAAAGTATGGCGCCCTAGATCGCGGTATGCGTTCAGTGCTTACGCTTACCGCGATCTCCGGCGCCATACACTCCTCTTACCTGTAATGGCTCCTTTTTAATTTGACTCCTCAAAAACAAAATATTAGCAAACATAATCTTGTGACATGTCAAATTAAAGCTTGTACCTTTCTAAACAGAACGGTGGGAGATCTCTTTATCTTATTTCTAACCCGAGATATGACATATCAAAAATTTATCATTATGCAAGCCCAAAATTCTAACTTTTTCAAAACTTTAGAAATCTATATAAAATTAACTACCTTATTTTGAAATTCACTAAATTAGCACTGAAAAAAAAACAAAGAAAAAAAAAATCCGAAGACATTAGGTAAAAAAAATATTCAGATTTGGATCACTTGACAGAAAATGACCCATATGGGGTATTTCTACATTCAGCTAAAATTGTGGGACAATTTTTTTTGTGCCATTTTTGCCCAGTGTGAAAGTGTAAAATCTGGGGCTAAAACAAAATTTTGGTGGTAAAAATTTAATTATTTTTCTTCACTGCCCAATGGTATGTGGAGTCGGTAAGCCAAACCTTCGACTCCTCAATTTCCATGACACCGACTCCACCTTCGACTCCACGACTCCGGCTCTGACACCCTCATACATGGCTCATGTTTAAGTGATAAATTTACGGTATAAATTTCCCTTCAGAGCTTTGCACTGTGCCTCAAAAGTAGTTTTGGACCACATATAGGGTATCTGCGTACTCAGGAGAAATTGCACAACACATTTTGGGGTCCATTCTCTCCTGCTATCCTTGTAAAAATGAAAAAACTTGCGGTTAAAGCAATATTTTTGTGAGAAAAATATATATATTTTTTTTAATTTTCACAGATCAGTGTTGAAAAATTCAGTGAAGTACCTGGGGGTTCAAGGTGCTCAACACACATCTAGATAAATTCCTTAAGGGGTCTAGTTAACAAAATGGGGTCTCTTGTGGTGGGTTTCCACTCTGTAGGCACATCAGGGGCTCTCCAAATGTGACATGATGTCCTCCAATGATTTCAGCACATTTTGCATTTCAAAAGTTAAATAGCACTCCTTCCGTTCTGAGCCCTGCTGTGCGCCCACACAGTAGTTTTCCCCCATCTATGTTGTACTCTTGGGAAATTTTACAGTGTTTGGGGTGCATTTTCTCCTGTTACCCTTGTGAAAATAAAAACATTTGGGTCTAAAGTAAATTTTTTGTGAAAATAGTTAAATGTTAATTTTTTCCTTCCACATTCCTTTAGTTCCTGTGAAACAATTGAAGGAAGGGTTAATATACTTGAATGTGGTTTTGAGCACCTTGAGGGGTGCAGTTTTTAGAATAGTGTCACTTTTAGGTATTTTCTGTCATATAGACCTCTCAAAGTCACTTCAAATCTGATGTGGTCCCTAAAAATGAGAAATCGCTGGTCAACTTTTAACTTTTCTAACTTTCAAACAGAAAAAAAATATGTTTTAAAAATGATGCAGATGTAAAGTAGACATGTGGGAAATGTTATTTATTAAATGTTTTGTGTGACATATCGCTCTGATTTAAAGGTATAAAAATTACAATTTTAAAAATTGCAAAATTTTCGCCAGTTTTCAGATTTTTTTCTCTCAAATAAATACAAGTCATATCGAAGAAATTTTAACATTATTATAAAGCAGAATATGTCATGAAAAAAAGAATCTGAGAATCAGTGGGATCCGTTGAAGCGTTCCAAGGTTATTACCTCATAAAGTGACAATGGTCAGAATTGAAAAAAATGGCCTGGTTAGGAAGGTGAAAACAGGTTCTGGGTGAAGGGAATAAAAAATAATTTACAATATTTTTTTAAACCTTTTTACTTAATCTCTCTATGGGACTTTCGCAGCTCTGATCACCATAATAAAGATTCTAAAGCATAGCAATGCACAAGCATTGCAGTGATTTATAAACTGTCAGTGCTAGTTAGATCATGCACTGCTCTTGATCTAATTGGCTTGCTAGCACTCGTGACCCAGATGTCATCATGACAACGTCGAGTCACCATGGCAATGATCGGCCCCTGCCTTGTAAATGCCGCGATCGATATTGATCGCAGTGTGTAGGGGGTTAAACTGCCCTTCAGTGAGAGCTGGGTGTCAGCTGTCAGAATCGCTGAACACCCGGCGGTGTTCGTGCTCCCACAGAGTCTGTGCGTGACAAATCTGGAAGTACTTACCAACCTGGACTTATGGATACATCGAAGGTCGTGAAGGGGTTAAAGTAAAGTCTGTTAAATGGAAGCTGTGACATAAGTGCTCAGCGCAGAGCATGGGATAATTGTGAACTTAGCCTTAAAAGCAAAATGTTATCTACTGCAAAATGGTACCAAGAAAAGCTGCCACTCAACTCACAAAAAACAAGTTTTCACTCAGTTTCATCATCATGCAGTTGAAATATACAGATTTCACTCTGCAACACCAATTGCATTCTGATTTCTGGAGAACACCTGTGCAGTCCAACCGCAACTGAGAGGGTGTAATTTCCAAAATGGCTTCACTTGCAGCAGGTTTCTGCTGTTTTGGCAACCTCGAGGCTTCTCAAATGTTACATGGCAGTCTCAAAGCATTTTTGCCAAAATTCTGCATCAGAAGTCAAGTAGCCCTCCTTTTCTTCCGAGCCCTATGGTTATGGTGTGCCCAAACAGTAGTTTCCGGCCACACATCGGGTGCCGGCATATGCAGGAGAAATTGCACAACAAATTTTGGGCTCCAATTTCTATACTTGAAAGGTTAACAAACTTTTGAATGTGGTTTTTAATACCTTGAAGGGTGCCGTTATTAAAATGTGGTCTTGATTGTGGGGTTTCTGAAATATAGGCCCCTCAGTCACTTCAGAACCGAAGTGATCCATTCTAAAAAAAAAAAAAAAAAAGATTTGGAAATGTTATTGAAAAAATGCTGCTGAACATTTAAACATGTTAAGAAAAGGGATGTCAGAAATGTTGCTGACGTAAAGTAGACATGTAGTAAATGTTAGTAACTATATTTCGCATTTTGCTTGCTGGCAGGTATGAGCTTGTAAGGAGAGTCAGCGAGAGGCTGAAAGGGAAGCCTAAACCCATCTACGTGTTTGAGGAGAAGTACCCCGACTACTATTTTACTGATGGTAAGGTGTATATTTGTGTGTGTTTTGTTGTACACGTTTGTACGTATGTTTTCCTATGAAGTGCTGCATCGGGGAGTAATGTTTAGGGCTCACTCACACTGGCGTAAAACACGGCCTTGAGCTATCCAATATTTTATCGAATAGCACTCAACCCAATATTATACTAAGGGGCAGTACATAGCACCGACTATTTTCTCATGCCAATTCAGTATGAAAAAACAATTGCAGCCTGCACAGGTATGCAGCGATTGGGTTTATGAAAATGTTTTCAAATTCAATGACTGTTTTAATAAATTTAACCATCACATATGGATAATGCACAAAATGCGCATGAAATTACCTACAAGTGAGATGAACAAGGAAAATTTTTACTGTAGGCAAAAATGCAAACAATATTATAATTTAAATTTATTGAACATTCATTCTGCAACTTTATTGCAAATTAATTCTTATTCCTTTTCTTTTTCTCTTCAGTTCTCCTCTCCATGTTAATGTGGAGTGGTGGCAGGAGAACTTTAGTGGAATTAACTAAACATTCCGCAACTATGTTCTTGAATCCCAGATTGCAAAGATGTTCTTATTGACCCACTGTTTTGGCTCCAGTAATGAGTCCTATCCCGGCTGTGCCATTCTCACAAAAGCATTGGTACTTCACGCATCCTTCTTGCTGCTTAAGGAGCAGGAACTTTCAGATCACCACATATTGACCTTCCTTGATCCTTGTAATTAAAGCGGTTGTCCACTACTTTCACATTGATACCCTATCTTTAGGATAGGGCATGAATGTATGATCGGCTGGGGTCCTGAACGCGGCACCCCCGTCGATCAGCTGATATCGGTGCCTTTCGGAAGTCCTTACCTGCGGTGCTTGGCAGTCAAGTTGTAGTGGCTGGCGCTTGTTACTGCTCATCCACCTCCCATTCAATTGAATGTGCAGTACCCCCCGGCGGCCACTACAGATGGACAGCCAAGCACTGCAGGTAAGGACTTTCGGCTGGGACCGATAACAGCTGGTCGGCGAGGGTTCCCCGGCCGATCATACATGGATGCCCTTTCCTACGGGCATCAATGTGAAAGTAGTGGACAACTTCTTTAAGTTTCTTTAGAATAAAGTCAAAATTCTCATAGCATTTCTTCAAGTGCATAGAATGCTCTACAGGCACTAAAGCATACTTGCTGCCATTGTGCAGTAGCACAGCTTTCATACTTTTTCATGAATCAATAAAGAATCTCCACTTGCTCACATTGTACTCAATGTTACATTTTTCCATCAGCCTAGGAATATCACTGCAATACACTAGAGCACCGTCTTGAGTAAAGTATGGAAGGAATTCCTTTTCTCTGCTTCTGTACCAAGAATTAACAGTTAACAGGAATAGTGGGTTCTTTTCCTTTAGTCTAGAGCCTAAAAGTTGTGCAGAATATTTAGGAAGTCCTTGACTAAATCATTTTATTCAAAGTGTGAAGAAAAAGCTGTGGCTCATTGGGACTAGTATGAAACCTTCGTCAGAATCCTGCTCTTCATGTTCTGAATCAGGTGTATCTGCAAGTGTATCCAGAGATGAAAGGACAGGTATTCCTGGACCGTGAATCACAGGGCAAATCACTATGATTTCACTATGATTTCGCTACGAGTCAATGGGTGTGTGTGAAATATCGGACTGCACTCGGACTTAATCTGAGTGCAGTGTGATGTATGCGCACAGAGACAATGGAGAAGATTGAGAAATTAAGTTCTCCGTCTTCTCCACACCTGTGCTGAGATTCTCTCATGTGAGAGAATGGGATCACACTAACATGACACCCAGATCAAAATGACAGAGTGTGAGCCGAGTGTCCTTAGCATAATCAGCCCGATTCTCTCGCATGAGAGAACTTACAACAGTACAATAAACCTCATTTCAAGGCAGAAACATTACTGTGTCCAACAGTTATTACATATATCAAACTGAAATAGCTGTTGCAAAAACACCAATTTTTATAAAACATTAAGCTTAAGATTAATAGGGGTGCCCAAACTTTTTCATATAACTGTAAGAGGGATTTAGAGCCCCTTTAACTTAATGTGGGTCACTTTTGGAGAAAAACTCCATAAAATGTTTTTAAAAAAGTATGTTGCTGCATCTGTAATGACTTGATAGATAATAATGTCATTATTTATCCCACACAATGAAAACAACAAAAAAGACAGTGTAAATTGAGTGTCTCCGTAATCATATTGAACCAAAATAATAGCATGAACATTATACTGCATGGTGAACACAATAAACATTAAGAACAATTGCACATTTATTCTTTGTTTTGTTCATCCTTGCTAACAAAATTGATTAAAAATGAGAAAATACCCCAAAATACTAGTAAAAAATACATACAGCACACTGGCTCGGTGTTTAGTACTGCAGCCTTGCAGCGCTGGGGTCCTGGGTTCAGATCCCACCAAGGAGTTTGTATGTTCTCCCCGTGTTTGCGTGGGTTTCCTCCGGGTTCTCCAGTTTCCTCCTATGCTCTAAAGACATACTGATAGGGAATGTAGATTGTGAACCCTGATGGGCACAGTGATGATAATGTATGTAAAACACTGTGGAATATGTTAGCGCTATATAAAAATAAAGATTATTATTATCCTATTCGGCAAATACACTGTGTTCCAAATTATTGTGCAAATAATATTTTCTCAGATTTTCCCAAATTACCTATATGAATTGCAGTCATTGTAATTTTCCAGTCAAATAACTATTAGGGTATGTGCACACGATGCAGAAATGCTCAGGATTTTTTCCTGAGCGTTTCTGCATCTCTCTGGCAGGAAAAAACGCATGCGGATTGTACATGCGGTTTCCTGCCAGGGACATGCGGAAATGAAGCGTTCTTCACATGCATTTCCGCATGCGGGTTGACAAGCGCTTCCCAAGAGATTTTAGCATCACTTGGAAAGTGCTTGTCAACTTCACACTATATAAATCCATGCAACCGGCATGGATTTATATAGTGTGTGAATGTCAAAAAATAAAAAATAAATCTATACTTTACCCTCTGATGGCCCCCGGTGTCCTGCTTCATCGGTCCCGGCTGCCGGCAGTGAAGACTTTAGGACCTTCCGACGTCAGCGTCACGTGAACCGTCACATGACTCTGACGTCAGCGAAGGTCCTTCATTCAACCGCGAAGTGCCCGGGAAGCCAGCAGGACGCAGCGCGGGCCGTCAGAAGGTGAGAATATATATATTTTTTATTTTATTCTTTTTTTTTTAATGGTACCTGGGTCTGGATGAGAGTCCTCTCATCCACACCCGGGTACCATCCGCACATTAGACCGCATGAAAAGCGCATCAACATATACAGTGATGCGGATTCCATGCGGTCTAATGCAAGTCAATGGCGGCAAAAGAGCAGCGTTTCCGCAAAATTAATTGACATGCTGCGGATTTTTGACCGCAGCGTTTACGCTGCGGAAAAATCCGCATCATGGGCACAGCACATGCGGATTTCCATTGGGGAACATTGCTGCCCTTCTACCATGCGTTTTTCATGCGTTTCCGCGGCGTTTACGCAACTGCAAAAACGCCGCGGAAACGCATGAAAAATGCATCGTGTGAACTCAGCCTTAGAGTACAATTGAAAGGTTTTTGTACAAACTGCCTATGATAACAGTATAGTTTTAAAAAATAAAAAACTCAACTGCACTCAAAATGCATGTTCCAAATTATTATGCACAGCAGAGTTTTCAAACTTTTCATTTTAATAAAGAACAAAAAAATGGTCATTTTTGAAATTATAAGCATTAGCAGGTTATTACAAACTGAAATAAAACAGTTTTCAACTCAAAACTTTATTCTAGGTGATGTTACATTTGCTCATAGGACCCCTTGTTCGCAAGGAGCTTCTGAACTCTCTCGTCCATTGAATTTGTCAGGTTTTGGATGGTTTCTGCTTCCAATTGTTTTGCATGAGGACAGAATACCCTCCCAGAGCTGTTACTTAGATGTGAACTGCCTCCCGCCATCATAGACACTCCTTTTGATGATGCTCCAGAGGCTCTCAATGGGGTTGAGGTCTGGGGAGCATGGGTGCCACACCATAAGTTTGTCCCCTTTTATGCCCATAGCAGCCAGAGATGCAGATGTGTTATGTGCAGCATGAGACGGGGCATTATCATGCATGAAAATGATGTTCCTGCGGAATGCACGGTTCTTCTTCTTGAACCATGGAAGGAAGTGCTGTTTGAGAAACTCAACATACATTATGGAGTTTATCTTTACCCCTTCAGGGATCCTAAAAGGGGCCGACAATCTCTCTCCCCATGATTCCAGCCCAAAACATTACTCCACCTCCTCCTTGTTAGCGCCGTAGCCGTGTTTGCATGGGGTGTCCATCAACCAGCCATCCTCCACTCCATCCATCTGGACCATCGAGATCATTCAATGCATGATAATGCCCCGTCTCATGCTGCACATAACACATCTGCATCTCTGGCTGCTATAAGCTTTGAGTGCAGTTTGAGTTTTTTATTTTTTTAAAACTATACTGTTATCATAGGCAGTTTGTACAAAAACCTTTCAATTGTACTCTAATAGTTATTTGACTGGAAAATTACAATGACTGCAATTCATATAGGTAATTTGGGAAAATCTGAGAAAATATTATTTGCATAATAATTTGGAACACAGTGTATTAAGCCGGTGACCAAATAAAGATAATAAAAAAATGACATTGTCCAGCAGAATAGATATAACATGTCTGCTATACGGAACAATACACAATGGTGTCAATTAAATCTACAGTTCATTATGCTAAAAAATCCCTTAGGCTATGTTCACGCATTTTTGCAGCGTTTTTTATGCTTTTTTTAGTGCAAATTTTCAGCTTTTTTTTTACAGTACCAGCAAAGTCTATGAGATTTCAGAAATCCCATGCACACACCTTGTTTTTTTTCCTGACTGTTTTGTCAAAGAAATGCGTTTTTGCAAAATGTAGCATGTCACTTCTTTCAGCGTTTTTGCCGCGTTTTTTACTTAGTTGAAAGAAATGGGTAGAGCAAAAAACGCAAGTATCAGGTTTTGCTTCGTTTTTTGGTGCCAAAACCTCATGACTTTGAGTCAATTATTTTTTTATGCACTAAACTTTATCAGCATGCAGAAGAAACAAATGTACACTGACAAAAACGCCACAGAAAATGCTGTCAAAAACTCAGCAAAACCTGCTTTTTTTTACTTGCTTCTTTACTGCCAATAGAGCAGGTTTTTCCTGCAGAAAGAAACACATCAAAACGCATCTAGTGAACATAGCCTTGCACAGCTCTGTAGACTAAAATATATATAAGATATGACTCTCAGAATATGAAGGCACAGAAAATATTTTTTTTATCTAATTGTATGTTTCTCTATGTTAGCATTGGGGACACAGGATCATGATTGTACCTCCTTCCACTAGGAGGCTTGACCACAGGTGAAAAAATTAAGTGCGATATCTGCCTGGTGGCGTATACCCTATCTTAGGCATCATTCCCACGTTGGTATCTCCAGTACGTGTGGTGCCAGTTTTCACACGTACTGGAGGTACTTACACATCTAGAACCATTCAAATGAATGGGTCTTTGCACATGTCAGTGTGTTTTCACGGACCATGTGTCCGTGGGCAAAACACACTGACATGTCCGTTTTTTACATGCAGCACGGGCCGCAAAATGTCCCACACCTGTGCACATTGATGACACACTGATGGCATCCTTGTGTCATCAGTGTGACACTTACCCGCGCCTAGGAATCAGTGGTACAGTTCCCGCTGTTCCCAAGCGCTGGGTGTTGAAGGCACGTCTCATCATAGTCCCCTGGTTGGGGAGCGATCAGCGCTAGCAACAGACAATGTTGAGAGTAATATTCTGCTCCCGCTGACTCCAAGTGTAAAAATAAGAATAAAATAAAAAAATCCTTATACTCACCTGTCTGAAGATTAAATAAGTGTGCCACCCTGTAATCCATCTGACTGACATTTCTTCATCAGTGTGATCGGCGCCGTGAGGCGGCCGCACACGCTGAGGAGCTGAGTAGAATGATTCGCTACAGCGAGCGGGCCCCTGAACTGCGCTGAGCTCACTGAGCTGTGTCCTGTCACTCAATGATCCGCATGTATAGCTTCATGTGTAATTGTGAGCAGCGACTGTTTAAGTAGGCACAGAAGCGGGATTGTTGCACTGACTATGGCGTCATCGCTGCTCACCATCTTTGTGGAGTCCTCAAAGTCTTGGAGAACTGCACATCTGTCAGACATCCATGCCTACTCTTCAGTTATTATGTGTGGAGGCTAACCAGAATAACGATGGGAGTGTTGGAGCTGGTACTCAACCACTAGTCTCTGCTGCTCACAAAGCCTTGCCAGCAAGTGCAGTACGGAGTTCCAGCAAGTGGGCACATTGCAAACCAGTCAATGAGCTGGCACTTCCATGCACTGCTGCAGAACTACCAGAGAGGTGGCAGCTATATATGACTTGCATAAACGGGCGCTGACGCGGTTTACCTTGCCCAGAAGCTCTGGCAAATCTGGGTATGTTTTCAGAAACCGCTGAACTACCACGTTGAGCATGTGTGCCAAGCATGGTACATGTGTGAGCTTGCCAAGCTTCACACCTGCCACCAAGTTGTGCACATTATCACATACGACCGTGCCTGTTTGACGGTTCAGCTTCAAAAACCACAGATCTGTCTGGTCTGTTATTCCTTTAAGTAACTCTGCCGCAGTGTGCGGTTTGTTTCCTAGACAAACTAGCTTCAGCAGAGGCTGTTGCTGTTTTGCAGAGGCAGTGCTACAGAGCTTCCTGCTGATATGTGGATGATGTGCTCTGAGATAGCACATCAGAGGTGGAGGATGAGAAGGAGTAGGAGGGGATGCAGGAACTGGTGTAGAAGGTGGAGGAAACCCTGAGAGAAGTAGGGCCAGCAATCCTCGGGATTGGGAGCACATGCGCCGTGCCAAGGTGTGACTTGGCCCCAGCCTTCACAATGTTCACCCAGTAGGCTGTTGCGAAAATATAGCATCCCTGGCCACAAGCGCATGTCCACATGTCGGTCATTAAGTGGACAATGTTAGTAAGTACGTTGGTAAGGGCGCAGTTGATGTTCCTGTACACATGCTGATGCAGGGCGGGGACGCCAAATTGAAAGAAAAATTGGCGGCTGGGAACCAAGGAACGACCACCGCCATAAATTGGCGTAAATCCTCTGCCAGCCGAAATGGCAACACTAGAAACTTTCATTTTCGTTCCAAGCACTGAGGTAGGGACAGCTAAACGCTAGGCTGGGAGAAAGATTTGGAAGTGCCTGTTTATTATAAGTCACAAAGTGCAAAGATAGGTCAGTGTTTTGGACAGGGGATTGGGAATCGCCTAGCATAAGGGAAGAGGCAGAGGTGTCACCCAGGTGTCGGCCCACCGAGTCAGGTGCTTAGATGACATGTGCCTGATCATGCTGGTGGTGGTTACATTTTTAGTGGTTAGGCCCCTGCTGATCTTTGCATGTCATAGGTTGCAAATGGCCATTTTGTTTGTCTTAGAACTCTTTAAAAAGAGTCCCAGACTGGGGAACACCTAAGTCTTTGACGGAGAAATTCAGAAGTGTCGGTGTTCTGCGGAACAGTTGCCCGCCTTCTCCCTCTGGTCACCCCACTGCCTCTTCCTGTCTGTTTCAATGTTGCCAATCTCTCTCCCTCAGCGTTGCTGGCCTCGCTGTGCATGCCAGCTTCCTAGGTAAGGATGATGACTTTGTCATCCACCACCTCGACTTCCAGCATTGCACCTTGGTTCTCTTAATATCGTGACTTAACAACAAGACTTAACAGCTACTGTGTCTCATCATCATCTTCCTACTTATCCCAAATCCAGGGTCATTTTTTGTGGCCATGACTGCTGTAAGGTAAGTGCATCACTAAACAGCATGTCCCTCTTGGAACATGCAGGTTGAGAGGCCACAATCAAGAAATCATGTTGTAAAGAGCTTCTCAGTGTGTCTGTGCAATGGTGTCAGTGTGCCGGGCACCGCCTGTCCTTTTATAATGCCTAATGGTGTTAGATGGCTAGCCAATCACAGTAATGCCACAACCAAGATCGCTACAGCATTACAGTGACTCACAGGCAATCCCCGCATGCTTATTGGCTGTGCAACAGGCGGAGGTAACGGTCCTGCTGCTGGGTTGTTGCCCTCCTATGGCTCCCTCCACATCTCCTGGTATCTGCTCCATGCTCTGGACACTGTGCTGACACACACAGCTACCCTTCTTGCCACAGCTCACACTGATGTGCCATCCTGGATGAACTTCACTACCTGAGCAACTTCTGTGGGTTGTACTGTAGACACCACCTAATGCTACTGTACATCTAGGGGTGTGAAAAATGAAAAAAGTGACCAAAACAACAGCCAAAAAGGATGAGAACAGAGAAATGGTCTGTGGTCACCACCTGCAGAACCACTCCTTTATAGGGGGTATCTTGCTAATTGCTTATCATTTCCACCAGTTGTCTGCTCCATTTGCACAACAGCAGGAAAAATTGATTCACAATCGGTGTGGCTTCATAACTGGACAGGTAGATTTCACAGAAGTGTTATTGACTTGGAGTTACATTGTGTTGTTTAAGTGTTCCCTTTATTTTTTTGAGCAGTGTATATAGGAGGCTATGTGGGGGCTCATACTGTATATAGGAGGCTATGTGGGGGCTCATACTGTATATAGGAGGCTATGCAGGGCTCATGCTGTATATAGGGGACTATGTAGGGATCATACTAAATATAGAGGGTTGTGTGGGTGCTTATGTGGTATATAGAGGGGCTATGTAGATGCTTATACTTTATATAGTGGGGCTATGTGGGGGTTCATATTGTTTATGAGGCTGTGTGGGGCTCATACTGAATAAAGTGGGTTATGTTTGTGCTTGTACTGTATATAAAGGGGCTATGTGAGTGCTCATACTGTATACAGAGGGGCTATATGGGGGCTCATACTGTATTCAAGAGGCCGTGTGGAGGCTCATGTGGGATGTAGGGGGTTTTCTGCATACTTAATTCTGCTCAATATTAAGGGAGAATATTAATATAATTATAATTAATATGTTAATATTAATATTGAGCATAATTAATTCCAGCCTATTGGTTTGGCCATCAAGATCAGTCACAGTCTCTCATGTGGACCCTCAGGAAAATTAAATGCCCACCCCTGATATATGCCATCACATCTTATCCTGTATATGCCGTCTGATGTCGGTAGCCACAGTATATGATATACCAGTGACATATTGTTCCATATACTGGACGTGCACAGACATCCTGTTATATAGAGGATAAAATGTGGCTGGTGTAATATATGATGTCTGTAATCATAGGATAATATGTGACTATTGTATATTATACCGTGTGATGGCTGTAGCCACATTATGACATATACCAGTCACATATTATTCTCCTGTATGTAATATATTATGTGTAGCTAAATGGAGAATGAGCCTGCACCACCTTCTAAGCGCATAATGACCGCACCTGAATCTTAACGGCAAATTCACATCGCATAAACCTGCGGTGCCAGCTTTAAAATGCAGAAACAATAGTCCAATAGAGAGAAGATGATGAAAAGCTACACTCACCGTTTATGTAAAAATAAGAGTCCTTTATTTCATATTCAAATAAAATGAATGGAAAGCAGGGAGTGCGGGGAGGAGGTGGAGGACAGCTGTTTCACGCTCTGACTAGCGCTTCTGCGGGTCCATGTGACACAGCTGTCCTCCACCTCCTCCCCGCACTCCCTGCTTTCCATTCATTTTATCGGAATATGAAATAAAGGACTCTTATTTTTACATAAACGGCGAGTGCAGCTTTTCATCATCTTCTCTCTATTGGAATATATTATGTGTACTGACATCAGGTTGCATATACTAAATAAGATGTGGCTGGTATAATATCTGATGTTCTGTACTCTTAGTATAATATATACCATCAGATACTATACTCTATCACATCTGATATTTGTATATCATCATATTAGTACACCATCATATTATATCATATACCAGTCACATATTATCCTGTGCACTGTATGTGGTATATTGTGGCTGGTGCATGATATACGGACTACAGAGGTTATATTCAGGATAAAATGCAGCTGGTAGAATATCTCATATTCTATGCCTTTATATACAATCACATATTATCCTGTATGTGACATGGGGTGTCAGTATATCATACACCAGACACATATTCTCCTGTATACTGGATGAGCATCAGATGTTACATACAGCATAAGGGTTCATGCAGACGTCTGTGGATATCAGTCCGATCACGGACCACAATGCACGGACTGGCCACGGGTCTACCAACCAGAACAGAAATATATGAAGCTGGAACTTTGACCAGTCCGTGCATTGTGGTTCGTGATCCACATTTGTCTGCATGAGCCCTAATATGTGATATTTCACTCTATGACCATTTTTCATGTTCTAGAGTTCAGGCGTGCATTGATATCTTGTCCAAGTGAGTAAGTTTGAAAAAAACACAAAAAGCTATTCAGAGTTACCGCTTTGCAGAATCATGGATTACAATGGTCAGGTGTAACACTACTATACTTATGACCACCTTTAGGGCTCATGCACACAACTGTTTAAATGAAACGAGCGCTGTCTGTGGTTTTGAAGGCTAGCACTCATTCCCATGTTGGCAGCACGCATGATTTGCCACAGAAAATCGGATGGCGGTTGACCATTCTAGTCTATGCGTCTGTGAAAAAAATGGGACCGGACTCAGATTATCCAGACTAACATACTGGTGAAGGTGTAGAAACTTTAGTTTTCTCTCCACCTCTGAGAAAATCAGATCCCACTCTGATTAGCAAAATTGGAGCATTTTTCTCCCCAGCCTCACACTGAGTACATGCTGATGTTTAACAGCTAAGATAACTAGTTATATTGATCCTTTATCACTGACCTCTGTTCACCTACATGATTGCACTGGTACAGACAGCAACATTTATCTGTAATTGCATAGCTGAATCCCAATAACCTTGTTACCTCTAATTTATGAAGAAGTCATGTAAATATGATACCGATGGGCTGCGACTCATGGGCCACTGTTGTGTGCTGGTTGTGTTGTATGCTTTACATTGTGAAAATCGATAGCACAATTTTACCAGAGATGCCTACATATTTACATAGAACTGTAATTCAAGTGACACACAATAGAAGTTCAACCGAACAAAATGTGGGATGAAGTAGATGTCTATGATGTCTATAATACATGAGTAATATTATGTGGCATACAGTGTGCAAAGTACAAAGCTGTCTTACCTATAAGCAGGTTACATTGTCGGTGATGAACACACTACTCCATAGCTGAGCCGTGCAGACAGATACAGTGATAACCGAGGTACGGGAGTACCCCGGTATGGAGGAAGGACCTGCTGAAGAATATACTAAACAATCCTCTCACTGAGAAGAGACAAACATAAGTGACATGAGCACCAATGGGAAATCTGGAACTGTGTGCTTCACTTGTGGTACCTATAAGGCTATGTTCACACATGGCATTTTTTAAGAGTTTTTTTATGCTGTATTTTACAGTACCAGCAAAGTCTGTAAGATTCCAGAAATCTCGTGCACACACCTTGTTTTTTGTTTGATCAGTATATTGTGCTTTGCATGTTTTTTTTTTTGAGAACAGAGCATGTCACTACTTTCAGCGTTTTTTCAGCATTTTTCATCCATTGGAACTAATGGGTGCTGAAAAAACACCTAGTGTGAACATAGCTATCAGGTTTTTCTGCGTTTTTAGTGAAAAAAGCAAGTAGAGCAGTATGTGAAACTCATTTATTTTTGTGGTTTTACCATCTTGTCTTGGTCACCTGAGATGGCAGTTTGGATTGTACAGTTTAATTAAATTAGTGATGCGTAAACATTGGCTCAGCTAGGTGTAAGATTGAACTATTCCTGTGGCCCATGTAAATTTTCACAGTATACGTGTGAAATTGAATAATGCCTGAGCAATTCATTGACAGATCATAATGTGAAAATAAATAGTATCATACAAACTCAATGCACTGCCAGTGTTTTAGTTAAACTATTCTTAAACAATTCACCTCCCCCACTTTTACATTTGAAATTATGGTTAACCCCTTAAGGACCAAGCCACTTTGTAGGTTAATGACCAGGCCTTATTTTTTTAAATCTGACCACTGTCACTTTATGAGTTAATGACTCTAGAACTCTTCAACGGATCCCACTTATTCTGAGATTGTTTTTTCGTGACATATTGTACTTCATGATAGTTGTAAAATTTATTAGATATGACTTGCGTTCATTTGTGAAAAAATGGAAATTTTCAAATTTAGAATTGTTATACCGTTAAATCAGAGCGATATGTCACACAAAATAGTTAATAAATAACATTTCCCACATGTCTACTTTACATCAGCACAATTTTGGAACCAAAATTTTTTTTGTTATAAAGTTATAAGGGTTAAAAGTTGACCAGCGATTTCTCATTTTTCCAACAAAATTTATAAAACCAATTTTTAGGGACCACATCACATTTGAAGTGACTTTGAGGGGCGTTTATGACAGAAAATACCCAAAAGTGACACCATTCTAAAAACTGCACCCCTCATGGAGCTCAAAACCACAATCAAGAAGTTTATTAACCCTTCAGGTGCTTCACAGGAACTAAAGCAATGAGGAAGAAAAAAATTAACACTTAACTTTTTCTCACAAAAAATTGAATTTAGACCCAATTTTTTTTATTTTCACAAGGGTAACAGATAAAAATGGACCCCAAAATGTATTGTGTCATTTCTCCTGAGCACACTGATACCCCATATGTGAGGGAAAACCTCTGTTTGGGCACACGGCAGGGCTTGGAGGGGACGAAGTGCCATTTGACTTTTTGAATTCAAAATTTGCTGGAATAATTAGTCGACACCATGTCGCATTTGGAGAGGTCCTGATGTGCCAAAACCGTGGAAAACCCCCACATGTGACCCCATTTTGGAAACTAGACCCCTCAATAAACTTATCTAGATGTGTGGTGAGCACTTTGAACTCCCAGGTGCTTCACAGAAGTTTGTAACGTAAAGCCGTGAAAATAAAAAATCTAATTTTTTCCATCAACAAAAATGTTTAGCCCCAAATTTTTTATTTTCACAAGGGTAACAGAAGAAAATGGACCTCTCATTTTGTTGTGCAATTTCTTCTGAGTTTGCCAATACCCTACATGTAATTAGGTCCAATATTTTTATTTTCACAAGCATACCAGGAGAAAATTGACTGAAAAAGTTGTGCAATTTCTCCCGAGTACGCTGATACCCCATATGTGGGGGAAAATCACTGTTTGGGCACACCACAAGGCTCGGAATGGAAGGAGCACCGTTTGACTTTTTGATCGCAAAATTGGCTGGAATTGAGAGCAGACCCCATGTCACATTTTGGAGAGCCCCTAATGCGCCTAAACAGTGGAAACCCCCCACAAGTGACCCCATTTTGGAGACTACACCGCTCAAGGAACTTATCTAAATGTGTGGTGAGCACTTTGAACCCCCAGGTGCTTCACAGAACTTTATGACATAGAGCCATGAAAATGAAAAGATCATTTTTTTTCCACCAACAAAAATGTTTAGCCCCAAATTTTTTATTTTCACAAGGGTAACAGAAGAAAATGGACCTCTCATTTTGTTGTGCAATTTCTTCTGAGTTTGCCAATACCCTACATGTAATTAGGAACTAATTTTGAGGCATAGTGCAAAGGTCAGAATGGAAGGAGCATTATATTGTAGTGCAGATTTTACTGTTATGGTTTGCAGGTGCCATCACCCACTGGGAGATTCCTTGAGGTGCCATAACAGCAGAATTACCCGTAAGTGACCCCATTTTACAAACTATGATCATATTGACACCACAGATGTCACAGAATTTTATACCATTGGGCAGTGATCAAAAAATAATTACATTTTTATCGCAAAAGTTTTGCTTTAGCCCCAGATTTTACATTTTAATGGATAAAACTGGCACCAAAGTGTGTACCACAATTTCTTCTGAACTTGGCAATACCCCCCCATATGTGGCTGTACAGTACTGCTTAGCCACACGGCGACACTCGGGAGGGACGGAACGCTATCTGCCTGCTGGAGTGTAGATTTTCCTAGAATAGTTTGCGGACTCAATATACAGAGCCCCTAAATGCTAGAAGAGCAGAATCCCCCCCTCAGGTGACCCTATTTTGGAAATTATACCCCTGCCAAACATGTGGATGCTAACTGTGGTTTAGGCACACACTGGAGCTCAGAAGTGGGGGGGGGGATTAGAATTTCAGAGTGCAGAATTTGCTGAATTTCTTTTGGGGGCAATTTCACTTTTCCAGATCCTTTGTGCTACCAGTGACGTGGAAGCCCCCTGTGTTTCCATTTATAGATGGATTTTTTGTGGATTGAGTTGAAGCTTTTATTGGGAACATTTTACATAACATTTGGGATCACATTTATCCTGCGCTCTATGCTGGGCAATTGCTTTGGGGCTTCCATCCTAATCTCTGAGTGACGTGATTCAAATAACACCCCTGCAGGGATCCATTCACTCTAACGAGGTAGCAGAGTTACTCTGGACTCTGTCTGGCCTCTGTTCAGCGTTGTCCTTCTTTTCAGAGGTGCCCAAAACTGTGGCCGACCGCGTTTTCATGCACGCATAAAGACAGACGCCGCCGGATCACAGGTCAGACGGAGTACACAGTGCCTCCATCTGCCTCATTATAGGGAATCTTCCTTGGGGACAGTCGTGTGAAGGCTTGTTTTTTGCGGAATGAGTTGATGTTTTTATTTGTACCATTTTCGGGCACATGACATTTTTTGATCGCTTCCTATTCCAAATTTTAAGGAGGGAGAATGAACAAAAACCGGCAATTCAGGAATTGTTTTTTTTTTATGCTGTTCTGCGTGTGGTAAAATTGATCAGGCAGCTTCATTTTTCAGGTTGGTGCGATTACATGGGTACCACATTTATAGCTTTTTTTATGTTTTGGCGCTTTTACACAATAAAACCTTTTATAAAAAATTTTTTTTTTTTTGCATCGCTTTATTCTGAGAGCTATAACTTTTTCATTTTTCAGATGATGGAGCTGTATGGCAGCTTGTTATTTGCGGGACAAGATGACATTTTCACCAGTACCAACATTGTATTATATTCGTTTTTTTTATCTCGTTTTATTCCACTTTTTTTCCAATGGTATGATGATAAAGCATTGTTTGCCTCTTTGTTTTTTTTTTTTTTTTTTTTCGGCGTTCACTGAAGGGGTTAACTAGTGTGACACTTTTATAGGTTGGGTCGTTCTGGAAGTGGCGATACCAAATATTTGTATTTCATTTATTTATTTATTTTTTACTTAAAAATGTGTATTTATTAGTGTAATATTTTTATTATTATTATTTTGTAATATTTTTTTTACTTTTTTACTTTGTATCTTTATGGGACTTTCACTTTTTTTCCTTTGATCACAGGTACAATGTATTGCAGTGCACTAGATTGTAATGCATTATACCTATAGTGAAAGCTACTGAGACCATACTGTGGGCATGGTCTCAGCAGCTTTCTGTAGCAAAATCCTGAACAAACCTTCCTGACAAGAGATCAGGCTTTGCTGCAGAAAAAAAAACGCACTGTGTGAGCATAGCCTAATGTTGATGTCTTCTTATATGGTAGGAGGGCCTGACAGCAACTTCTAACTTTGCAAACCCCCCTCTCTCCCCCCAAAAGCTACACCAACTACGGGTTATCCCTCCAATAGCTATGAGGACCCTCATTGAATTCTAATCCAATCAGCCAAGCTAGAAACAGAGATTTCACTTTTTTTGGCCTTTTTTTAGTACAAAAATGTCAAAGTGTTATTGCTTAATAAACTAGATATATTGGGTCAGCCTTATATTGGGAACACAGGTATTCTTGTTGTACCATCAGCTGTAATATCTCCTTACAGAAAATGTAGTAACAGTTTTTGGCCTGAACCTCTATGTGTGGTGAAGGGATGTTACCCACTTGGGAGCGTCGAAGGCAAACAGGAAGCGTTTTCATTTAAATGTCCATAGCGGTTTATTTACTTCATAAACCGGTCAAAAGCAAAATGCAAACAAAAAGCCTTTAGTGTAGGCAAAAACAAAGAAAACAGTACTTTAAGAAAAGTCTCTAGTAAACCGGTCCTGTGGTCACACAGGCTGGATAGCATCCAGTACACAGCTCAGTCGGGAAACAACCACACACAGGAGGCCTTCTCCCTCCAGATACACAGACAATGTGCCAAACAACAGCCTCCATTATATAGGCTGTTGACCACACCTAGAGGTGAGGTATGTCGGTAGCTAGACCCGTCCAACTCTCATAGCTACCAATAACCCGGTCCCAGGTGCACCAAATAATCTTCTTAGTGCTTACGTGCACTAGAGAAACACTCCGGGCTGCATCACGTAGGGCAGCCATCTCTATGACACATACCTCCCATCGACTATGCGACCATTAGCCACCTTTCAGTGGATAGTAAATTTTGTCCAGTGTAACAACATCATGAAAAGTGACAAAATGTGCCATCCACACACACGGGAGGGCATCCCAATAAAAGAATGCTTCACATGTGAATCATCCTTTTTGTTATATGCCATAAAATATCTATGTGGACTGATTTATAAATGATAACAGATTTATTAAGTACCTAACACATAAGGGACTGCATATCCTGCAAAAGTTGCAAAAAAAAAGAATAGATGCAATTTTCATATAGTCCGTCGCCAGCACGTTTTCCCATACTGTGCTGCCTATAGACTCCCGGTAAAAAGGTCTTTCAGCTCTATGCCATTTCCATCAAGCTAATTACACCATTGCTCAATTTAGATTTCAGGTATTGGAACACATTCACAACACAACGCTTAGACGAGTTGGTAATTATCAACAGGATTTAAAGCGAAAGGAAGCATTATAGATCCATCGGTTACAAACTCTTCACCCTAAGGGTCTTATGGGGAGTATCACATTTCCAGTTTTATACACAAATTTTTTCCCATCGCTTATAAATTGATTACTATATGGGTTTACTCACATCCCTCTTTCTACAGAATGGCTAGGACACAGATCATCCATATTATTGGTATATTCCTTTCCTTATAACAGTTTCTATTCCTCATTATCTTTTTTCCTTATTTCCCCTTTCTTTACAATATGGGCCTTTTTATCTTTCAACTTATAATCTTTCTCCTCTATCCTCTCTTTTTTTATTTCTCTGTTTAATGCATCCATATATTCCTCTCCCTTCCTCTTCTACCTCTAAAAGTCATATTCTCGATACGAACACCACTTTCCAATCTGTGACATACTCCTTATGCATGCACCACCCAAATACTTGGCAGAGGAATACTATCTATATGTAAGACACCTTAGGACTCCCATACACCCTGTACCCATGTGTATTTTACAAATAATCTCAGTATACATAATGCACATGTGCAGTTACTACCTCTCGTCATCCAAAACACGTCCCTTTATATCCGCCCAATATCACACGCTGATGTTAATCACATCCTATACAGGTGTATACAAATAGACCACAGAGGACATAGTAGAACTCCATAAATAGTAACTATGGCCACCTTTATCCAGCATTAACTTCACAATTTCTTGCCTGTGTTCTACTGTAAAAAGAAAGCCATTTTTGAAAGCAAACCATAAGAAATCCCATTTACAGTTTGCAAAAAGTCATGTAGGTGCCACAGCTAGCATATGTAAAAAGGTGCTCTGGGCAGATGAGATCAAAGTAGAAAATGTTGGGCTAAATTCAAATCACTGCGAGGTGGAAAACTAACACTACACATCACCCTGTAAACACCATCCCCACTATCAAACATGATGGTGGCAGCATTATGATGTGGAGTGGAAAGAGGCTTTTTTTCAGCAGGGAGAGAAGATGGATGGAGTTAAATACAGAACAATCCTGGAGGAAAACCTGTTTCAAGGTGAAAAACACTTGATACTGAGGCGTAGGTTCACTTTCCAGCAGGACAACGATCCTAAACATACTGCCAGACTTACAATGGTATGGTTTAGATCTAAGCATATTCTTGTGTGTGAATGGCCCAGTCAAAGTCCAGACCTACATCCCATTGAGAATCTAAGGCAAGATGTGAAAATTTCTGTTCACAAACACTCTCCATCCAATCTCACTGAGCTAGAGCTAGTAAGGAAGGAAAGAGGGGGAAGAGCTCACCACTCTGTGTAGTCACTATATCCCGGTTGTAGACTGTGTGGAGGGTGCCTGATACTGCTAGTAGAGCACAGCCAATGGCAGGAGAATTGAAAGAGTGCGGCACTTCCAACTAACGATTTAGTAAAATGGAAATTTTATTGAAATAACATTAAAACTTTGGAATCCAAATCACATGTTAAATTCCTGATGCGTTTCCAGACTACGGCCACTGTGCACCAGAAACGCATCGGACTTTTAACATGTGATTTGGGTTGCAAAGTTTTTCAATAAAGTTCCCATTTTAGTAAATCGCTGGATGGAAGTGCCGCACTCCTTTTTGTTCTCCTTCCATGAGCTAGAGCTAGTTTGCAAAGAATGGGCAAACATAGTCTCTAAATGTTCAATGCTGGTAGAGAACTACCCCAAACGACTTGTAACAGTAATTGCATCCTACAAAGTATTGACTCAGGGGGGCTGAATACAAATGTCATTTCTGGGGCAGCTGCGAGCTGCTATTTTTAACCTAGGAAGGCAAACATGTTCAGCCACTATCCCCATGATTAGCAACCAGCAGCACTTTGGATGCAGCATATTTTTGCTGCATCCAAAAAGCTGTGTTATTATGCTGCATATTGTTTTGTCAATACATGCGGATCCACCGCATGTAATGACATTTCAATCAGTCATAATCTGCAGTGGAGAGTAACGTCTCCGCTACAGAAATTGATCTGCTGTGAGTGAGTTTGGGTATGTGCCCATGATCAGGAAATGCTGCAAGTTTGAAGATGCAGCATCAGTTCTGCAGCGGCCAGATGTTACAACATAGTGGATGGAATTTCTGTAAATTCCATGTCCACTATGCATGCATCTGAGGCTGCGGAGCACCCGTGGAAACTGACGTGCTCGTGTCTCTCAGGACCACAGCATGTAAAATTTACTTGCCGAGTCGCTAATCTCTGCAACAGAAATTTAGCAACTTTAATGTATTGAATGCTGTAAATCTGCATCCGTGAACACATGCAGATTTATCTGTGTTCACTAGAACGCAGCATTTTGGACACAAAAAAATATGCTGCGTCCAAAGCGCTGCCATGTCTGGATCGTGGGCACATAGCCTAAAATTAAAAGAAATGACTTGTGCTCCCACATTTTCATAGCCAGTAGAGGGAAAGCCGACTGCTGGGAGCTGATATTAGTAGCCGGGAAAGGGGCCATTAGCCAAAAATGTTCCCTGGCTATTAATAACAGCCCACAGCTATTTGCTTAGCCTTTCAGCAGCAGAAGGGAAGAAAGGGAGACACAGATCCATTACTAGTGGGTAGGCGGAGCCCCACAGGATAGTTCCCCTCAGATTAGAAAAAGTGACGACCGGCCCCTCCAGCTTAGGCTCCTCCTACTCCCATGTTCTTCAGTCTAAAATTTGAGGTCGCAGAGGATAGTCGCTGCCTTTGCAGCTCCTCAGAAGAATTTTTTATTTTACTCCGGAGACCTGGACTCCCCGTGGTCTAGAGGTCTCAGGGGGTCTCGGTGCTGCTGGGACCCCTGACCCTCCCCTGGCAGATCTGTGTACCCCCTAAGGAGGTCCCCGCAGAAGCCTGCCGGCCCCGGGGGATACAGGGCGCTCCCTGGCGGAGACGCACACCGCTTCTGTGGGGTCCCTGCGCGCTCCGCCGTGGGGGGGAGCAAAGGGCCACGGATCCACACATCCCTGGGGGTCCCTGTGGCGCTCAGCTGGGTAAGTGCTCTCTGTGGTCTGAGGGCTTCAGCGGCTGCTGCGGCAGCCGCTGTTACTGTTTCATGTGGTGACTGCTTTTTTTGTCCCTGCAGGAGGATATCTCCGCTGCAGGCGTTTGTGTTATCGGCAGGGGAGCGGGGACAGAGGAGCGCGGGCTCCGTTAGTAGCGGCAGCAGGGGGCGTGGCTTCGCGCCTCTCTGCTGCCTGTCATCATAGCCTCAGACAGGAAGTGCCAGGAAAGCGCGCGCTGGAGCTGACCCAGCTGTGGTAGCAGAATCACACATCCTCGGTTCCTGTACCCATTGTAAGGGGTTATTACCGCCTTATCCGCGACGCTCGCAACTGTGTGGCGGCATGTCGGATCAGGGGGCGCGGACCTCTCTCCCGGCCCGCTTCAGGATCGGTCACGCGTAACTGATACGCCGGGGTCTTCGGCGTCAGGTTCGACACTGGTCGGGGGTCTCAGTGATGTTAAAGTGGAGGCGCTCACTCGCTCCATTGACAGTCTGACCTCCTGGGTCATTGGGTATCAGCTAAGTCCCAACCGACGTCACGAGGCAAGAAGCGCCACAGGCCTGTGGTGGCGCTGTCTCCTCCGCGCAGTGCGTCGGAGGCTACGGAATCACTGACAGACTTTGCTGGTGAGATCTCCGATTCTGATGAAGAGGATCGGCAGGGTCGCTCTGCTTCGCTTTCGGGCCGCGTGGACGCCTTTATTGGAGCTATGCGGGAAGCGTTACAGCTGTCTGAAGAGGCGCCCTGGCAAGTCGGCCCGGCTGTATCAGGAGTCGTGTCGGGCTCGCTCGATGCTGCCAGCGCACGACGAACTTAACGAGGTGGTGGAGAAGGAACGCCTGTGTCCGGATAAACGCTTCCAGGGGATGCGGTGTTTTGATGCCGTGTATCCCTGCTCCACGGAGACGATCGCTAATTGGGTCCCCTCTCCGGAAGTGGACGTGCCATTGTCTCAGCTGAGCAAATCCTCTTCGCTTCCTGTTAAAGGGAAGGCGAGTCTACAGGAACCGCTGGACAGAAGGACGGAGTTAGCGGCGAAGTCCATCTACGAGGCCGCGGGTCATGGATTTCGAGCGGCCTTGGGGGCCATGTGGGCTAGTGAGGCTTCTCTGCGGTGGTTGGCTCAGCTGCGGACGGCGTGGCAAGATGGGACTCCGCTGTCTGAGGTGGAAAGGCTTTTCCAGCTGTTGGAAGAGGCGGCCTGATATGGCAGGGACGCAGTGCTGGATACTACTTCGGTTCTGTCCAGGACTCAATCCTCGGCCGTCACAGTCAGGAGAGCACTGTGGCTTAAACAGTGGACTGGAGATGCAGTATCCAAACAAGGTCTGCTGAGTCTGGCGTACAAGGGCGGTCAGCTTTTTGGTTCGGACCTCATGGAGCTGATTGCTAAGGCCAAGGCCAAGGATTCGGCTTTGCCGCAGCGGAAAGCAGCGGTTTCTACGTCTGGCAAGTCAAGTTCCGGTAGTGGTCATTGGTCCTTTCGGCCCAGGGGACGGTTCGGTCAGCCCTCTTGGAGATCGGGTCGTCCCTCGTCTTCCGGGAAAAAGACCACCCAGAAATCCCGTACTCCCTGGAAACAACATTTCCGTCAGGACAAACGGGAGGTTGACAAAAAGCCCGCTAAGGCGGACTGACGCCAGGAACCCTCTCGAAGGCTCTCGGGTGGGAGGTCGTCTGCTACAATTCGGGTCGATTTGGGCGTCCCACGTATCGGACGCCTGGGTGACGCGGGTTATGTTGGCAGGCTATTTCATAGAGTTTCATTCTCGACCCCCGGACAGGTTTCGTCAGTCATGTATCCCGTCCGAGCCCAAGCTAGCTGCCGCACTGCTGCGGGAGGTCGACTCTCTTCTGCAGCAGGGTGTGGTGGTTCCGGTTCCACCGGAGGACCAGGGAAGGGGGTTTTACTCCAACCTTTTTGTGGTTCCCAAAAAGGAGTACAAGTTTCGCCCCATTCTGGACCTAAAAGAATTGAATGTTCATGTATGGACCCGGAAATTCCGTATGGAGTCTCTTCGCTCTGTTCGTGGCGGCCCTGTCACAGTACGATTTCTTGGTGTCGATCGACATCCTCGACGCCTATTTGCATGTCCCTATCGGCAGGGCTCACCAGCGCTTCCTACGTTTCGCCATAGTTCAGGCCCATTACCAATTTGTGGCCCTACCATTCGGGTTGGCCTCGGTTCCCAGGGTTTTTACAAAGATTCTGGCGCCGCTCATGGCGCTCCTTCGAAGGCAAGGAGTTACGATTCTCCCCTACCTGGACGACCTGTTAATTGTGTCGCCCACAGCGGAGGAGGCGGTGACAGCTCGCGATCTCTCCCTTCAGCACCTGGAGGACTTCGGGTGGCTGGTCAATTGGAAGAAGTCGTCATTGGAGCCGTCGCAGTCAATCCTGTTCTTGGGGATGCATTTCGACACTTTAGGGGCAGTGGTGTCCCTGCCTCCGGACAAACAAGCGAACCTGCGTCACCATGTCCAGGCTATGAGGTCGGCGATGGCGATGTCCCTTCGGAAGTGTATGCGCCTTCTGGGTCTGATGGTGGCGGCAATGAAAGCGGTACCGTTTGCACAATTTCATTCCCGGGGTCTCCAAGATCTTATTCTGACCCGTTGGGATTGATCGCTGGATCGCTGTATCGGTATCTCCCGCAGGGTGCGAGAATCTCTTGGATGGTGTTTACGTCCGGAGGCTTTATCCCTGGGGAAATCCTTCCTCCTCCCACGGATGTCGGTCATTACCACCGATGCCAGCCTGACTGGCTGGGGGGGGTTTGGAACGATCTCTGGGTTCAGGGGGTCTGGTCGTCAGAGGAGTCTTCTCTGCCGATCAACATCCTGGAGTTGAAAGCGATATTTCTCTGCCTCCGACATTGGACGGTCCCTTTGAGCGGTCTGCCGGTCCGGATTCAGACAGACAATGCGACAGCTGTCGCGTATATCAACCATCAGGGCGGGACGAGGAGTTCCAGACTCATGATGGAGGTCTCTCGGATCCTGGTTTGGGCTGAGTCCAGGGTTCCAGCCATTTCCGCGATTCAAATCCCAGGAGTGCTGAATACCATGACGGACTTCCTCAGTCGCGAGCAGGTGGATCCCGGAAAATGGAGTCTTCATCCGGATGTTTTTGCACTGCTGTGCTCCCGTTGGGGGACTTGATGGCATCCAGGCTGAACGCCAGGATTCCGACGTTCATGTCCAGGTACAGGGACCCGGAGGCTGTGGCGGTAGATGCTCTAGTGGCCCCGTGGGACCAGTTCGAACTGATTCCGCCGGTATCCTTACTTCCTCTGGTCATCCGGCGGATCAAACTCGAACGAATTCCGTCAATTTTGGTGGCGCCGGATTGTCCACGGAGGGCGTGGTATTCAACGCTGGTGTCTCTCCTGGCGGCGCCTCTGTTTCCACTGCCTCTTCGCCCGGACCTGTTAACCCAAGGGCCCATTTGTCATCCGGACCTGAAGTCGCTTTGTTTGACGGCGTGGCACTTGAGACCGAGATCTTGACCCGTCGTGGGTTTTTGGCCGAGGTCATTGCCACCTTGCGGGCAGCCAGAGGTCCAGCTACGACTAGGATTTATCACAGAACTTGGGAGGCCTTCTATTCATGGTGTTCTGGATTGTCAAGGAACCCGAGGGTTTTTTCCATTCCCAACTTCTTGGCTTTTCTGCAATGCGGTTTGGCCAAGGGTCTGGCGGTTGGTACCTTGCGGGGTCAGGTATCTTGCTTTTTCGGAAGGCGATTGCCTCGCGCAGGGATGTGCGCTCTTTTTTTCGTGGGGTAGCACGTCAGTTTCCGCCTCGGAGGGCGTTTGTGGCTCCTTGGCAGCTCAATCTAGTCTTGGAGGCTCTTCAGCATGGGCTGTTTGAGCCTATGGATTCAACTACGCTTTACTTGCTTTCTTGGAAGGTGGCCTTCCTGATGGCGGTCACCTCTTTTCAGAAGGGTTTCTGAGTTGGCGGCACTGTCTTGCTCGCCCCCTTTTCTCGAGTTCCACTCGGATTGCGTGGTGCTTCGTACCCGTGGCGATTTTCTGCCTAAAGTGGTGTCGCGTTTCCACGTCAATCAGGACATCGTGTTGCCCTCCCTCTGTCCGAATCCGAAAAGTCCAAAGGAGCGAGCCTTGCACTCGTTGGATTTGGTGCGGGCTTTGAAGTTCTATCTTTCAATCACACAACGGTTTCGGAAGTCGGACTCTCTTTTTGTGATTTCTGCTGGTCGTCGGCGTGGTCAGCGGGCCTCCAAGGACACTATAGCTTAGTGGATACATTCGGCTATCCTGGAAGCGTACCGGCTCAAGGGCAAGCCTTGTCCGGTTAAGGTTCGAGCTCATTCCACGAGAGCTGTTGGTTCGTCGTGGGCTTTTCATCAGGGGGCCTCGGCAGCGCAGCTCTGCCGGGCGGCTACCTGGCGCTCCATTCACACCTTTACTAAATTTTATAAAGTGGACGTGAGTGCTTCCGCCGATGCGGCCTTGGGACGCAGGGTCCTGCAGGCGGCGGTGGTTTAGGTTATCTCTTTATCTAGTTTTGGCGCTTGTTGCTCGCTTTACTAAGTTGTTGGGGTGTTGGCGATTCTGCCACTGTTTCCCACCCTTGAGTTCTGGACTGCTTTGGGACGTCCCACTAGTAATGAATCTGTGTCTCCCTTCCTTCCCTTCTGCTGCTGAAAGACGGATTTTGGTAAGACCTTACCTGTAAAATCCTTTTCAGCGAAGGAAGGAAGGGAGACACAGCACCCTCCCATGGCAGAAGTGCATTATTGTTTTCCAGATGCGGCGCGACTCCTCTCTGATGGCGGTCATCTGGGCTGGGGTCGGCGCGCTAGGGCTCTGTTCCAGTATTGCCAGCTCATCGCAGTTGTCAGGTCCAGTGAGTAGTGCCTGGGACTGTGTGTTTTTTTTCTGTTATATGCATAACCTGTTCTCTTGCATTTCTGAATTTTCGGAAGGGGTGGTGTTGTTCCGCTGGTGTTGTCTGCTCTTCCTTAGCTTGTGTACGGACTGAAGAACATGGGAGTAGGAGGAGCCTAAGCTGGAGGGGCCGGTCGTCACTTTTTATAAATCTGAGGTGAACTATCCTGTGGGGCTCCGCCTATCCACTAGTAATGGATCTGTGTCTCCCTTCCTTCCTTCGCTGAAAAGGATTTTACAGGTAAGGTCTTACCAAAATCCGTCTTTACTGGCTAGATTACAGAGGACCCCAGAATAAAATTGACATAGGGTACCCCTATAGAATCTAACCAGCAGACAGCTGTGAGCTGATTTTAATAGCGAGAGAAGGGGCCATGTATACTAGTCCCCGCTGAGGCTAATAATATCAGCTCTCAGCAGCCCCACTACTGACACGTCCATGAGATGCACCAAATCTGGCGCTTAGTCTATGCTCGCCAACTTGCCCTGGTGCGGTGGCAAGTGTAGTAATATGGTTGAGGTTCATGTAGGCCGTGTATTGGCAGCTGACATGAAGCCCAGGTTAATAATGGATGGTGTCTATAAGACACCCCCTTAATAACCCCGTAGTACAGTTTTTGACATTTTTTAAATAGACACGGCCAGAATGAAGTCTTTTATTTTAAATAAAATTCCACACGGTTTTTAATCTTTTATTTAAAAATAAAAAAACACTGTATACTCACTTAACTCCTAATTGCTGATGCCCTCATCTCCTGTAAGAAAGCAAAAATAAAAAAACACCCTAACCCGCCATGATGATGTAATCAACAGTGTCCCACAATGATCCGGGTCACTTCTACAGCAGCCACATGAGCAATCACCAATGTGGCTGTTGTAGAAGACAGCGCTGCAATACACTGACAGGAGTGTAATCACAGTGTACATTGCTGTGCTGCAGGATAGAGGTCGCTGGAGTTCAATCAGCCGATGATTAGCTGAGAGCTCCAGTGACCTCACTTACTGCATCAGTGTTGCGTGACAAAATTCACACGCAGCATCGGTGCCACAAGTGAGGTCTCCGGAGCTCGTCAGCTGGTTTTCAGCTGATGAACTCCGGTGAACTCAGTTCCAGCAGCGCTGTACACTGCCGGGAGCGATCACGCTCCCGTCAGTGTATCGCCGGATGATCAGATTGCCGTAGTACACCCTGGGTATAGCAGACAGGTGTTTTTATTTTAATATTGATTTATTTTATTTTTTTACACAGACTACTCATCCCCTCAGCCGCACCTGATCACGCTATTGTCAACGGGAGCGGCCGTCGGATCATGGGAGGAGTAGCCTCCCCCAGGCAATTCTTTGTGCTTTTATGCCACAGTTTTGACTCATTGACTTAAATTGAGTCAGTCAAATATGAAGCAAACCTCCGCAGCAAATCCACAAATATTTTTATACCTGCATTTTTGCTGCGGACTTGACTGACTCAATTCAAGTCTATGGGTGAACAATGCCGCAAAAACGCACAAAGAATTGACAAGCTGCCAATCTATACGCAGTGATAATTCTGACAGGATTGTCGTTGCATTAGCAGGCACACCGATTACCTAGCACTTTTGGTGCATTTCCGCATGGAAAAAACGCTGCAAAAACACATAAAAAATGTACAGTGTGCACATAGCCTAAGAGTGAACGCAGACAAGGAAAGAAGTCAGGACACCCTCTGGTCAAGGTGATCTGCAGCGGTGAGTGTATGTGTGGAAGAGGAAAACAGAGAAGCAGACAGACAGAGAAGGAAAGCGACTAAGAAGAGCTTGAGTGGTGACTGTGGAATACTCCTTGTAGGCGAGTTGGGGAAGTGAACTCTGATTCAGCAACTTAGGAGAGATCCTATGGGACTCCGTGAATGCTAAGGGTCAGCCAAAGCTTGAGAGCTGTGGGTCTAAGAAGAGACTAGTTAGCGAGATTGGGGGCACATACAGTTAAGAAGTTAGCCACAGACTCTTTCTTTACGTGGTTCTTGAATGTGGCTTAAGCTTGAGAAAGTAGGAAGAAGCAGCCAAAGAGGCTGTCTAGGAAGCTTGAAAGCTACTAATTCCAATAGTTTGGGAAAAACACGGAGAACACAAGAGTAATTAGCAAAAAGACAAAATCTTTATTAATGATACATAATCACAAGAGTAAAAAATCAATGAAAAAATGACATGGCAAGGGGATAAGGAAAACACAGTACCGGAGGCTGGACCACCCCCGGTAAAACACCAGCTGAGCAATCCAAATCACAAAGGTACATGTAAGTTTACAGGCATAAGGAACACTCCATAGGTGTATAACCACAGATAAGAGCAGTAGTTAAATATCACAATTAACCCCTTCAAATAAATATGAGGCAGATAAACTAGCTCAAGGTAGATATAAAAATCACTAAGTAGTGATAATACGTATCCAAGATAGGAGTGAGTTAAATAACTACCCTATGCCATGTAGTACTGAATAGAGAGGAATATAAAGAGAGTACCCGGACATAAGTGAAAAACACTCACCCTGTGAGGAAGTGTCCGGAGTACAGGACGCTCATACGAGTTGCCCGATAACGGGATGTCCGAAAGACAGGGAGCTCGTAGGGTGCCAGGGGAGCCAGAGACCGTGCTGCATGTGAGGACGCGCCCCGACGCGCGTTTCGCTTTCTTTTTCAAGAGGCGCTGTGAAAAAAAAAAAAAAAAGAAAGCGAAACGCGCGTCGGGGCGCGTCCTCACATGCAGCACGGTCTCTGGCTCCCCTGGCACCCTACCCTACATATTTATTTGAAGGGGTTAATTGTGATATTTAACTACTGCTCTTATCTGTGGTTATACACCTATGGAGTGTTCCTTATGCCTGTAAACTTACATGTACCTTTGTGATTTGGATTGCTCAGCTGGTGTTTTACCGGGGGTGGTCCAGCCTCCGGTACTGTGTTTTCCTTATCCCCTTGCCATGTCATTTTTTCATTGATTTTTTACTCTTGTGATTATGTATCATTAATAAAGATTTTGTCTTTTTGCTAATTACTCTTGTGTTCTCCGTGTTTTTCCCATTTGATGTGAGTAGGCAATTTGAACCCGGTACTGGACGATTTGTCCTGATACCGGGTTTTGTATATTAGTTTTATATTGGCCAGCCTTTTGTCTCATAATTCCAATAGTTTGTCTCTGTACTGCAACCTAAAGAAAGATGTCTCCTGCTGTACTTTGTGTAAAGTTTAAAATGTTCCTGTACACTGTGGTGGTCTCCCATTTGTGGGGTCGCGGGAAATCACAGCCACGCTAAGGCAGACCAGAGTGGGCAAGAAGTGTCCACAGCCACAACAGCAACAGACACACTGGAAACAGACCACTGTTTTCAGTAGCATGCCGGAGTGTCAAAGTCATGACACGTGCCTACAACTACCACCTGGTGCAATGTTACACAGTCAAGAGTAGGAGATTAAATGGAGAGAGCAGTATTTGGAGGTCTGAGGGCACGAGGAACACGGGTTGTTTAGCAGCAAGAGAACGTCAGCCATAAATTTAGAGCGGACATTCCTGGAACATCCGGGGGCCTGCAATCGAACTGAGGCACTGAGAAGTGTGTCTGAATATCTTCCTATGAGAGGCAGTCGTAGGGGTAAATGCCTAGGGGACTTGGGACTGGACTCATGAAAGATGCAGAACCGGTCAGAGATTCCCAGAGGTCAGAGATGCCAGACAGGAAAGGGTTAGCTCAGGGCAAGCGAACAGTGGACATCAGAACGTGCTGTGCTATGGACTTTGAAAACAGAAAAGTTTGTGCCCAATACTGTTTCAATATGATGAAAATGGAGAGTTAAGGAAACTTCTTTATTATAATATGAATTTGATGTCCCCTAATGTGTGTGCGAAGGTTTCTGAAGTTGAAGAACCGGAGACAGCAGAGGCCTGTGACCAAAATGTGAGTGTTACGCACCACACGCATAGCACAGGTGAATCAGGACACTGTTTATTTGTAGGGTGCCAGGGTGTGTGAACACAGCAGCCCCTCACCCATGACTACTGCCCTGTGCACCATACACCAATGGTACGAGGAACAGTTCACGGTTAGAGGGAAAAATGGATTCAATGAAATTTCAACAAATTCATGATGCAAACATAACACCATTTGTAATAAAGCTAAAGTTGAAAAGAGGATTTCTTCTACAAATGGATAATGATTCTAAACACAGGGTAAAATCCATAATAGACTACCTCAAAAGGCGCAAGCTGAAGGTATCACAATCCCCTGATCTGAACATCATTGAAAATATGTGGTTAGACCTTAAAATAGCAGTGCAGGCAAGACAACCCAGGAATCTCACAGAACTGGAAGAATTTTCCAAGGAAGAATTGATGAAAATCCCTCAAACAAGAATTGAAAGACTCTTAACTGGCTACAAAAAGCGTTTTCAAGCTGTGATACTTGCAAAAGGGGGTGCTACTAGGTACTAACCATTCAGAGTGCCCTAACTTTTACATTGGACCATTTACCTTTTTGTAATTTTTAAAATGTAAAATATGATAATATATATTTTGCCTAAAAAACAAAGGAAATCCATCATCTTTAACTTTAGGCATTTTAGAGATCATTTCATCTTCAACTTGCTTAACTGTTCACAAAAACAGTAATTTTGACCAGTGGTGCCCAAACTTTTACATGCCACCGTATTTGTGACTTGCAGAGATCGGGGCAGATTTAAATCTGCAGCATGTCAATTCTTTCAGCTTTTTGCTGCAGATTTCACTCATTCTACTGAGTTTGGAAAAAATCTGCACCAAAAAATTCATGTAAAAAACACCGCAAAAAAGCAAGTCTTTGATGACGTGTCTTTCCTGCCAAGAGGTGCAGAAATTTCTGCTCCAAATACTTAACGTGTGCACATTCCCTTGCACTTCACAAATACTTTCTACTTTGTGTTGGTATAGCATATAAAATGCAAATAAAATATATTTAATTTTGTGGGGGAGATGTGAAAAAAATGTGGAAAAGTTCACGGGATATGAATCTTGTTTCCCGACCTTCCTGTCCCAATTACTAGGGTACTGCAGCACTCCACTATTGAACCCAGAGCAGTGTCAAAAGGTTGTTGGTTGGATAGCAGATAATGCTTTCAGTGACTTTGCCACCACCACCATCCTCTCTTCCACATGGTCAAGTCTCAGTAGTGAGACCGCAAATTCCTCACCCTGATCCTCCTTCCTCCCACCATGCCGAGTGACCGAAGACAAATGATCTCACACTTGGACACTCTGAAGAGCTGTTCACTTTTCCATTTATAGATTCGGGCCTCTCTTCCGGCCAGCTTCAAGCGGGCAAGAGGAGATCGCATGTAGCGATGCCCACATATTTAAGCAGCCACGGTCACACGAAGGCGACGGTGGGAGAGTGCAATTACTGTCACAAGAGGAGGATGATGATGAGACACAATTGCCAGAAAGTCAGCAGGAGGACCAGAGTGCGGAAATCGAAGACGAGGTGGTGGATGATGAAGAACCCTTGTGAGACCATATGCTGGTGAGGTTGGCCCTGGGTTCCTCCTAATGCAGGACAATGCCAGACCTCATGTGGCTGGAGTGTGTCAGCAGTTCCTGCAAGATGAAGGTATTGAAGCTATGGACTGGCCCGCCTGTTCCCCAGACCTGAATCCGATTGAGTACATCTGGTACATAATGTCTCGCTCCATGCACCAATGTCACGTTGCACCACAGACTGTCCAGGAGTTGGCGGATGCTTTAGTCCAGGTCTGGGGGGAGATCCCACAGGAGACCAACCGCAACCTCATCAGGAGCATGCCCAGGTGTTGTAGGGAGGTCACACAGGCAAGTGGAGGCCACACACAATACTGAGCCTCATTTTGACTTGTTTTAAGGACATTACATCAAAGTCGGATAAGCCTATAGTGTGTTTTTCCACTTTAATTTTGGGGGTGACTCGAAATCCATGCCGCCATTGGTTAATAAATTTGATTTCCATTGGTGATTTTTGTGTGATTTTGTTGTTAGCACATTCAACTTTGTACAGAACAAAGTATTCAATGAGAATATTTCATTCATTCGGATCTAGGATGTGTTATTTGAGTGTTCCCTTTATTTTTTTGAGCAGTGTATTTTACTTTATATACAAGTCATTATAATGGAAAGGATGATCTTTAACATTTTTCCCATGAAAATCCACTTTGGTTTAGTTTTTGTATGTTTTATTGTGACCCTGTAAAAGTGGCAAAATACTCTGACAACATTGTTCACAGCAGTAACCTGGGAGTCAGAGATGCTTCCAGGGGTCTTCCCCATGCTGTTCCCATAGATTTGGGGAATTTTTAGGCTCCCTGCAGACCTCTGGAAAAATGCTTCAGTTTCCCATAGACATACATTGGACCCATTGCCCGGGTCAAGCTCCTGAGCATTACAATTTGCTGAACCCGAGCAATGAGCATTTTAGTGCTCGCTCATCCCTACTGGTGACAGATTCCCTTTAACCCCTTAAGGACCGGGGCCTGCTCACTGGAGCGAGTCATTTACCTTGACTCCTTGGCATGAGCGGACACATGAATTACAGTGGGGGACATCTCTGTGAGTATAAGGATTTTTTATTTTATTTTTTACACCAGGACACAGAGGGAACAGAATACTACACTCATCATTGTCCCCTGCTGGCGTATCTCGCAGCACAAGCAGGGAACTATGATGAGGACAGCATTCAGCATCCGGTGCTTGAGAATAGCACTAACTGTACACTGATTCCCAGGCGCCAGTACTGATGTCATCCTTATCAGTGTGGGACGTTTTGTGGTCTGTGCAGCGCGAAAAAAAACGGACATGTCAATGTGTTTTGACCACGGTCACGGTCTGTGGAAACACTGACATGTGCGCAGACCCATTCATTTGGTCATCTGCTTGTGTATGTGTCTCCGATGCGTGTGAAAGCTGTCACTACACACACTGGAGACACTGACGTGTGAAAGAGCCCTTGTGTCATGCAAAATAGTTAATAAATAGCATTTCCCATATGTCTACTTTACATCAGCACAATTTTTGAAATAGAATTTTTTTTTTGTTAGGAAGTTATAAGGGTTAAAAGTTGATGAGCGATTTCTAATTTTTCCAACAAAATTTATAAAACTATTTTTTTAGGGACCGCATCTCATTTAAAGTGAGTTTGAGAGGTTTGTATGACAGAAATACCCAAAAGTGACAGCATTCTAAAAACTGCACCCCTCAAGGTGCTCAAAACCACATTCAAGAAGTTTATTAACCCTTCAGGTGCTTCACAGGAACTGAAGCAATGTGGAAGGAAAAAATTAACTTTTTACTCTTTCACAAAAAAAATACATTAGACCCAATCTTTTTATTTTAACATTGTAACAAGAGATAATGTACCCCAAAAATTGTTGTGCAATTTTTCCTGAGTACGCTGCAGGGATCGGAAAGGAAGGAGCAACATTTGACTTTTTGAATGCAAAATTTGCTGGAATTGAGAGTGGACGCCATGGTGCACTTGGATTGCCCCTTATGTGCTTAAACAGTGCATAGCCCCCACAGTTGACCCCATTTTGGAAACTAAACCCCACAAGGAACTTATGAAGATGTGTGGTGAGCACCTTGAACCCCCAGATGCTTCACAGAAGTTTATGACGTAGAACAGAGAAAATAAATAAAATCAAATTTTTTCCACAAAAATTATCTTTTAGCCCCAATTTTTTTATTCACAAGGGTAGCAGGAGAAAATGGACCCTAAATTTGCTGTGCAATTTCTCATGCATTTGCCAATACCCCATGTGCGGGGCAAAACTACTTTTGAGGCAAGGTGCAAAGCTCAGAAGGGAAGGAGCGCCATATTGGCACATGCATGAGAAATTGCACAACAGATTTTGCTGGAATAGTTTGAGGGTGCCATGTCACATTGGCAGAGCCCCTGAGGTGTCAGAACAGTAGAACAACCCTATAAGTGATGTCATTTTACATGCTACACTTTTCAATTATTTCATCTAGGGGTGCACTGATCATATTGACGCCATATGAGCCTCACAAAAATTTATACCGTTCGGTGGTGAAGAAAGAATAATAACATTTTTAACACAAAAATTTTGTTTCAACCCCAGATTTTACATTTTAAAAAGAGGAAATGGGTAAAATTGGCACCAAAATTTGTCACACTATTTCTGCTGAATGTGGCAATACCCCAGATGTGGCTGTACAGTACTGCATAGCCACACGGTGAGAATCGGAAGAGAAGGAGCGCTATTTGCCTCTTCGAGCGCTGATATTCTTTGAATTGTTTGCTTACTTCATGTACAAAGCCCCTAAGTATTAGAAGAGAAGAATTCCAACTCCAGTGACCCAATTTTGTAAATTATACCCCTGCCAAAAACATGGATGCTATATGTGGTTTAGTCACACTGTGGGGCTCAGAAGGGATTGGGTCATTTGGATTTGAGAGCACATAATTTGCTGTATCTTTTTGGGGTTACAATAACAATGAGCTGGACAGTATGCTTAGTTGACAAGCACACACCTCTGCAGAGTTGTTGAAAGCTGTAACAGCAGGATGATCTGTGGTTCTCACCACTGAACCTACAGCCAGGCATGGTCGTGTGTAACAATGGCCGGAACCTGGTGGCTGCTCTGAGGCTTGGCAACCTCGCACACATACCATGCCTGGCCCATATGCTCAACATAGTAGTTCAGCAGTTTTGCAAAACCTACCTGGATCTGCCTGAGCTGCTTGTGAAAGTACGCACATGTGTGCCCATTTCAGAAAGTCAGCAACAGTTTCCGCAGCCCTTGCCGTACTTAAGCAGCGTTTGCAGCTTCCAGCTCACCAACTGGTAAGTGATGTCGCCACACATTGGTTGCATATGTTGGGAATGATTTGTGGGCAGCAGAGGGCAGTTGTTGAGTACCAGCTTCAACACGCCCATTGATATTCAGGTCAGCCTCCACTCATAAGACCTGATGAGTGAGCATGTGTTATGTTCTGCTACCAGAGCTAAGGAAAGAGAGGAGATCTGTCCCTACGATAGAACTCAGCTTAATCCCTACGATGTAACAGGGGACCTGATCCTGCGATCAGACCTGCTAAAGTCCTAAGCTAGTCTGTACGGAGACCTATAGATGTGGGGAAGGAATCCCTACAAGTACTAAGGACTGGGAGGAATATGGGACACCTCCTAACAGAAATAGTAGCAGACAGACGAACAAACAAAATATATAGAACATAGAGGTCAGTAGACCAAGCAAACTAACAGAGCAAGACACAGAGCACAGGCTAGCTAGAAAGTAGATATACAATGAAGTCCAGCAAAGCCAGAAGGGCGGAGCAGGCTTAAATAGGCCAACAAGGTCATGTGACCAGCAAAGGAAAAAAAAACTAAGAGCAAGGTTCTAACAGTACCCCCCCTTCTAAGAGGATCCTCCGGATCCCCTAGGACCAGGCTTATCAGGAAATCTCCTGTGAAACGCTCTGATAAGTCTGGACGCGGAAACATCATCCGACCTCACCCAAGAGTTATCCTCGGGTCCGAAACCTTTCCAGGCCACTAGATACTGCAAACTACCTCTATACAGTCTAGAGTTAAGGATGCGAGAAATTTCATATTCCCCGTCCTCCACCACCGGAGGAACAGAGGCAGAGGCGTCACAATCCGAAACAACAGCTTTTTTCAACAGAGAGACATGAAATACCGGATTAATTCTCCAGGAGGTAGGAACCTCCAACCTAACAGTAGATTGGTTGACAACCTGAAGCACCTTAAAGGGCCCTACAAACTTGGGACCCAATTTCTTAGAAGGAATCCTCAACCGCAGATTCCTAGAGGACAACCAAACCATGTCACCAACAGCGAACAAAACCTCCTGTCGTTTCCTATCAAAGTAGTCCTTAGATTTTCTGTTGGCCTCCTGAAGATTACCACGCACATCCGTCCAAACTCTCTCCAAATCACCGGAAAAATTCTCCTCCTCAGGCACGGCAGATCCCAACTTGGAGAACGACCCAAACGACGGATGTCTCCCAGAACAACAAAAAAAAGGCGAACAACCAGCAGAAGAAGATGTATGATTGTTCAGAGCAAATTCAGCAAGTGGCAGAAACTCAGACCACCCCTCTTGATTGTCTGTCACAAAACAACGCAAGAACTGCTCAACATCCTGGTTTTTCCTTTCTGTCTGGCCATTAGATTCAGGATGATATCCGGACGAGAACGATAAATGAACTCCCAACCTGTCACAAAAGGCACGCCAAAAACGAGCCACGAACTGAGGACCCCTATCAGAAACAATGTCAGTAGGAACGCCATGAAGTCTGACAATTTCCTTGACAAAGGCCTTAGCGAGAGTTTTAGCGCAGGGCAGTTTGACAAAGGGAACCAAGTGACACATCTTGCTAAAACGGTCCACGACCACCCAGATGACAGTAAAACCCTCAGAGGGGGGAAGGTCAGTTATAAAGTCCATAGCCAAATGTGTCCAAGGAGCACTGGGAACCTCCAAAGGACAAAGCAACCCCGCAGCAGGAGTATGTGAGGACTTAGATCTAGCACATATAGTACATTGACGCACCCACTTAATGACTTCCTTCTGCCATCCAGGCCACCAAAAACTGCGACCCACAAGTCTCTTGGTCTCAGAGATTCCGGGATGACCTGCCAACCGAGATTCGTGACACTCAACAAACAAATCTCTCCTAAAGGTCCCAGGCACAAACAACCTCCCATGAGGAGTGTTAGAAGGGGCATTCTCCTGTGCTTTAAGAATCTCATTTTCCAAAACGGAGTCCAAAGCAGCTATCACAACACCTTCTTGTAAAATGTTCTCCTCTTTCTCAGCACCGACTATGGGAGAAAAACTGCGAGACAAGGCATCCGCCTTAACATTCTTAGTACCAGGGATGTAAGTAACGGAGAAATTAAACCGCGAGAAAAACAGTGCCCACCTAGCCTGACGGGCATTCAGGCGCTTGGCAGCATCAAGATATATCAGATTTTTATGATCCGTAAGAACCTGAACGGGAAATTCCGCACCTTCCAAGAAGTGGCGCCAGTGTTCAAATGCGAGTTTAATAGCCAATAATTCCCGATTACCAATATCGTAATTCAGTTCAGTATCCGAAAATTTTTTTGAAAAAAAGGCACAGGGATGTAATCCATCCCCGTTATCCTGAGACAATACTGCGCCAACCCCCACAGAGGAAGCATCAACCTCAACCAAAAACGGCCTAGTAACATCAGGCTGCATAAGGATGGGAGCAGAGGTGAACCTCTCCTTGAGATACACAAAAGCTTCAATGGCCTCAGAAGACCACTGAACAGCATCAGCACCTTTCCTGGTGAGATCAGTCAGAGGTTTGACAATACTAGAAAAATTTTTTATGAATTTTCTGTAGTAATTGGCGAAACCCAAAAACCTCTGTATCGATTTCAAACCAATAGGCCTAGGCCATTCCTGCACAGCCTGAACCTTAACCGGATCCATCTCAAAACCTTTGCTGGAGATAATGTAGCCCAAAAAACTAATTCTCTGTACAGCGAACTCACATTTCTCCAGCTTAGCAAAAAGCGAATTGTCCATTAATAACTGTAATACCTCACGCACGCTCCGCCAATGAGACTCCAGATCCGGCGAATAAATCAAAATGTCATCCAAATACACAACCACATTTTTGCCGATCAAAGGTCTAAGGATGTCATTAATCAGATTCTGAAAAAATGCAGGAGCATTAGTAAGACCAAAAGGCATAACCAGATTCTCAAAATGACCCACAGGAGTGTTAAAAGCAGTCTTCCATTCGTCACCCTCCTTCATGCGCAACAGATTGTATGCCCCCTTAAGGTCAATTTTAGAGAACCACTTGGCCCCCATTAACTGGTTAAACAGATCAGGAATCAATGGCAGTGGGTAAGGATTGCGTACAGTAATTTTGTTAATCTCACGAAAATCCAGACAAGGACGTAAACCGCCGTCCTTTTTTTTCACAAAAAAAAATCCAACCGCCACAGGAGACTTAGAGGGCCTAATGTGACCGGCGGCCAAACTTGTCTGTATGTATTCCTCCAAAGCCTTCCTCTCAGGAATAGTAAGGTTAAATAAACGACTTTTAGGAAGAGTCGCTCCAGGGACAAATTCAATAGAACAATCATAGTCTCTATGGGGAGGCAAAACCTGCGATTCCTTCTCAGAAAAAACTCTCCAAAAATCCTGAATAGGAACAGGCAATTCTCCCCTATCCAAAGCTGCAATACGCCCGTTACAACACTTGTCATAACATTTATGGCTCCAGGATTTAATTTCACTGGTAGACCAATCCAGTACAGGATTGTGAAATTTTAACCAGGGCAATCCCAATATTACTGGAGAAGGCAAGTTATTCAAAACTACCAAATCCAATTTCTCATGGTGAACACCATTAATAGTGAGAGGAAATTCACAGACCTTGAGAGTAATATTCTTCAAAGGGGAACCATCCACAGAAACCACAGCAATGGGGGATGATAAAGGTTCAGGTTTTAAATTGAGTCTTTCCACGAATCCCCCATCAATTACATTCAGAGTAGACCCGCAATCAACAAATACCCGAAATTCCATTAATTTTTTCTGAGCAATCGTGGAAGCAGCTAAAAATATACCCTTGGAATTTAAACAGGCAATACGGGCGTGACTGACCATTTTTTTTTCTTTCTTCATACGAAGCTCACAGCCTTTAATCAAATGACCAGATTTTCCGCAATAGAAACACAAGCCTTCAGAAAATCGACGGTCTTTTTCTTGAGAGCGAGGTGTCACCGATCCAATCTCCATCGGTTCACCACTGTTAGTACACACATTCTCATAACCAGAAACTGACATAGCAGAGGATTTGCTCTCATTAACCCTTGCACGCAGTCTTCTATCCACCCGTATAGCTAATTGCATAGCCTGTTGCAAATCTTCAGGTGTAGGATAAGCAATTAGCAGGTCTTTAACCCTTTCACTGAGCCCAGCAAGAAAAAGACTTTTCAGAGCAGAATCGTTCCACCCTGTTTGAGTAGACCAACGACGGAAATGAGTACAATATTTTTCCACATTACCTGATCCTTGTTTTAAACGTCTCAACTCAGTCTCAGCTGATGCGACACGGTCAGGATCATCATATAATAGTCCCAAAGCAGAAAAAAAACTATCCACTGATCTGAAGCATGTATCACTAGGTTGCAAAGAAAAGGCCCACTCCTGAGGCTTTTTGCGCAAAAGTGACATTATGAACCCTACGCGCTGGGATTCATCCCCAGAGGACTTAGGTCTCAAACAAAAATACAATAAGCAAGCATTTTTAAATGAAAAAAAATTCTCGGTGTTCACCAAAAAATAAATCCGGCAAACATACCTTAGGCTCCAAGAAATGTGCTCCAGGACAGTTACTCACGTGCTGACGGAGCTCGGCCACCTCCAGAGAGAGTCCCTGCAGGCGATGAACCAAATCCTGAACCGACACCATGATGGAACAGAAAAATCTTTCCTTAGAGAATTTGCAGGCTGGACTTACTGTTATGTTCTGCTACCACAGCTAAGGAAAGAGAGGAGATCTGTCCCTACGATAGAACTCAGCTTAATCCCTACGATGTAACAGGGGACCTGATCTTGCGATCAGACCTGCTAAAGTCCTAAGCTAGTCTGTACGGAGACCTATAGATGTGGGGAAGGAATCCCTACAAGTACTAAGGACTGGGAGGAATATGGGACACCTCCTAACAGAAATAGTAGCAGACAGACGAACAAACAAAATATATAGAACATAGAGGTCAGTAGACCAAGCAAACTAACAGAGCAAGACACAGAGCACAGGCTAGCTAGAAAGTAGATATACAATGAAGTCCAGCAAAGCCAGAAGGGCGGAGCAGGCTTAAATAGGCCAACAAGGTCATGTGACCAGCAAAGGAAAAAAAAACTAAGAGCAAGGTTCTAACAGCATGGATGTCTGACATCTGTGCCATCCTCCAAAACTTTGAGGAATCCACCAAGATGGTGAGTGGCGATAACGCCATAATTAGCGCCACCATCCTGCTTCTCTGTCTACTGTAATGCCCGCTGCTCACAATTAAAGTGGTGTCATTACAGGCAGAGCACAGTGAGATGGAGCAAGGCACTATACTGAGTGATCCAACACACCTCAGCCTCATCTCATCTCAATGCGGATTGGGTGTAACAGCAGCTGGTTTCCTGCGCTACAGATGGTACTACCCACACCACATTCATACCGTCTGTTCAGCGTGGATGGCCTGAGGAGGAGGGTGAGGAGGAGAGCATGGACCGTCATCCTCTTGGTCGTGATAGAAAAGTCTTGGCTTTTGGCAGTCTGGCAAACATGGCTGACTCTATGTTCCGCTGCCTTTACCGTGATTCTCGCGTTGTACGCATTTTGGGCAACAATAATTACTAGCTGGTCACACTTAATAAAAATTTTTTTTATTTATATAGTGCCAACATATTCCACAGCACTTTACAAGTAGGGACATGTACAGACAATGAAAACAATATAATGTATCACAATTCAACAGTTATAGGAGGAGTGAGGGGCCCTGCTCGCAAGCTTACAATCTATATGGAAATAGGGGGACACAAAAGGTAGAACATGGTCATCAGCCAGTATCTATCTAAGTGCAGTTACTGTGTGCTATTGGGTACCGAGTATGTGGAGTTGCGGTGATAGGCTTGTCAGATGTGTTTTTAAAGCATCTTTAAAAACATGGGGACTAGATATTAGTCACATCGTTTGGGGTAGTGCAGCAAACTGGTGCGGCACGAGTGAAGTCTTGGAGACGGAGGTGTGAGGTTCAGATTAAGGAGTATATTAGTCTTAGATCAGTTGCAGAACGGAGGGCACAGGAAGGGTGATAGACAGAAATGAGGGATGAGATATAGGGCAGTGCAGAACTGTGTAGAGCTTTGTGGGTGAGAGAGATGAATTTGTTTTGTATTCTCTAGTGAATGGGTAAGGAGTACAAAGACTGGCACAGGGTAGAGGCATCGGTGAAGCGGCCTGATAGAAATACAACCCTATCAGCTGGATTCCGAATGGATTGGAGAGGAGAAAGTTTGTTTAGAGGGAGACCGATTAGAAGAGAGTTGCAGTAGTCCAAACGAGAGTGAATAAGAGCGACAGTATGTGTTTTTGTAGTATCAAAGGTGAGAAAAGGTCGGATTCTGGAGATGTTTTTAAGGTGAAGGTGACATGAGCGAGTGGGTGATTGTATATGGGGAATAAAGGAAAGTTGTGTGTCAAATATGACTCCAAGACAGCGGGCGTGCTGCTTGGGAGTTATGTTGGCACCACCTCAGGAAATTGCAAAGTCAGGTATTGGTAGGTTAGTAGAGGGAGGAAACACAAGGAGTTCAGTTTTGGAGAGATACAGATTCACATAGAGAGAGGACATGATGTTAGAGACAGCAGAAAGACAAGCACTGGTATTTTGTATTAGAGAGAGGGTGATGTCAGGTGAAGAGGTGTATAATTGGGTGTCATCAGCAGAGATGAAGAGATGATGCTGGAAACCAAATCTGCTGATGGTTTGTCCAATAGGGGCATTATACAAAGAGAAGAGGAGGGGGCATAGGACTGAGCCTTGATGAATCCAGATGGTAAGGGGAAGGTTAGAAGAAGAGCCGGCAAAAGATACTGTAAAGGAGCAGTCAGAGATAGAAGGAGAACCAAGAAAGAGCTGTTTCCTTGAGGCCTATAGAGCGGGACATAGTGAGGAGATGCTGGTGATCCACAGTGTCAAATGCGGCAGAGAGATCCAGGAGAAACAGCAGGGAGTAGTGACCATTGGATTTTGTTGTTAGTAGATCATTAGAGATTTTAGTAAGGGCAGTTTCAGTAGTGTGAAGAGCGGAAACTAGATTGTAAAGCGTCGAGAAGATTGCTATCTGAGAGATAGCAGATGAAATGGGAGTGAACCAAGCGTTCCAGGAGTTTAGAGATGAAAGGAAGATTAGAGACCAGTCTGTAATTAGCAGCGCAGTTCAAGTCCAGGGATGGCTCTTTAAGTAAAGGGATTATGATTGCATGTTTGAATGAAGAGGGAAAGATACCCAAAGAAAGAGCGAGGTTAAATATTTTAGGTGGGTATTGACAACTGGGGAAAGGGACTGAAGGAGATATGAGGGAATAGGGTCACTGTTGCAGGTTGTAGGACGAGAAGAAGAGAGGAGTCTGGTCACTTTTTTTTCTGTGACAGGCTCGAAGATAGAAAGTGAACTTGAGGTGCGAGAGAGAAAGAAATCCCGATTCTGAGGGCATTCTGCAAAATTGTCTTGACGGATATGATTGATTTTTTTGTAGGAAATAAGTAGCCAGACTGTCAGCACTTAGGTTGGTGACCGGGGCCTGTACTTTAGAGCTCAGGAGGGAGTAGAAGGTTTCAAAAAGTCGTTTAGGATTGTTGGCTAGAGATATGATGAAGATGGTAAAGTAAACATGTTTAGCTAGATGGAGAGCAGAGTTGTAAGTTTTGAGCATGAACTTATAGTGGATGAAGTCTTCTGCTGAAAATGATATTCTCCACAGACTCTCAGCGCACCTTGAGCAGCGCTGGAGAAAACATGTTTGCATATTGTGCCAGGGCTGCCTTCTATGCCGGGTCATTCTGCATGTAGCAGGTGCTGCTTCATCCAGGGGACTCTGCAATGTGTTGTTATAGTGTGACAATGCTGAGTCTGGACAGGAGAGGGAGAGGATGGGAGAAAAGATGACGGTAGATTGTTCATAAGCTGCTGGGTATTGATGGCACATAGATTTCTGTGTGTATGGATCTAGACCCACACAACAAGGAGAACTTCTAGACCCACACTTTCTATCTCTCCTTCCCTTGGTGGAGAGGTCTAATTAAATGTTGCAGTACAAAAAGGATTTAGAATATTCCCATCTGATAACGCTGGCGGCAGAGGTCACAGTTCATTGGACAACCAAGGAGTATAGGTGACGGAGACACAAACCAGATGCGGGGAACAAAGGTCTGGGACAGTGCCCAGGCCCTGATACGCGGGTTACTCTGACAAGGAGGGAAAAGTTTTGGAATATGCTCAAGGGCTACCTTAGTGACCACATCAGCATCCTTTGTGACTCCTCTTTGCCTTACAACTATTGGGTGTCCAAGCTGGACTCGTGTCAAGAACTGACTCTCTATACCTTGGAGGTCCTGGCCAGCCCTGCCGCTAGCGTTTTGTCAGAGAGGGTTTTTAGTGCCGCCGGGGGCAGTATATTGAAAATGCTGACCGGCTGAGTCTTATCAAAATTAGCAAGGGCTGGATTGTGCCAGACTTCTCAACACCAACGGATAATAGCAGTGGAACATAAAGTTAAATCCAGTGTTTATTTTTTGGGGGTCTATTCCAATGCAACCCTTCACACCCAAACATGGGTATACGCTTCAGGATTTCTTCTATTTTAGGTCGCTCGCTTCCTTCTCCTCATCTTCCACCACCATATCACCAGGGTGACCATTATGCCACACCCGCATCATTTTTTTAAGGGTGTTTATGATGCCTGTGGGAACTATTTTTAGAGGCATACCTCTAACTTTACATATTGTATATGTGCACCCCCCAGGGGTCAATGTTTTTCAGACCATGCACTTAGTGCATGGCCATTACCAGTCTGGGAGACCCACTCCTTAATAATAGAAATTACATTTTTAACTGAGACCCTCCACTATGTCTCTTCAAATTGGTATTGGAGTGCGTCCTACTTTTTGGCTGCTCTTGAACTTTCTGCATATGGAATAACAGGATAGGAGACGCACTCCTTAATAATACAAAATACATGTAAACTGAGGCCCTCCGCTACGTCTCTTCAAATTGGTATTGGAGTGCGTCATAATTTTTGGCAGCCCTTAAACTTGCTGCATATGCAATAACAGTAAAGGAGACCCAATCCTATGTTGTATGTTGTAGTACCAGATTGACCTTGTTGAAGAATTATTATAAAAATTCCCATCTGACAACGCTGGTGGCAGAGGTCACAGCTTCTTGGACAACCAAGGAGTACAGGCGAAGGATGAAAGAAAGATGCAGCAGGGGCAGGGGAATGCTGTCAAAGGTCTGGGACAGTTTTCTCAAACCCTTAGAGTGCCCAGGCCCTGACGCTCAAGTTACTCTGTCAAGGAGGGAAAAGTTTTGGAAGATGCTGAAGGACTACCCTTGCCACCGTACCAGCGTCCTCTGTGATTCCTCTGTGCCTTTACAACTATTGTGGTATGCACGCTGGACACGTGGCATGAACTGTCTCTACACCATGGAGGTCCTGGCTGCTGGCGTTTTGTCATTGAAGGCCGCTGGGGGTAATATAACATATATGCAATAGCAGTATAGGAGACCTACTCCTAAACCCCTTAAGCCCCGAGGGTGGTTTGCACGTTAATGACCAGGCCAATTTTTACAATTCTGACCACTGTCACTTTATGAGGTAATTACTCTGGAACGCTTCAACGGATCCCCCTGATTCTGAGATTATTTTTTCGTGACATATTGTACTTCATGATTGTGGAAAAATTTCTTCGATATCACTTGCGTTTATTTGTGAAAAAAACGGAAATTTGGCGAAAATTTTGAAAATTTTGCAATTTTCAAAATTTGAATTTTTAAGCCCTGAAATCAGAGAGATATGTCACACAAAAGAGTTAATAAATAACATTTCCCACATGCCTACTTTACATCAGCACAATTTTGGAACCAAAATTTTTTTTTGTTAGGGAGCTATAAGGGTTAAAAGTTGAGCAGCGATTTCTCATTTTTCCAACAAAATTTACAAAACCATTTTTTTAGGGACCACGTCACATTTGAAGTCACTTTGAGAGGTCTTTATGACAGAAAATACCCAAAAGTGACACCATTCTAAAAACTGCACCCCTCAAGGTGCTCAAAACCACATTCAAGAACTTTATTAACCCTTCAGGTGCTTCACAGGAATTTTTTGAATGTGGAAGAAAAAAATGAACATTTCACTTATTTCACAAAAATGTTACTTTAGACCCAATTTTTTTTATTTTCACAAGGGATAACAAGAAAAAATTGACCCCAAAATTTGTTGTGCAATTTCCCCTGGGCACACAGATACCCAATATGTGGGGAAAAAACACTGTTTGGGCGCACGGCAGGGCTCGGAAGGGAAGGAGCGCCATTTGACTTTTTGATTGTAAAATTTGCTTGAATAATTAGCGGACACCATGTTGTGTTTGGACAGCCCTTGTGTGCCCAAACTTTGGAGCTCCCCCACAAGTGACCCCATTTTAGAAACTAGACCCCCAAGGCACCTATCTAGATGCATAGTGAGCACTTGGAACCCCCAGGTGCTTCACAAATTGATTTGTAAAAATGAAAAAAAAAAACACTTTTTCATTTTTATGAATCAATTTGTGAAGCGCCTGGGGGTTCCAAGTGCTCACTGTGCATCTAGCTAGGTGCCTTGGGGGGTCTAGTTTCCAAAATGGGGTCACTTGTGGGGGAGCTCCAATGTTTGGGCACACAGGGACTCTCCAAATGCAACATGGTATCCGCTAACAAATTGAATGGAAAATAGGCTCAAATTGTTAGCGGACACCATGTTGCGTTTGGAGAGCCCCTCTGTGCCCAAACTTTGGAGCTCCCCCACAAGTGACCCCATTTTGGAAACTAGACCCCCCAAGGCACCTTTCTAGATGCATAGTGAGCACTTGGAACCCCCAGGTGCTTCACAAATTGATTCGTAAAAATGAAAAAGTGAAAAAAAAAACACTTTTTCATTTTTATGAATCAACTTGTGAAGCACCTGGGGGTTCCAAGTGCTCACTATGCATCTAGATAGGTGCATTGGGGCGGTCTAGTTTCCAAAATGGGGTCACTTGTGGGGGAGCTCCAATGTTTGGGCACACAGGGGCTCTCCAAACGCAACATGGCGTGCGCTAACAATTTGAGCCGATTTTCCATTCAATTTGTTAGTGGACACCATGTCGCGTTTGGCGAACCCGTGATGTGCCTAAACAGTGGAGCTCCCCCACAAGTGACCCCATTTTGGAAACTATACCCCTCAAGGATTTTATTAAGGTGTATAGTGAACATTTTGAACCCAGAGGTACGACACAGAATTTGTTTACATTAGGTCATCATATTGAATAAGTTGTCATTAGTCTTGAGCGCAAGTGCTCGCTACTTGAGTTTGCATCGGGTGCTCAGGTATGCACCATGTACAGCGTGTGCTCGAGTGACATGCTCGAGTCCCTGCTCCGCATGTTTCACGGTTATTAGACACCCAAAAAAAAACATGCGGGGATCGCTCGTGCATGGCAGGCAATCCCCGTAAAGTTTTTTTGGCTGCGAAGCATATAGGGCAGAGACTCGAGCATGTCACTCAAATACCCACAATACTCAATGCATACCAGAGCACCCGATGCAAACTCAAGTAGCGAGCACTTGCGCTCAACACTAGTCGCCATATCGTCATCTTTTTTTCTTACTTTTGAAAAAAATCCCAACCCCATCACAACCCTAACCCCAACCCCAACCCTAACCCCAACCCCAGCCCTAACCCCAGCACAACCCTAGCCCCAGCACAACCCTAGCCCCAGCACAACCCTAGCCCCAGCACAACCCTAGCCCCAAACCCAGCCCTAACCCTAGCCCAATCCTAACCCAAGAGTTTATTTTTGACGCCGTTCCTTGTGCGGTATAAGTGATTAGACGACTTTATTCTTCGGGTCGGTGTGATTACAGCAATGCCAGAATCATATGGGGTTTTTATGACTGACAGCTGTCACACACTAAAAGACGCATTTTTTGTAAAATCTAGTTTTTGCATCGCCATATTTTGAGAGCTATAATTTTCCAGATTTTGGCAGACAGTCATGTGACGGCTCGTTTTTTGCGGGATGACTTGACGTTGTTATTGGTGCCATTTTCAGGCACGTGACATTTTTTGATCGCTTTCTATTCCGATTTTTGGGAGGCAGAATAAACAAAAACCAACAATTCAGGAATTGTTTTTTTTTTTTTTTTTTTTTTATTCTGTTCCGCGTGTAGTAAAATTAATGAGGTAGCTTTATTCTTCGGGTCAGTACGTTTACAGCGGTACCACATTTGTATCATTTTTCTATGTTTTGGCGCTTATACACAATAAAAGCTATTTTATAGAAAAAAATATTTTTTTGTATCGCTTTATTCTGAGAGCTATAACTTTTTTATTTTTCGGCTGATGGAGCTGTATGGCGGCTTGTTTTTTGCGGGACGAGATGACGTTTTCAGCGGTATCATTTTTATTTATATGCGTCTTTTTGATCGCGTGTTATTCCACTTTTTGTTTGGCGGTATGGTGATAAAGCATTGTTTTTTGCTTCGTTTTTTTTTTTTTTTTTTTTACCGTGTTCACTGAAGGGGTTAACTAGTGGGACAGTTTTATAGGTCAGGTTGTTCCGGACGCGGTGATACCAAATATGTGTACTTTTATTGTTTTTTTTTTATTTTTTTTATAATAATATTTATTGATGGGTACATTATATTTTTATTTTTGGTGTATTATTTTTTTTATTTTTTTATAATATTTTTGCACATTTTTTTTTTTTTTTTCCACTTTCACACGGTTTATACACTTTATTACTTTGTCCCACTCTGGGACTTTCACTTTTTTTTTTCTGATCGCCTGCATGGCACAGGAATGGAGCACCATCCCTATGCCATGAAGGCTGTCAGAAGTGCACAGTGTGAAGATTGCTTGGAGATGCACTGCGCATGTCCAAGCAATCTTCCTGCTCTCTGGTGACCCGGATGTTGTCATGACGACATCGGGTCGTCATGGCAACACCCGGGAAGCCTTTGCAGACTGAGCTGGAAGCCGGAAGAGGAGGTGAGTATCGCCGATCACCTCCCCTTGCCCCCGCAATGCCGCGATCGACTTCGATCGCAGCATCGCGGGGGTTAATGTGCTGGGAACGGTGCAGGACCGCTCCCTGCACATAGTACCGGGTGTCAGCTGTGACAATCAGCTGACACCCGGCGGCGATCGCGCCCGCACAGCCTGTGTGCGCGCGCGATCGCGATGACGTACTAATACGGGTCTGGCTCTTAAGTCCCAGGGCACAGACGCGTATTAGTACGTCAGATGTTATTAAGGGGTTAAAAGGACTGTTAGTGTAGATTTGTAATGCTGTGAAATACCTCACACAGAAACAAGCACCAATTCTCTTTGTCGCTAAGCAGCACCTCTCCCTACTCTGCCTGTGTCCAGAGTAGACTGTGGTGAGCATACGGCCTTTTTTTTAAATGTTTTTATCATGTCTTGTTCAATAAACTTTTTTTCATACTTTTCTATACTGGAGGTGTGCTCGTCTACTATGTAGTGTCTTTTCCTCCCATAAACTACTGTGGTGAGCATACGGTCTCAGATCTTAAATCGACCCGATGACGCTGTGCGGCTAGCCAATCACTGCAATGCCACAATCAACATGGCTACTGCATTACAGTGACTGGCAAGCAATCCATGCAAGTTAATTGGCTGTCTAAACAGCGCCAAAAGTGCGGGACGGGGATCTGCGCTCCCGCCCGAGGATTCCAAAAATACTCGTCGAGCACCGAACTTCTCGAGCACTGTGAGGCTTAGGTGAGTACCAAATAGTGGCGAGCATGCTCGCTCAGCACTTATAGTCACATGACAACTAGCTTCTCTTCCTGCTTCTCTAAGTTTTTACCTGAACATTGAGAGAATTAGGGAGAGCAGCTTGTTGGCACGAGACTAAGTTTGCAAATCAAATATGTGCTTGGTGGGAGGCATCAAACTGAATTTTTGCCCCTGGTGCCAGAAAACCTAACTACACATCTGGATCAGACAGTGTTCCTGTAAGATCAGACAAAGCCATTACTCAGAACACAGCAGGTGCATATTTATAATCTCAGCACAGGAACATTTTTTTTTTTTTAAAACATCCAGTTGTGGAAATTATTAATTAAATTAATTATTGATTAAAATGAACTATTATTTGTGGGATATCCCCTTTAACTTGGCTTTGTTAGAACTCTCCTGTTAGGTTTTTTTTAGTTTGCTGGTCACATGACCATTTTTGCCTATTTAATCCGGCTCCGCCCTCCTGGCCTTGCTGGACTTCATTGTATTTACTACTCTTGAGCTAGCTTAGTGCTCTGTTGCCATTCTCTGTTAGTTTTGCTAGGTCTTCTGACCTCTATGCTTTTTGTTGTGTGTTTGTCTTTGACTGCTACTATTTCTGCTAGGAGGTGTCCAACTTATCCCAGTCCCTAGTTCTTGTAGGGATCCCTCCCTCACATCTATAGGTCTTCGTACAGACTAGCCGAGGACTTTAGCGGGTCTGATCGCAGGATCAGGTTCCCCTTACATCGTAGGGGTCTAGTTTAGTACTGTTGTAGGGACAGATCTCCTGTCTTTCCTTAGTCCCTGTAGCAGATCATAACAGTAAGTCCAGCCCTAAAAGAAAAAAAAAAAAAATTTCTCTAAGGAAAGACCTCCAGTTTTCCATCATGGTCTCGGTTCAAGATTTGGCTCAATGCTTGCAGGGACTCTCTCTGGAGGTGGCCAAGCTCCAACAACACGTGAGTAGCTGTTCTGGAGCACATTTTGTGGAACCAAAGGTATGTCTGCCTGATTTATTTTTTGGCGAACAACAAGATTTTTTTTCTTTTAAAAATGCTTGTTTATTGTATTTTCGTTTGAGACCCGGATCCTCTGGTGATGAATCACAGCGCATAGGGTTCATAATGTCACTTTTGCGCAAAGATCCTCAGGGATGGGCCTTCTCTCTCCAACCTAGTGATCCGTGCTTTAGATCAGTGGATAGCTTTTTTTCTGCTTTGGGTTTGTTGTACGATGATCCTGATCGTGTCTCATCTGCTGAGTCTGAATTGAGACGTTTGAGGCAGGGATCAGGTAATGTGGAAAAATATTGTTCTCACTTCCGTCGGTGGTCTGTCCAGGTGGGGTGGAACGATTCAGCTTTGAAAAGCTTGTTTCTTGCATGGCTAGGTGAAAGGGTTAAGGATTTACTGATTGCTTATCCCACACCTGAAAACTTGCAGGAGGCAATGCAATTAGCTATACGGGTGGACAGGAGACTGCATGCAAGGGTTAATGAGAGCAAATCCTCTGCTATGTCAGCTCCGAGTCCTGAGAGGGTCTGTGCTGACAATGGAGAGCCGATGGAGATTGGGGCGATGGCACCCCGCTCTCAGGAAAAAGACCGCAGGCTTTCTGAAGGCTTGTGCTTCTATTGCGGAAATTCTGGTCATTTTATTAAGAACTGTGTGCTTCGTATGAAGAAAGAAAAAAAAAATGGTCAGTCATGCACGTATTGCCTGTTTAAATTCTAAGGGAGTATTCCTATCTGCCACTACTGCTGCTCAGGATGAATTAATTGAATTTCGGGTATTTGTGGATTGTGGTTCTACTCTGAATGTGATTGATGGGGGATTCTTGGAAAAACTTAGATTAGAACCTAAAACTTTGTCATCCCCTATTGCTGTCGTTTCTGTCGATGGCTCTCCCTTGAAGAGTGTTACTCATTAGGTCTGTGATTTTCCCCTCACTATTAATGGTATTCATCAAGAGAATTTGGATTTGGTGGTATTGGATAATTTGCCTTCTCCAGTAATATTACCCTGGTTAAAATTGCACAATCCTGTACTGGATTGGTCTACCAATGAAATTAAGTCCTGGAGCCCTAAGTGTTATGACAAGTGTTGTAACGGACGTATTGCTGCGGTGGAAAAAGGGGAATTACCTGTACCTATTCAGGATTTTTGGAGAGTTTTTTCTGAGGAGGAGTCACAAATTTTGCCTCCCCATAGAGACTATGATTGTACCATTGAATTTGTCCCTGGAGCGACTCTTCCTAAAAGTCGTTTATTTAATCTTACTATTCCTGAGAGAAAGGCTTTGGAGGAATACATACAGACAAGCTTGGCCGCCGGTCACATTAGGCCTTCCAAGTCTCCTGTGGCTGTTGGATTTTTTTTTGTAAAAAAAAAGATGGCGGTTTACGTCCTTCTCTGGACTTTCGTGAGATTAATAAAATTACTGTACACAATCCTTACCCACTGCCATTGATTCCTGATTTATTTAACCAGTTAGTGGGGGCCAAATGGTTCTCTAAAAGTGATCTCCGGGGGGCATACAATTTGTTGCGCATGAAGGAGGGTGATGAATGGAAGACTGCTTTTAACACTCCTGTGGGTCATTTTGAGAATCTGGTGATGCCTTTTGGTCTTACCAATGCTCCAGCATTTTTTCAGAATCTTATTAATGACATCCTTAGACCTTTAATCGGCAAAAATGTGGTTGTGTATTTGGATGACATTCTGATTTATTCGCCTGATCTGGAGTCTCATTGGCGGAGCGTACGTGAGGTATTACAGTTATTAATGGACAATTTGCTTTTTGCTAAGCTGGAGAAATGTGAGTTCGCTGTACAGAGAATTAGTTTTTTGAGCTACATTATCTCCAGTGAAGGTTTTGAGATGGACCCGGTTAAAGTTCAAGCTGTGCAGGAATGGCCTAGGCCTATTGGTTTGAAATCGATACAGAGGTTTTTGGGTTTCGCCAATTATTACAGAAAATTCATAAAAGTTTTTTCTATTATTGTCAAACCGCTGACCGATCTCACCAGGAAAGTTGCTAATGCGGTTCAGTGGACTTCTGAGGCCATTGAAGCTTTTGTGTTTCTAAAGGAGAGGTTCACCTCTGCTCCCATCCTTATGCAGCCTGATGTGACTAAGCCGTTTTTGGTTGAGGTTGATGCTTCTTCGGTGGGGGTCGGTGCGGTGTTGTCTCAGGAAAACAAGGATGGAGTACATCCCTGTGCCTTTTTTTCAAAAAAATTTTCTGAGACTGAACTTAATTACGATATTGGTAATCGGGAATTGCTGGCGATTAAACTCGCATTTGAACACTGGCGTCACCTCTTGGAAGGTGCTGAATTTCCCATTCAGGTTTTCACTGATCATAAAAATCTGATCTATCTTGATGCTGCCAAGCGCTTGAATGCCCGTCAGGCTAGGTGGGCACTTTTTTTCTCGCGGTTTAATTTTTCCGTTACTTACATCCCGGGTACCAAGAATGTTAAAGCGGATGCTTTGTCTCGCAGCTTTTCTCCCATGGTCGGTGTTGAGGAGGAAGAGGAGAGCATTTTACAAGAAGGTGTTGTGATTGCTGCTTTGGACTCCGTTTTGGAGGATGAGATTCTTAAAGCTCAGGAGAATGCCCCATCTAACACTCCCCATGGGAGGTTGTTTGTGCCTAGGACCTTTAGGAGAGATTTGTTTGTTGAGTGTCATGAGTCTCGGTTGACAGGTCATCCAGGAATTTCTGAGACCAAGAGACTTGTGGGTCGCAGTTTTTGGTGGCCTGGATGGCAGAAAGAAGTCATTAAGTGGGTGCGCCAATGTACTGTGTGTGCTAGATCCAAGTCTTCGCATGCTCCTGCTGCGGGGTTGCTTTGCCCTCTGGAGGTTCCTAGTGCACCTTGGACACATCTGGCTATGGACTTTATTACTGACCTTCCCCCCTCTGAAGGTTTCACGGTCATCTGGGTGGTCGTGGACCGTTTTAGCAAGATGTGTCACTTGGTTCCCTTCATCAAACTGCCTTGCGCTAAGACACTCGCTAAGGCCTTTGTCAAGGAAATTGTCAGACTACATGGTGTTCCTACTGACATTGTTTCTGATAGGGGACCTCAGTTCGTGGCTCATTTTTGGCGTGCCTTTTGTGACAGGTTGGGAGTTCATTTGTCGTTTTCATCCGGATATCATCCTGAGTCTAATGGCCAGACAGAAAGGAAGAACCAGGATGTTGAGCAGTTCTTGCGTTGTTTTGTGGCAGACAATCAAGAGGGGTGGTCTGAGTTTCTGCCACTTGCTGAATTTGCTCTTAACAACCATACATCCTCTTCTGCTGGGTGTTCGCCTTTTTTTTGTTGTTCTGGGAGACATCCGTGTTTTGGGTCATTCTCCAAATTGGTTTCGGCTGTGCCTGAGGAGGAGAGTTTTTCTGGTGATTTGGAGAGAGTTTGGACGGATATGCGTGGTAATCTTCAGGAGGCTAACAAAAAATCTAAGAGGTACTTTGATAGGAAACGGCAAGAGGTTTTGTTTGCTGTTGGTGACATGGTTTGGTTGTCCTCTAAGAATCTGCGATTGAGGATTCCTTCTAAAAAATTGGGTCCCAAGTTCGTAGGGCCCTTTAATGTACTTCAGATAGTTAACCAATCTGCTGTTAGGTTGGAGGTTCCTACGTCCTGGAATATTAACCCGGTGTTTCATGTTTCTCTGTTGAAAAAATCTGATGTGTCGGATGGTGACGCCTCTGCCACTGTTCCTCCGGTGGTGGAGGACGGGGAATATGAAATTTCCCGCATCCTAAATTCTAGACGGTATAGAGGGAGTTTGCACTATCTCGTCGCTTGGAAGGGTTTCGGACCTGAGGATTACTCATAGGTGAGGGCAGATGATGTTTCTGCTTCCAGACTTGTCAGAGCGTTTCACAGGAGGTTTCCTGGTAAGCCTGGGCCTAGGGGATCCGGAGGATCCTCTTAGAAGAGGGGGTACTGTTAGAACTCTCCTGTTAGTTTTTTTTTAGTTTGCTGGTCACATGACCATTTTTGCCTATTTAATCCGGCTCCGCCCTCCTGGCCTTGCTGGACTTCATTGTATTTACTACTCTTGAGCTAGCTTGGTGCTCTGTTGCCGTTCTCTGTTAGTTTTGCTAGGTCTTCTGACCTCTATGCTTTTTGTTGTGTGTTTGTCTTTGACTGCTACTATTTCTGCTAGGAGGTGTCCAACTTATCCCAGTCCCTACTTCTTGTAGGGATCCCTCCCTCACATCTATAGGTCTTCGTACAGACTAGCCGAGGACTTTAGCGGGTCTGATCGCAGGATCAGGTTCCCCTTTACATTGTAGGGATCTAGTTTAGTTCTATTGTAGGGACAGATCTCCTTTCTTTCCTTAGTCCCTGTAGCAGATCATAACAGGCTTTTCAGAATTTACCATAGGTTTTTTGATTGGGTTCAGATTAATTCTTGCACACTGAATCTCTTTCACCCTGTTCTTCTTCAGAAAGGCAACATGTGTGTTTTGGATCATTGTCATGTTGGAAACTTGTATGTCTACCATGGGCACAGAGTTTTGGTTGCATCTTTTCTTTCAATATAGGGCAGTACATCTTTGAACTCATGATAGCTTCAATGAAATGTAGCTCCCCAACACCAGCAGTACTCATACAGCTCCACTTAAGGACACTGCTGCCACCATGTTTACTGTAGTCATTATGGATTAGGAAATATGAATTTAGAAAAATGCATGATGCCTACAGTGAAACATGTTGGTGGCTGCAGTGTCCTTATGTGGGGCTGCATGGGTGCAGTTAATGTCGGGGAGCTTCATTTCATTGTAGGCATCATGACTTCATATTGTACTGGTCTATATTGAAAAAGTAGATGCTACCACAAGTTCTTACTAGACATACATTTTTCCAACATGGCTATGATCCAAAACACACATATGTTCATATGTTGCACTTTTGAAGAACAGAGTGAAAATGATTCAGTGACCAAGTATGTCTTCTAGTATATATGATATGCCAGGTTCCACAAGACTGTGTATAGTGATACTCTAATATTTGCATTTATAGTGGGAAATAATTACTACTGTGTAGGTATGTCCATATCTCTAGACTCTGTTATTTTTTAATACATATGATACTATTCTTGCTGTTCAGGATTTGCTAATATATATGAAATTATTCTAATTGTTCATTATTTGAGTCTTCTCTCTACAGCATTTCAAAACCTTTTTATATTTTGTTTTGACTACTTGTTGGGTACATCTAATGGAGCATTGGAGCTACATTGCGTTACCTTGAGTTTGAATCTATATCCTTGATTATTATAGGGGCAAGATTCTTCTGTGTATATATGTTTGTTTTTTTAAATGCTTTTAAGCGTATAGTATGTCTTTATATTTCTTGGAATAAAGATTTTGTATATTTATCATATGATTAGGAGGTGTGCTGGTCATTCGATGTGGTTCTTTCTCTCCACTTGTGTGCAAATATGTCTTCTAATCTGAACCCAAATGAAACACCTATGGGGAATTCTGAAGAGATAAGTTGAGCATCACGCTGCATGCAGCATCCAGGCTCTAAAAAGGTCATTTTTTTGTCGCTAAGTTGTTTATTCAACTCCTAGATGACTTTCTGTCTTTAGAAATCATGAAAGTCAGGCAAAATACTAGATGTAGTGTTTTTTTATGTGGGGTGTATTCATGTTTGCATCAACTAATTTGAGTACAACTGAAGATTTTGTCATGAAAGTTATAATATTAACCTTACTTTCTTGTTTTGGGTATAAAAAAAATGTTCGTATTTTACAAGAAATTAGACTCTGTAAACTTAAAAAATACCTTTTAATGATTCAGGATTAAAAATTCCAAATGACATACTGTATATAACACATGGACAAATAAAGTGCTATTAAAAAAGTGACTCAGCGCCAGCTCCACATTACAGATAGATTCACATACCAATGTGAACAAAGTATCCCTACAAAAATGTTCTGTGACGCTTAGTCTTGTCAAAATGTTTGAAATTGTGACTTTTCAAATGGTGTCTACTCATTTATGGTGAGCATGAAATATATATGTATATACACTATATATATATATATATATATATATATATATATATATATATATATATATATATATATATAGATAATATGCATACATAGTATATATACCTTATTTTTCGGACTATAAGGCTGTGTGCCCACTATGCGTTTTTTTAAGCTTTTCTGCAGCAGCAATTCCGCCGCGGAAACCCTTAAAAAACGCTTGGTAGAAGGTCTGCAATGGTCCCCAATGATAATCCGCATGTGCTGTGCACATGCTGCGGAAATTTCCGCTGCGGCTTATTATTGCGGAAAAATCCACAGCACATCCATTAATTTTGCGGAAACGTGGCGTAATTGCCGCCATTGACTTGCATTGAATCGCATAATATCCGCATGACTACATGTACACATGCGGATATTGAGCGATTCAATGCGCGGATGGTACCCAGGTCTGGAGAAGAGGAGACTCTCCTTCAGACCCGGGTACCATAGCACCTGTAGTTAAAAAAGAATTAAAATAGAAAAGAACATTATACTCACCTTCTGATGGCCCCCGGTCTCCTTTACGGTGTCCGGTGTCTTCGGCGGCTTGCGGTGGTGTAAAAGGACCTTCCATGACGTCATTTACTCATGTGACAGGTCATGCGACCGCTGACGACACCACCACGAGCCGTCGAAGACACCGGAGAAAGAGATCGGGGGCCATCGGAAGGTGAGTGTACCATTTTATTCTTTTTTTTTTACTATTGATGTTGCATTTGGAGCATCGTAACTTGGTCACACTATATAAATCCATGCCGGTTGCATGGATTTATATAGTGTGATCAAGTTTTCAAGCACTTTTCCAAGTGATGCTAAAATCTCTTGGTAAAGCGCTTTACGACCCGCATGTGGAAACGCATGCAAAAACGCTTCACAAACGCTTCTACCTGGCAGGAAAAACGCATGTAAAATCCACATGCGTTTTTCCTGGCAAGGAGATGCAGATAAAATCCGGAGCATTTCTGCATCGTGGGCACTTAGCCTAAGACGCATCGGAACATAAGACTCACCTAGGTTTTAGAGGAGGAAAAATAGAAAAAAAATTTAAGCAAAAAATGTGGTCATGATGCACTGTTAAGGGGGAGGGGTTCTGCTGTCGGCACTATTATAGGGGTAATGTTCCCCAATTCTGTTAATATCCCCCACCCTGGTATACATGGCCCTCTCCTTCCTGTTATACATGGCCCACATCCCCATCCTGATATGCATGTCATCCCTCACCCCCATCCTGATATGCATGGCATACCTCACCCCCATCCTGATATACATGGCACCCCTCATCCCCATCCTGGTATGCATTGCACCCCAATCCCCCATCCCGGTATGCATGGCACCCCAATCACCCATCCTGGTATGCATGGAACCCCTTGATCCCCATTCTGGTATGATAGGCACCCCTCATCCTGATATGCATGGCACCCTTCATCCAAGTATGCATGCACCCCTCATCCTGGTATGCATGGCACCCCTCATCCTGGTATGCATGGCCCCCCTCATCTTAGTATGCAAGGCACCCTTCATCCCTCTTTCTGGTTACATGGCATCCCTCATCCTGGTATGTATGGCACCCTTCATCCCTTTTCCTGGTATGTATGACACCCCTTATCCCTCTTCCTGGTATGCATGCCACCCCTGATCACCATCTTGGTATGCATGGCACCCATGATCCCCATTCTGGTATGTATGGCACCCCCTCATCCCCATCCTGTTATGCATGGCACCCCCTGATCCCCATCCTGGTATGAAAAGCACTCCCTGATCCCCATCCTGGTATGCTTGGCACCACTCCATCCTGGTATGCTTGGCACCCCCTGATCCCCATCACGCTGCACACACAAAAATAAACAATCACACTCACCTCCTCTTTCCTTCAGTGCTTCATCTCGCTCTTCTTCCGACACTCACTGTGTGAGCCGCACATGGCGTCTCTTCCATGTGCCCTCAAACAGTGATATGCTGTGCCAGAATAGTCACTGCTCCCCGCGCTGGGATTCTGTGCGTGGGGAGCAGTGACCATTCACTCTCCTTAATAGCGCACACACTGTACCTGCAGCGCGGCTCCTGTTGCGGCTGGCTTTCAGTGTGCCGCTATTAAAGACCATGAATATTCACTACAACCCATGGGAGTGGATTGTAGTGAATATTCATGGACTTTAATATCGGGCACACAGACCGAGCACAGCAGGAGCCGGTAGAGTGTATGCGCTATTAAGGAAATTGAATATTCATTTTCTGTAGCAGCGGGCACAGTGGAGGCTGCAGCAGGCAGCTGCTGCCTCCTGTGCCCTGCTGCCTTTGCCCCCACATCCCCCACCACCCACAGCCATAGTTATATAGTATGGGACACAGTTTGGACTATAAGACGCACCCGCCACTTTTCTCCAAAATTTTGGAGGAAAAAAGTGTGTCTCATAATCCGAAAAATACGGTATATTTTTTTTTCACCCTGACTAATAAGTGTTTCATTACTTTACAGAGGAAGAGGAAGAGGACCCTTCACCAATAGGTATGTACTGTACATTATCATTCCATGTTTCTTAACCCTGTCTTGTAATCAGCATTAACCTTCCTGACAGCCCCATTTTTCAAGTCTGATACGTCACTTTCTGTGGTAATAACTTTAAAATGCTTCTGTCAGTGATTCTGAGATTGTGATTTTGTTTTTGTAAAACATTGTACCTGTTCGTACTGGATCAGTTGTTTAGTCGTTATTTATTAAAGTATTCCAAATTTTCTGAAAATTTAGAAAAATGTGCAATTTTTAAACTTAATTGTATACCCTTAATGAGATGTAAATATATGCTCTATATGGGGTAATGCTGCGTTCAGGAGAAATTGCATAGTACATTGTGCAGGCTAAAATTTGGGTCTGAAGTAACATTCTATCTGAATGGAATTTGACTTAATGGAATTTTTCATTTTTTGATTCCATTTTGCATTAATTAATGTAAAGCACCTTAAGGATTAGCAAATTTGAATACTTTGAAGCCTCCATTCATTGAACTGGGGTAACTTTTAGGATGTTACAATAAAGAGGCCCTTCAAAGTCACTTCAAAGGCCCTAAAATGCAGTATATTTTAAATTTCCTTGAAAATATGAAAGACTATGTACTTTGACGTAAGGCTATGTTCACACGTTACAGTTTTGCTGGATGTTTTTTTTTGCTGTGCTTTCCAGAATCCCAAAGTTCACCTTTGCTTCTATCACAGAAGCATGAACAATGGAAGGTGTTACGTCAGCAATGCAATACATATGTGAAATCATAAAACCATTTTTGGAAAAAAGGTTAATTTGCTGAAACTATTTGGGATAAAAAAAGATTTTTATGTCTGAAAAAAAAAGTGACTACTCTGAACAAAAAAGTTCATATGAGTTACTGAAAAATACACAATTGCAAATGTAACCGCCTGGAAAGTTGTATTGGTCAGGTATAGTTTATCTAAGACATTAGCTGTCACGGGTGTGTCAGAGTGACAGACAGTCGCCCTGCAGTTGGTTGCAGGAGATCTCTACGTTTGGCATTACAGACATCTTCTTAGAGGCTGTCTCTAGGACCCAGCGGCTACCTCCGTCTAATTAACACCCTGCCTGTCTGTATAAATACCTGCTGTGCTTCAGAGGGAGTTGCCGATGATATTCATTACTACTTGTGAAGGTTTAGCAAGAGTAGTACTTAGTCCTCTCTGTAGCTTGAGGACGCATGCGCATTTGTCTGGAGTCGTCTAAAGCTAAGCAATTTCCCCCTGTTTGTGTACCCTTATTGTATATAGTGTTTAGTGGAGACCGACTAGTGCTCATCTCCTTCCTTCCCTAGCCATAGCCATACGCCAGGGAAAGACAGGGCGAGGCACGCGTACGGCGATTGGTGCAGAGCCAATACAGGGACATTAAGGGAGACAGGGTGACACTAGATAGATATGATGCTGCAGATAGGAGGTCTCCACTTCCCCCCTTTACCTAGAGTCTGGGCTCCCTTTCCCTCTTCCCTTTGTGTTGCACTATGTCTTTCCCACACTTGGTGTGACATTATCACCAGCCAAGCACATTTTGAAAGGAAAAAAAAAGAAAACTGACACTTTGTTGTTTTTAGGCATGTACTTTTTTTCCCTTTCTCCCTTGGTATGAGTTCAGTTGCAGAGCTCACCGTGCGGCTGCACAAGTTGTCCCTGGAGGTGAATGACCTCCACGGTGAGGTACAGCAGCAGCACCAGCGGCTACAGGTCGCCGATGTGGGGGTCTCTTTAGGTAGGCCTGTCCAAACTGAACCCAAAGTTGCCCTCCCGGACAGGTTTTCTGGAGGTAGGAACAAGTTTTTTGTATTCAAGGAGGCATGCAAACTGTATTTTAAACTTCGTCCTTACTCCTCCATAAATGAGGAGCAACGAGTTGGAATTGTGATCTCTCTACTGCTGGAAGATCCTCAGTCGTAGGTGTTTTCTTTACTGCAGGACTCGGTTTGCCTCCAGTCTGTGGAGGGTTTTTTCGGGGCTCATCTATAATGACCCTGACCGAGTCGCCTTGGCTGAGTCTAAGCTACATCGCCTTGAGCAGGGGAATTGGTCAGTGGAAACGTACAGTTCGGAATTCCGTAGATGGGCAATGGATTCCAAATGGAATGACTCAGCCCTTAGAAGTCAATTTTGTGAGGGGCTTACTGAAAGGTTGAAAGATGCCTTGGCAGTATATGAAACCTCTCAGTCGTTGGAGGCAAACATGTCATTGGCCATACGTCTTGATACACGCCTTTGGGATAGACGGGTGAGACCGGCCTTCTCTGGGGCCTTCTTGTCGGAGTTGTGTACCTCTGCCGGGGGAGCGGTCTGGAGGTGAACTAGTACTGGGGGAGGTGGAGGAACCATGCAGTTAGGGGGTGTCTCTGCATCATAAATCTCTCTGGAGATTCACAAGAAAAAAGGTGTCTTTTTTTTGTGGGAAAAAAGGACATTTTGTTGGGACCTCTCCTTCAATTTCTAAACAAAAGGAGACTCTATTAACTCTTGCTAGTCTGGAGTTGGATAAACAAGGGGTGCATTTGTGACCAAACTGCAGTTTCCAGTTTGTCCTGACAGCAGAGGTGGTACTAGAGAGCAAAACCGAGAAAATGTCTCTGCTTCTTGACAGTGGAGCTGGAGTCAGCATGGCTGATGCTGAGTTTGTGAAGATTCATGGTCTTGCTTGCTGTATTTTAGATAAACCTATTTCCAGTTTTGACATCGACTCAGCGCCACTTGCACAGAAAGCATTTACTCAGATTATATATAATGTAAAACTGAGGGTGGGGTCAGTTCATTGTGAAATAATTCCTTGCTATGTCCTGGACAATCTTCCCACACGGATTGTTTTGGGTATACCTTGGGTTGTTAAACATAATCTATTGGTGGATTGACAAACCGGCGAGATTATTGAATGGGGAGATTACTGCCATGAAAACTGTTTAGATATCTCCCTTGCTACTGTCTCTACGGAAATATTACCTGCTTTTTGGTCTGTTTTTGAAGATGTTTTTTCTGTGAGCTGGTGTCAGGTTTTGCCTCCTCATCGAGCTTATGACTGTCCTCTATTAACCTGACCCCCGGAGCTAAACTACCGAAGTCCAGACTGTATAACCTTTGTGCCCCTGAGAGACAAGCCATGAAGTATTTCATTGCGGAAAGTCTGGAGAAGGGACATATCAGACCCTCATCTTCGCCCATGGCGGCAGGGTCTTCTTTGTGAAAAAAAAAAAAGATGATGGCCAACATCCCTGTTTAGATTTCTGGGAATTAAATCAAATTACTATCCGCGATCCATACTGTCTTCCTCTGATTCCTGATTTGTTCAGCCAGGTTGAGGTAGCTAAGGTTTTCTCCAAGTTGGATTTAATGGGAGCCTATAATCTGGCAAAAGTATTGTCTGATCTCATCAGACAGTACTTACAAGGTGGATACCACCAAAATTACAAGTAGCAATAGGGAAAGGGAAAAGGGGGGAAAAGGGTGTGAGTAAAATTAATAAATCTTTATTTAATAGTGTTAAAAACCTAATAATCCGTACATTGAGGATGTATATTGAATCACGGTTAATATGAATTATAATCCTATAAACTATGATCCACTAGATTTCTGATAGGGTCAGACAGTGAATCAAATTATAAATAGAATAAATCCCTAGCCAATGTCACTTATAATTAACCCCTTCCCCACATACGTCGTACATGTACTGCTCTGCGGGAGCGCCGCCGCGATCACATGCGGGTGTCAGCCGATCGCGGGCATTTAACCCCTGTGATGCCATTGTCAGTAGTTACAACGACATCGCAGGGCATCGCAGAGGGAGTGGGCTCCCTCTGTGATCCCATCAACACAACGCGATGTGATCGCGTTATGTTGATGGTCTCTTTGGTGACCCCCGGTCCCAAGATGGCCGCGGGGTCTTTCAGGGTCCTGCAGGAAGGTGGCCTGTCAGCACCTGCTCAGAGAGCAGGAGCTGAGACGCCTCTTTCCTTCCTGTCAGACGCTGCTCTGATGCTCTGCAGTGCAGATGCATTGCAGAGCATCAGATCAGCGATCTGACAGTTTGAAGTTGATGTCCCACCCTGGGACAATGTAAAAAAAGTAATAAAACATTTAATAAAAATTCTAAAAATATTTTTTTTAAAAATCACAAAATAAAGAAAGAAAAGAAAAAATATTAATCCAATAAATATATTTATCTGTGTAAAAAAAACAATAAACGTACACATATTTGGTATCGCGTCCGTAACGACCCGACCTATAAAACTTTCCCACTAGTTAACCCCTTCAATGAACACCATAAAAAAAGGTATAAAACACGGCAAAAAATTGTTCTTTTTCATCATACTTCCGAACAAAAAGTGGAATAAAACGTGATCAAAAAGACGCCTGTAAAAAAATATTGTACCACTGAAAACATCATCTTATCCTGCAAAATACAAGCCGCCATATAGCTCCATCAGTAGAAAATAAAAAAGTTACAGCTCTCAGATTAAAGCGATGCCAAAATAATAATTTTTTTCTATAAAATAGTTTTAATTGTTTAAAAGCGCCAAAACATAAAAAGAGATATAAATGTGGTATCGCTGTAATCGTACTGACCCGAAGAATAAATCTGCCTTATCAATTTTACCACACGTGGAACGGCATAAAAAATCCCCAAAAAAACAATTCCTGAATTGCTGGATTTTGTTCATGCAGCCTCCAAAAAAATGGAATAGAAAGCGATCAAAAAATGTCACGTGCTCGAAATTGTACCAATGAATACGTCAACTCATCCCACAAAAAACAAGCCCTTACATGACTCTGTTGGCCAAAATATAGAAAAATTATAGCTCGCTAAATATGGCGATGCAAAAACTTGTTTTTACAATAAAAAGCGTCTTTTAGTGTGTGACAGCTGTCAATCATAAAAACCTCATATAAATCTGTTATCCCTGTAATCGCACCAACCCGAAGAATAAAGTCGTCTAATCACTTATACCGCACGAGGAAAGGCATAAAAATTATATAAAACCTATTCTTCACATGCTGTTGATTTATTCATTCTGCCTCCCAAAGATTGCTCAGCATACATTTATCCGGTGGACTGTGCTGAGCGTTTACACCGGGGTTTCTGTGTAAATCTCTGAAATATGTGATTGAGACGGAACCCCCGGCGGAAGATTCCCTGTAATGAGACAGATGGAGGCACTGTGGACGCCATAGGACCTGTGATCCCACGGTGTCCGTCTTTTTATTAGGCATGCATAAAAGTGCCGTCAGCCAGAGTTCTATACACTTCTGAAAAGAAAGACGACGCTGAACAGAGGCCAGACGGAGTCCAGACGAACTCTGCTGCCTCATTATAGTGGAGCGCACGAAAAACGTGATCCAAAATGTTATGTAAAATGTTCCCAATAAAAGCTTCAGTTCCATTTACAAAAAAGCTCCCACTCAGGTCCGTCATCTGTTAACAATAATATAGGGGCTTCCACAATATTGGTAGCACAAAGGCTCTGGAAAAACAAAATGGCTCCTCGCCCTCCAAAAGAAATCCAGCGCTCTCAAATCCAAATGTCCCCCTCCTTCTGAGCTCCAGGATGTGTCTAAACCGCAGTTAGCGTCCACATGTTTGGCATTCCTGTAGCAATGAGAGACTGCCTAATTAATGGGTGCATGTCTTCAGAAGAACGAGCTGGGCATAATGTACTGGTCACTACAACGTACTGTTCACTACAGTGTACTGGTCACTACAACAGCAGTTTGCAATCTTCACTTAGCAACATCCACTATGCTTGTTTCTGGAAAACACACATGGAGTCAAAATCGTCACTACAACTGTAGATAAATTCACAAAGGGGTATAATTTCCAAAATGGGGTCACTTGAGGGGGATTCTGCTCTTATAGGGTCTCTGTATATGGAATCCGCAAACTATTCTAGGAAAATCTGCTCCCAGGAGGCAAAATGTGATCCGTCCCTCCCGAGTCTTACCGTATGGCCGTATGGCTAAGCAGTACTGTACAGCCATATATGGGGTATTTCTACATTCTGCAGAAATTGTGGGACAAATTTTGGTGTCATTTTTACCCATTTTCCAGTGTGAAAATGTAAAATCTGGGGCTAAAACAAAATTTTAGTGGTAAAACTGTAATTATTTTTTCTTCACTGCCCGGTGGTATAAAATTATGTGACACACCTGTGGTGTCAATATGATCACTACACCCCTAGATGAATTCATTGAGAGGTGTAGTTTGTAAAATTAGGTCACTTATGGGGGGGCTCAGCTGATCTGGCACGTTAGGGGCTCTACCAATGTGACATGGCACCCACAAACTAGTCCAACAAAATCTGAACTGTAATATGGTGCTTCTTCCCTTCTGAGCTTTGCACCAGGGCCGGCGTCAGCACCCGGCGTACCCGGGCAAGTGCCGGGGCCCTGGAAAATTAGAGGGGCCCAGCCGCCCACTCACTGTCGGGGCCCGGGCCCACACACCCACCCGCCCACTCACTGTCGGGGCCGGGCCCACACACCCACCCGCCCACTCACTGTCGGGGCCGGGCCCACTCACCCACCCGCCCACTCACTGTCGGGGCCGGGCCCACACACCCACCCGCCCACTCACTGTCGGGGCCGGGCCCACACACCCACCCGCCCACTCACTGTCGGGGCCGGGCCCACACACCCACCCGCCCACTCACTGTCGGGGCCGGGCCCACACACCCACTCACTGTCGGGGCCCTGGCCGCTTCCTCGGCACCTGTTCAGTGACGCAGGCGCTGCTTGATTGCCGGCACTCCCCCCAGACATGGCCGCGCGCTGTCCGGCTGTGTCTGCTAGTAATGACGCGGCAGGGTCGACGGCACTGCACCTTTAATTGTGCTTGTGTGTCGCCCCTGCCGCGTCATTACTAGCAGACACAACCGCACAGCGCGCGGCCATGTCTAGGGGAGTGCCGGCAATCAAACACCGTCGGAGGTCCTGCACAGATGGGCGGGAGGGGCCCGGACCCGAGAGCAAGTGGGCCCCTCTGATGTTCCAGGGCCATGAAGTGTGTGACACGCCGGGGGCCCTGCACTGCCCCATACCTGAGGAGCTGCTGGACAGGACACTGGACCGGGGACAGGTGAGTGAGGCTTCCCCAATCCCCATATTAAAAATATTAGTAATGGGTCTGTGTGAGTGCATGTATGTGAATGTCAGTGTATATGACTGTGTATATATATTTGTCTGTTTTATCTATGTGTATGTCTGTATGTGTACATATGTCTGCGTACCGTGTGTGCGCGCGCATATGTCTGCGTACCGTGTGTGCGCGCGCATATGTCTGCGTACCGTGTGTGCGTGCGCGTGTCTGTGTACCGTGTGTGCGCGCGCATATGTCTGCGTACTGTGTGTGCGCGTGTCTGCGTACCGTGTGTGCGCGCGCATATGTCTGCGTACTGTGTGTGCGTGCGTGTCTGCGTACCGTGTGTGCGCTCGCATATGTCTGCGTACTGTGTGTGCGTGCGCGTGTCTGCGTACCGTGTGTGCGCGCGCATATGTCTGCGTACTGTGTGTGCGTGCGTGTCTGCGTACCGTGTGTGCGCGCGCATATGTCTGCGTACTGTGTGTGCGTGCGCGTGTCTGCGTACCGTGTGTGCGCGCGCATATGTCTGCGTACTGTGTGTGCGTGCGTGTCTGCGTACCGTGTGTGCGCGCGCATATGTCTGCGTACTGTGTGTGCGTGCGCGTGTCTGCGTACCGTGTGTGCGCGCGCATATGTCTGCGTACTGTGTGTGCGTGCGTGTCTGCGTACCGTGTGTGCGCTCGCATATGTCTGCGTACTGTGTGTGCGCGCGCATATGTCTGCGTACTGTGTACACATCTCTCTGATTTAAGTACATAAAGATTAAAATTTTGAAATTTGCAAAATTTTCACCAAATTTCCGATTTTTTCACAAATAAATGTAAGTCATATCAAATAAATTCTAACACCATCATGAAGTACAATATGTCATGAAAAAACAATCTCAGAATCAGGGGGATCCATTGAAGCGTTCCAGAGTAATTACCTCATAAAGTGACAGTGGTCAGAATTAAAAAAAATGGCCCGGTCAGGAAGGTGAAAACAGGCTTCTGGGTGAAGGGGATAATGGCTGGGTTTATATTTTCAAAGTAAATGCCGTAAATTATATCAAAGTGCACTAGATTATTCTAGTATCTTCATCCAGGAGAAGGTTTTTGTCAAATTGAAGGCTCATATAGCCAATATATAATTAATAATAAACACATTATCCTAACCCAAGGAATACACTCCCCATATTATATGCAGGAAGTGTAAGACTATGTGCACACGGTGCAAATTTTGCTGCGGTTTTGACGCTGTGTGTTTATTCAGTGTCAAAATCGCAGCGGCCAGATGTTACAGCATAGTGGATGAGATTTCAAGAAATCCCATGCCCACTATGCATTTTTGTGCACCTGCGGAAGCTGACATGAGGTGCGTTTTTCAGATCCGCAGCATGTCTATTTCTCTTGCGGAAATGCATGCGGATTTTCCCCATAGACTTGCATTAGATGAGGAAAATCCGCATGCTTAAAAACCACATGTGTGTTTTATGTGCGTTTTATGTGCGTTTCCACAGCGGAAACGCACACAGAAACGCTACATGATGATCAATAAAGTTTGTTTAAAAAAAACCTATTCTCTAATTTCAACATGAAGACATGAAAAACGCATGCGGCAAAACCGCATCAAAAAATGCATGCAGCAAAACGCATGTAAAAACCGCAAGTAACCTAATTTGCATATTAGGTGCAGAAATGGTGCAGAAATTCTGCAGCGTCAAAACCGCAACAAATCCGCACTGTGTGCACGTACCCTAACAGGTCTAATCGATGTGATTATAATGAGCCTTTATACAATGATTTATTTGTCAGGACACACTATTACACCTAACTGTGTCTGTGTGGTTGATCTTAAATTATGCCTGAAGCTCCTTTATTGCGGTACGCAGTAAAGATAAGGAGGCATTAACACAGGCTTAGCCGGCTTAGATACAGTTATATGAAAAAGTTTCGGCACCCCTATTAATCTTAAGCTTAATGTTTTATAAAAATTGGTGTTTTTGCAACAGCTATTTCAGTTTGATATCTGTAATAACTGTTGGACACAGTAATGTTTCTGCCTTGAAATGAGGTTTATTGTACTAACAGAAAATGTGCAATCTGCATTCAAACAAAATTTGTCAGGTGCATTAGTATGGGCACCTCACCAGAAAAGTGACATTAATATTTAGTAGATCCTCCTTTTGCAAAAATAACAGCCTCTAGTCGCTTCCTGTAGCTTTTAATGATTTCCTGGATCCTGGATGAAGGTATTTTTGACCATTCCTCTTTACAAAACAATTCCAGTTCAGTTAAGTTTGATGGTCGCCGAGCATGGGCAGCCCTATTCAAATGATCCCACAGATGTTCAATGATATTCAGGTCTGGGGACTGGGATGGCCATTCCAGAACATTGTAATTGTTCCTCTGCATGAATGCCTGAGTAGATTTGGAGCGGTGTTTTGGATCATTGTCTTGCTGAAAGATCCATCCCCGGCGTAACTTCAACTTTGTCACTGATTCTTGAACATTATTGTCAAGAATCTGCTGATACTAAGTGGAATCCATGTGTCCTTCAACTTTAACAAGATTCCCGGTGCCGGCATTGGCCACACAGCCCCAAAGCATGATGGAACCTCCACCAAATTTTACTGTGGGTAGCAAGTGTTTTTCTTGGACTGCTGTGTTTTTTTGCCGCCATGCATAATGCCTTTTTGTATGACCAAACAACTCAATCTTGGTTTCATCAGTCCACAGGACCTTCTTCCAAAAAGAAATTGGCTTCTCCATATGTGCTTTTGCATACCTCAGCCGACTCTGTTTGTGACGTGCTTGCAGAAACGGCTTCTTTCGCATCACTCTCCCATACAGCTTCTCCTTGTGCAAAGTGCGTTGTATAGTTGACCGATGCACAGTGACACCATCTGCAGCAAGTTGATGCTGCAGCTCTCTGGAGGTGGTCTGAGGATTGTCCTTGACTGATCTCACCATTCTTCTTCTCTGCCTTTCTGATATTTTTCTTGGCCTGCCACTTCTGGCCTTAACAAGAACTGTCCCTGTGTTCTTCCATTTCCTTACTATGTTCCTCACAGTGGAAACAGACAGGTTAAATCTCTGAGACAGCTTTTTGTATCCTTCCCCTGAACAACTATGTTGAATAATCTTTGTTTTCAGATCATTTGACAGTTTTTTTTGAGGAGCCCATGATGCCACTCTTCAGAGGAGATTCAAACAGGAGAACAACTTGCAAGTGGCCACTTTAATTAGCTTTTCTCATGATTGCATACACCTGGCTATGAAGTTCAAAGCTCAATGAGGTTACAAAACCCAAAAAAGTGCTTTAGTACGTCAGTGAAAAGTAGGTAGGAGTATTTAAAACAAGAAAATGATAAGGGTGCCCATACTTATGCACCTGTCAAATTTTGTTTGAATGCAGATTGCACATTTTCTGTTAGTACAATAAACCTCATTTCAAGGCAGAAACATTACTGTGTCCAACAGTTATTACATATATCAAACTGAAATAGCTGTTGCAAAAACACCAATTTTTATAAAACATTAAGCTTAAGATTAATAGGGGTGCCCAAACCTTTTCATATAACTGTATACGTGCGGCTCAGCTATGCCGCAGGCAGCCTCTCACGCTGTTCGCACACAAATTACCGGTCAGCAGGGGAGGCAGATAATATATATGGATCATGATCCCCTGGTTGTACAGGGGATCCAACAAACAATCTGCCTACTTTGATCTCAGATTCGACTCACATGTGCAGCTGTCGGATTCTCCCACACTGTCAACAAATGTGTAAGTGCGATCAGCGGGAGAGGCAATTTCGAAGTTCAACTATGTCTGCGATCTTTCAGGTCTAGATAAAGCTGACAACTAAAATGGGGTAGATATGTATCGTGCAACGTTGTAACACTGCACTCTGCAGCATACGGTCAATTATTAGGCATAATAATTATAATGGACATTGGCTAGGGATTTATTCTATTTGTAATTCGATTCACTGTCTGAACCTATCAGGAATCTAGTGTATCATGGTTTTATAGGATTATAATTCATATTAACCGTGATTCAATATACATCATCTATGGGATGTACGGATTATTAGGTTTTTAACATTATTAAATAAAGATTTATTAATTTTACTCATACCGTTTTCTCCCCTTTCCCAATTTGCTACGAGCCTATAATCTGGTTTGAATCACAGAAGGGGATGAATGGAAAACAGGAGATTTTGAGAGTTTGGTTATGCCTTTTGGTTTGACCAATGCACCTACGGTATTCCAGCATTTCATAAATTATATTTTTCATCATTTGGTGGGGAGGTTTGTGGTGGTCTATCTGGACTATATTTTGGTTTACTCACCTGATTTTGAGACACATCGGTGGCATGTTAAGCAGGTACTCCAGATATTAAGGGATAACAAACTTTATGCTAAACTGGAAAAATGTGTTTTTGCTGTTCAGGAGGTGCAGTTTTTGGGGTACTTGTTGTCTTCAGGTTTCCGGATGGAACCGGTGAAGATCCGTGCAGTCCTTGATTACTTGTGAAGGCTTAGCAAGAGCAGTAGTTCGTCCTTTCTGGAGCTTGAGGACGTATGTGCATTTATCTGGAGTTGTCTAAAGCTAACCAATTTCCCCGTTTGTGTACCCTTGTTGTCTATAGTGTTTAGTGGATCTAGTAGGGCTCATATTCCTTCCCTAGCCATACGCCAGGGAAAGACAGGGCGAGGTACGGGTGCGGCGATTGTTGCAGAATCAATACAGGGACGTTAGGGGAGACAGGGTGAAGCTAGCTCAACCTAAGAGGTCTCCACTTTCCCCCTTTCCCTAGAGTCTGGGATCCCTTTCCCTCTTCCCTTTGTGTTGTACTAAGTCTTTCCCACACCTGGCGTGACATTAGCAGAGCATTGAGTTTTTAGCACACTGTTTAATTTCATGCATTGGTCGGCCCTCCAGTTGGTCAGGTAATGTTCAATTTCACATCTTGGTCAGTGTTACGCTCGCGCCCGGACTGACTGGCATGAGCGTGATTAGTGATCCCACTGTATAATGAACCGAGAAGTGCCTGGAGGGGCGTAACTAAGTATCTACCTGATCCGACCAAGGTCGCATGGCGGCTAACGACTCCATGAACCAAGGAGGAACCGAGCAGAGGGACCAGGTGCTACTCCAGGTCAGATCCCGGTCACAGCTCTTGACCCACACCAGGGAATGCAGGAACAGGCAGGTTAGGCTGTCATACAGACAGGTGGGTATTGGCAGGCATGGCTGGTATGCTGACAGGGGGTTACTGGTAAGCACGGCTGGTATGCAGACAGGTGGGTACTGGCAAGCACGGCTGGAGTGCAGACAGGGAAATACTGGCAAACATGGCTGGAGTGTAGACAGGTGGGTACTAGCAGGTTGGAGCGCAGGCTGGATAGAGTTCAGTACAGACTGGGAGACAGGAACAGAGCCGCAGATGCGGTAGACAAGCAGAGTAAAGCGAAACCGCCGGAGCGGAGGACAAGGCAGAGCAGAGTGGTACCGCAGGTGCGATGAACATGGCAGAGCAGAGAGGAACCGCCAGAGCGGTAGGCTAGGCAGAGCAGAGAGGAACCGCCGGAGCGGTGGGCTAGGCAGAGCAGAGGGGAACCGCCGGAGCGGTGAGCAAGCAGAGCACAACTAAACCGCAGGAGCGGTGAACATGGCAGAGCAGAAAGGAACCGCCGGAGCGGTGGGCTAGGCAGAGCAGAGGGGAACCGCCGGAGCGGTGAGCAAGGCAGAGCAGAGGGGAGCCGCCCGAGCGCTGAGCAAGGCAGAGCAGACAGAAACTGCTGGTGCAGTGAGCAAGGCAGAGCAGAGAAAATGGGCAAGTCAGAGCAGGGAGAAGCCGCCGGAGCGGTGGGGAAGGCTGAGCAAAGGGAAGCCGCTGGAGCGGTGGGCAAGTCAGAACAGAGAGAAACCCCAGGTGCGGTGAGCAAGGCAGAGCAGAGAGAAGCCGCCGGAGCGGTGGGCAAGTTAGAGCAGAGAGAAACCTCTGGTGCGGTGAGCAAGGCAGAGCAGAGAGAAGCCGCCGGAGCGGTGGGCAAGTTAGAGCAGAGAGAAACCTCTGGTGCGGTGAGCAAGGCAGAGCAGAGAGAAGCCGCCGGAGCGGTGAGCAATTCAGAGCAGAGAGAAGCCGCCGGAGCGGTGGGTAAGGCAGAGCAGAGGGAAGCCGCCTGAGCGGTGGGCAAGTCGAGCGGAGCGAAACCGCAGGTGCGGTGGACAAGGAAAATACGGGAAGATATGAAGGAAGGGAAAAGGGACTAGCAGAACCAGATACACACAAGGTACTTCCTATGAAGTAGCGAGTGGACACAAAACTCACAAACAGAAGTACAGAGACAACGAGTTGGAGTTAGGTGCAGGTTCAGACACTGCAGGAAAAGGGAGGGTACGGACATAGAGACAAAACAGGTAACAGGCTAAGAGACAGTTCAGACTGGAACTGATACTGCAACGAGATACAGGAACGAGCCTGGGTATACGGCCCCCAGAGTGGCGGAAACATACTAGAAGTCACAGATAACAGGTCTGGGAATGCAGCCCCCATAGTGGCGGAAACAGACAAGAAGCAGAACTGGACCTGGCAACTTCAGAGTCAAGGAGCACACTGAATGTTAGTGTTGCTCAGGCACCTCCTTCTGGGTGGAGGGGGTTTAAATATCCAGTGACTCACAGCAATAGGCTGGAGACGCATTAGGAGTGTGCCCACAGCAGCTATAAGAATCAGGAAGTAACCGGGCCGCCGCCCTAAGCAGTCAGTCAAAAGATATGCACACAGCATGAACTGGATGAAGCAAGGTTTGTAGGCTGGACTGACAGGTAAGATTGCAGTCTTGCATAGTGGGAGGTGGTGCACTATGCAAGCACGCCGCCAGGGATGTTACAGTCAGGCAATGTTTACTTTACACACATCAGTAATTTAATTAAACTTTAGTAATCCTAACTGCCATTCTGAGGTGAGGCGACTAAGACATTATGGTTTAAACTTGGGAAAATCTCAAAAATGATAGCAGCTTCACATCTCCTGAACAAACTATTAAAGCAAGTAAAAAAAAAAAAAAAGTTTAAAAAAAGATCATATAAAAGTACAAATCACCCCCCTTTTTGTCCCATTCAAAACAAAACAATAAAAAATACACATATTTGGTATTGCCACGTTCTGAAACGCCCGATCTATCAAGTAGAGAATTAATCTGATCAGTAAACGGCGAAATGAGAAAAAAATTAAAATGCAATAACAGGCGATCAAAACATTGTATCTAACCCAAAATAGTATCAGTAGAAACGTCAGCTTGGCACGCAAGCAATGAGCCCTCACCCGGGTCCAGATCCCGAATAATGGAGACACTACAGGTCTCGGAAAAATTTTTTAAATTGTTTTTTTCACCACTTAAATAAATAAGAATGCACACATGTTTGGTATCTTCAAGCTCGTAATGACCCGGATAATCTTAATGTCAGGTTAGTTTTACCATTCAGTGAACATGGTAGAGAAAAAAGCCCAAAACATTTGTGGAATTGCACTTTTTTGCAGTTTCACTATACTTGGAAGTTTTTCCCTGTTTTCCAGTACATTATATGGTTAGTGATGGGTGAACCTGTCAGTGTTAAGAGTTCGGCTAATATAGTCAAACACCGAACAGTTTTTTTAAAGTTCGGGTACCAGAACTGTACCCAGACCCCAAACACGGACCCCATTCATGTGAATGGGGGATCCGAATTTACCTGGTATCCAGCACTGTCATTTGCGTGGCAGCACAGGAGACACAGGCTCTGATCGGCGGTAATTGCAGAGCGCTGTGGCAGTGACCCGGCGGTAAAAAGCTTACCGCGGGTCATAGGTGCCAGCTGATGGTACTACCACCATTAGCTGGCACCTCCTGCCATAGGAAGCAGCAGATACAGACGCCGCTGGATGGGAGCAGTAGTCTCCAATCCACTGGCGCCTGTGCTCTGCTGTAAGTAAAAAAAAAATTAAATTATTAAAAAAAATATTATAATAAAAATAAAACACATTATACTTACCTACACCTTTATTCCCGTTCAACTCATTGCACGCGTGGGAAAATACTCACTGCGCATGTGGTGACCTGTTTTGCCGGGAATACACTGAGTCAGTGTATTGCCGGCAAATGAACAGAGCAGTCACATACTATGTGGCTGCTCTGTTCATGGAATCTTCGTGGGACACTTGTTGTTTGGACTGCGTCGGAAATGTAAGGATGAGGTTGGTTTATTTTATTTTGTTACAGGGGACGTTGGCTTCAGCTGGAATGGCCAAGATGGTAAGTATGGTTTAATTTAGAATATTACAGGAATCCTGTCTTTATTTCAAATAAAATATTTTATTCTGGTTGTGAGTGTTTTTATTTTACATTTTACCTTCACTATGGGGTTAGTAATGGGGGGGCCTCTGCAATACTAACCTGGGTTTGATGTCAGCTGGCATTATAAGCTGATATCAACCCCAACCCTATAACCCCACCGCCACCACTACAGGGCAGTGGGTAGAGCGAGGCTAAGTGCCAGAATTCTGGGACGGCTGAGGGCTTCTCTTTCTAGCCTCGGAGGGGGCCAATATTCATGGTCCCTTCCTAGGCTTTTAATATCAGTCCACAGATGTCTGCATAGCCTTTGCTAGCTGTTAAAATAGGGGGACCCCGTGTCATTATCTATCTGTATATCTATCTATTATATATTATCAACACACATAGTCAAAATTGTTGGTACCTCTCGTTTAATGAAAGAGAAACCCACAATGGTCACAGAAATAACTTGAATCTGACAAAAGTAATAATAAATTAAAAATCTATGAAAATGAAAAAATGAAAGTCAAACATTGCTTTTCAACTCTGCTTCCACGGAATTTTTTTAAAACTTAAACTCATGAAATAGGCCTAGACAGAAATGATGGTACCCCTGAAAATAATGTGACAAAAGGGATATGTTAAATGAAGTTGTGTCCACTAATTAGCATCACAGGTGCCTACAATCTTGTAATCAGTCAGTGGGCCTGTATTTAGGCCTACTCACTGTGCTGTTTGGTGACATGGTGTGTACCACACTCAACATGGACCAGAGGAAACAAATGATAGAGTTGTCTCAGGAGATTAGAAAAAAAATTATAGACAAGCATGTTAAAGGTAAAGGTTATAAGACCATCTCCAAACAGCTTGATGTTCCTATGACTATAGTTGCACATATTATTCACAAATTTAAGATCCATGGGACTGTAGCCAACCTCCCAGGACGTGGCCGCAGGAGGAAAATTGATGACAAATCAAAGAGACGGATGATACGAATGGTAACAAAAGAGCCCAGGAAAACTTCTAAAGAGATTAAAGGTGAACTTCAAGCTCAAGGAACATCAGTGTCAGTTCGCACCATCCTTCGTTGTTTGACCCAAAGTGGACTTCATGGGAGACGACCAAGGCGAACACCATTGTTGAAAAAAAATCAAAAAAGCCAGACTGGAATTTGCCAAACTACATGTTGACAAGCCACAAAGCTTCTGGGAGAATGTCCTATGGACAGATGAGACAAAAATGGAAGTTTTTGGCAAGGCACATCAGCTCTATGTTCACAGATGGAAAAATGAAGCATATTAAGAAAAGAACACTGTCCCTACTGTGAAACATGGAGGAGGCTCTGTTATGTTCTGGGGCTGCTTTGTTGCATTTGGCACAGGGTATCTTGAATCTGTTTAGGCTACAATGAAATCTCAAGACTATAAAGGGATTCTAGAGAGAAATGTGCTGCCCAGTGTCAGAAAGATTTGTCTCAGTTGCAGGTCATGGGTCTTGCAACAGGATAATGACCCAAAACACACAGCTAAAAACACGCAAAAATGGCTAAGAGTAAAACATTGGACTGTTCTGAAGTGGCCTTCTATGAGCCCTGATCTAAATCCCATTGAGCATCTTTGGAAAGAGCTGAAACATGACGTCTGGAAAAATCAACCTTCAAACACGAAACAACTGGAGCAGTTTGCTCATGAGGAGTGGGCCAAAATACCTGTTGAGAGGGGCAGAAGTCTCATTGACCGTTACAGGAATCGTTTGATTGCAGTGATTCCCTCAAAAGGTTGTTCAACAAAATATTAAGTTAAGGGTACCATCATTTCTGTCCAGGCCTATTTCAGGAGTTTAATTTTTTTAAAACTTCTGTGTAAACAGGGTTGAGAAGCAATTTCTGACTTTCATTTGTTCATTTTCATAGATTTTTAATTTATTATTACTTTTGTCAGATTCAAGTTATTTCTGTGACTATTGTGGGTTTTTCTTTCATTAAACGAGGGGTACCAACAATTTTGACCATGTGTGTATATATCTAGCTATCCATATATCTATGGATCTATTATCTATTTATTTATCTATCCATATATGTATTTATTATCTGTTGACCTATCTAATTATCTAAGATAGATAATAGATAGATATATGGATATATAGATATACTGATATCTAGATAGATAATAGATCGATAAATAGATATGTAGATAAATAGATTTATAGATAGATAATAGTTAGATATATGGATATATTGCTAGATAATAGATATATGGATAGATACACAAATAGATTAATAGATATACGGATAGATAGATATATGGATAGATACATAGGTAAATAATAGATATATGGATAGATATAAAGATAGATAAATAGATTCATAGATAGATAGAGAAATATTTAGATTTGAGAGTCCTCAGTGGTTGATACCTTTTAACCCCTTTCCGACGAGGTCAGTAATAGTACGTAGCTGCGCCCTGGGACTTATGGACCAGATACATACTATTACGCATGCGCCGATTGCACCCGCACCGCTCCCTGCATATTAAGCCCCGCAATGCTGCTATCGAAATTGATCCCAGCATTGCAGGGGCAAGGGGGGAGGTGATCGCTATACTCATCTCCTGCCGGCATCCACCGATGTCTGCGGCAGCTTCTGGATGTTGTCATGACGACCCGATGCAGTTATGACAACATCGGGGTCACCCGGAGGCAGGACGTTACCTTGGTCATGCGCAGTGCATGAGCCCTGTGTGCAGCGCTGACAGGCTGCATGGCATAGGGAGCTGCTGCTCTCTATAGTCCCATAGTGGGACAATGTGTAAAAGTAAAAAAAAGTGCAAGAAAGTGAAAAAAAAAAAAATATAAAAAATATTTAAAAAAATGAAAAAAAAATCCCCAAAAAATAAAAATATATTGAACCCATAATATTTATTTATTATGAAGAAAAAAACAACCAATAAAAGTACACATATTTGGAATCGCCACGTCCGGAACGACCTGACCTATAAAACTGTGCCACTAGTTAACCCCTTTAGTAAACACAGTAAAAAATAAAAATAAAAAATGAAGCAAAAAACAATGCTTTATCATCATACCGCCAAACAAAAAATGGAATAACTTGCGATCAAAAAGACCAATGTAAATAAAAATGGTACCGCTGAAAATGTCATCTTGTCCCACAAAAAACAAGCCACTGTACAGCTCCATCATCCATAAAATAAAAAAGTTATAGCTCTCAGAATAAAGCAATACAAACATTTTTTTTTTTCTAGAAAATAGTTTTTATTGTGTAAAAGTGCCAAAACATTAAAAAAATTATATAAATTTGGTACCACTGACCTGAAGAATGAAGCTGCCTTATCAATTTTACCACACACGGAGATGCATAAAAAAAAAACCCATAAAAACAATTCCTGAATTTTGTTTATTCTGCCTCCCAAAAATCGGAATAGAAAGCGATCAAAAAATGTCACATGCCCGAAAATGGTGCCAATAAAAATGTCAACTTCTCCCGCAATAAACAAGCTGTCACATGACTCTATCGGCCAAAGTATGGAAAATTTATAGCTCTCAAAATATGGTGATGCAAATACTAGTCTTCGCAAAAAAAAAAAAAAGGGCTTTTTAGTATGTGACAGACGTCAATCATAAAAACCTGATATGAATCTGTTATCGCTGTAATCGCAACGACCTGAAGAATAAAGTAGTCTAATCACTTATACCACACGAGGAACGGTGTAAAAAAATAAACTTTAGGGTTAGGGTTGTGCTAGGGTTAGGGTTGTATTAGGGTTGGGGTTAGGGTTGTGCTAGGGTTAGGGTTGGGCTAGTGTTAGGGTTGAGCTAGGGTTAGGGTTGGGCTAGGGTTAGGGTTGAGCTAGGGTTAGGGTTGGGCTAGGGTTGGGGTTATGGTTGGGCTAGGGTTGGGGTTGTATTTTGGTTGGGGTTAAATTTTGGATTTTTTCAAAAGTAAAGAAAAAAAAAATGATGTCGATATGGCGACCAGTGTTGAGCGCAAGTGCTCGCTACTTGAGTTTGCATCGGGTGCTCGGGTATGCACTGAGTATCGCAGGTGTTTGAGTGACATGCTCGAGTCTCTGCCCCATATGCTTTGCGGCCAAAAAAAACATTGCTGGGATCCCCTGCCATGCATGAGCGATCCCCGAATGTTTTTTCTTGGGTGTCTAACAACCGTGAAACATGCAGGTACTCGAGCATGTCACTCGAGCACCCGTGATACATGGTGCATACCCGAGTACCCGATGCAAACTCAAGTAGCGAGCACTTACGCTCAAGACTAATGACTTATTCAATATGATGACCTAATGTTATCAAATTCTGTCTTACCTCTGGGTTCAAAATGTACACTATACCCCTTGATAAAATCCTTGACGGGTCTAGTTTCCAAAATGGAGTCAGTTGTGGGGGGGGGGGGGTTTCCACTATTTAGGCACATCAGAGACTCCTGAAATGCAACATGGCGTCCACTCTTGATTCCAGCCAATTTTGCGTTCAAAAAGTCACACAGTGCTCCTTTCCCTTTTGAACCCTGATGTGCGCCCAAACAGTGTATTTTCCCCACATATGGAGTATTGGCGTACTCAGGAGAAATTGCACAACAGTTTTTAGGTCCTATTTTCTCCTCTTACCCTTGTGAAAATAAAAAATTTGGGGCTAAAAGATCATTTTTGTGGAAAAAGTTAGATTTTTTTATTTTCACGGCTCCATGTGATAAACTTCTGTGAAGCACCTGGTGGTTAAGGGTGCTCGCCACACATCTAGATAAGTTCCCTGAGGGGTCTAGTTTCCAAAATCGTATGACTTGTGGGGGTTATCCACTGTTTAGGCACATCAGGGGCACATCCGCTAATTATTCAAGCAAATTTTACATTCAAAAAGTTAAATGGCGCTCCTTTCCTTCCGAACCCTGCCGTACGCCAAAGCAGTGGTTTTCCCCCACTTATGGGGTATTGACTTACTCAAGAGAGATTGCACAACAAATTGAATGGTGCCATTTCTCCTGTTACCCTTATGAAAATGCGAAACTGGGAGCTGAAAAACATTTTTGTGGGAAAAATGTGAAAATTTTATTTTCATGGCTCCATGTTATAAACTTCTGTGAAGCACCTGGGGGTTCAATGTGCTCACCACACATCTAGATAAATTCCCTGAGGGGTCTAGTTTCCAAAATGGTGTCACTTATGTGGTGTTTCCACTGTTTAGGCACATCAGGGGCTCTCCAAACGCAACATGACGTCCGCTAATTATTCAGCAAATTTTACTTTCAAAAAGTCAAATGGCGCTCCTTCCCTTCCGAACCCTGCTGTACGCCAAAGCAGTAGTTTTCCCTCACATATGGGGTATCGGCTTACTCAGGAGAGATTGCACAACAAGTTGCATGGTGCAATTTCTCCTGTTACCCTTATGAAAATGCAAAACTGGGGGCTGAAAAACATTTTTGTGGGAAAAATGTGGACATTTTATTTTCACGGCTCCATGTTATAAGCTTCTGTGAAGCACCTGGGGGTTCAAGGTGCTCACCACACATCTAGATAAGTTTCCTCATGGGTCTAGTTTCCAAAATGGTATCACTTATTGGGGTTTTTCACTGTTTAGGCACATCAGGGGCTCTCTAAACGCATCATGGCGTCCGCTAATTATTCAAGCAAATTTTACATTCAAAAAGTCAAATGGCTCCTTCCCTTCTGAGCCCCGCTGTGCGCCCAAACAGTGTTTTTTCCCCACGTAACGGGTATCTGCGTGCTCAGGGGAATTTTGACATAAAATTTTGGGGTCCATTTTTTCTGTTACCCCTGCAAAAATAAAAACATTTGGGTCTAAAGTAACATTTTTGTGAAAAAAGTTAAATCTTCATTTTTTTCTTCCACATTCCAAAAATTCCTGTGAAGCACCTGAAGAGTTAATAAACTACTTAAATGTGGTTTTGAGCACCTTCAGAGGTGCAGTTTTTAGAATGGTGTCACTTTTGGGTATTTTCTGTCATAAAGGCCCCTCAAAGTCACTTCAAATGTGATGTGGTCCCTAAAAAAATGGTTTTGCAAACTTTGTTGTAAGAATGAGAAATCGCTGGTCAACTTTTAATACTTTTAACTCCCTAACTGCTGATGTAAAGTAGACATGTGGGAAATGTTATTTATCAACTATTTTGTGTGATATATTTCTCTGATTTAAAGCCATAAAAATTCAAATTTTGAAAATTGTGAAATTTTCAAAATTTTCGGCAAATTTCAGATTTTTTCACCAATAAATGCAAGTGATATAAAAGAAATTTTACCACTATCATGAAGTACAGTATGTCACGAAAAAACAGTCTCAGAATCAGCAGGATCCATTGAAGGGTTCCAGAGGTATTGCCTCATAAAGTGACAGTGGTCAGATTTGTAAAAATTGGCCCGGTCATTAACGTGCAAACCACCCTCGGGGGTAAAGGGGTTATTGGCTAACTGAAAAGATGGTAACAAGTTGCAAGCTTTTGAGACTACTCAGTTCTCTTCATCAGGCTAGTATACCCCAAAATATGAAGTCAAATATTTATACACAATAGGACACAGAAATAATGCAGTAGATGAGAAAGGTGATGAAAAGCAGAGCTATTACTAACAGTTCTGCGTGTAAATATTTTAGCAGTTCATAGATGAGGAGTGTGAAGGTTTTATTGTCCTGTGACTGGGTCTAGTGTTGTGATGACCCCACAAGTCTAATGGGCACATTCCTTAGTTGATGTAGAATGACATAAATCCATACAACACATTCATTCCTGCTCTGAAGGTGTCAAAGGTCACCATTAGTTTATATTCCCAGACTCTTCTGTCTCTCTGAGATTTGAAATTACCTTTTAATACCAGTAATTTCATGTCCTTGATGCTGTGATCAGGGAGACAAAAATGCTTGGACACAGGCAGATCTATTCTTTTTTCTTTTATTGTGTGGCGATGATTTATCCTTGTGCTAAGTTTTTGCCCTGTCTCGCCTACATACAGACCCCAGTTGGTACATATAATTAAGTACACTACATTAGATGTGATACAGCTGAAAGTACCTGGGATATTGCAGTTCTGATGTGAATTGGGGATTTTATCTTGTCTATGGTCATTATAAACGGACAGATTTTACATTTTTTATGGTTGCAGGGAAAGGTACCTGTAGCTGGTGGAGATACAGGGAGCTTCTGACAATGATGCTTCTTTGATTTGGGGGCTGCCTGAAACACAAAAGTGGGGGGTCTGGAAATATGGATTGTAATCGGGCATCTTTTTGTAATAAGGGTTGTAGTTTCCATGCATATCTCCTTAGTGCCTCCAGATTGGGATTGTAGGTGACTACTAGAGGAACCTGGTTGCTTTTTTGTTTAGTTTTGTAATGTAGGAGGTGATTCCTTGATATTCTGGTGGCTCTTGTAATCTGGTTCTCAATTTTTTTGGATGGTAGCCCTGATTCAAAAAAGTCTTTGAGGCCACCAAGGTGTTTGTCTCTATCCATAGGGTTGGAACATACCCGATTGCATCTGATGGCTTGGCTGTAGACATTAGATTTATAATTTTTTTATGTGTTTTGGATGGAAACTGTCCCATTTAAAGTATGTTGGACGGTCCCCTTTAATAAAAATAAAATAATAAACCAACCTCATCTTTACCTTGCCAACCCAGTCCAAATAACGAAGGTCCCACAAAGATTGTATAAACAGAGCAGCCACATAGTATGTGACTGCCCTTATCATTTGCCGGCAATACAATCACTCAGTGTATTCCCTGCAAAACAGGTCACCGCATGCACAGTGAGTATTTTCACACGCATACAATTAATTGAACTGAGTTCACCTCATTGCAAGCGTGGGAGAATACTCATTGCGCGTGCACTGACCTCATTTGCCGGGAATACACTGAGTCAGTGTATTGCCGGCAAATGATCAGGGCAGTCACATACTATGTGGATGCTGTGTTCATGCAATCTTTGTGGGACCTTTGTTATTTGGACTGCGTCAGCAAGGTAAGGATGAGGTTGGTTTATTATTTTATTTTTATTACAGGTATGCAATTACCGCCTATTAGAGCCTGTGTTTCCTGCGCTGTCATGCCTGAACCCGAACAGTAACACAGACTTCCATAGGAAGTCTGTGTTCGGAGTCCGGGACCGAACAGTAGATGTTTGGTACGGACACCGAACTTTACTGTTCGGGGTTGCCCAACACTGTATATGGTAAAATCAATGGTGTTGTTCAAAAGTACAACTCGCCCGGCAAAAAACAAGCCCTTACACATCCATATTGACAGAAAAATAAAAAAAATTATGGCTCTGGAAGAAGGGGAACAAAACAACGGAAGTGCAAAAGCAGAAAATGGCCAGTGGGTGAAGGTTAATTTCCATAAAAAACACTAATCAAAAACGCAATGTGTGAACATAGCTTAATACTGACAGGTATAATGCATTGCAGTGTTGGTGCATTTAAATGCATTGTACCAGTAATCAGAGTAATAAAAGTTAAAGTCCCATAGAAGGACTAAGTAAAAAAGTGGAAAAAAAAGTAAATTGTTAAAATATTAAAAAAAAATTAGAATGATAAAAATAAAAAAAAATACAAATAAATAGGTATATTTATATATAAACAAAAATAAAAGAAGTACACATATTTGTTATCGTCTCATTCGAAATAAACTGATTTATAAAATTGAAGTTAATGCCTTCAGTGAACAACATAAAAAAATAAATTAAAAACTTTGCAAAAATATGGAAAAGTAAAATTCAGTGAGCTGTTCCCTTTTACACAGAAGGCCACAGCAAAGAAACGTATACTGTACAGTATAGGTTTTCCTTACAGTGCGCCCCTATAGCGGACAGATGCCTTGACACCCATCCTGACTGTGGCCAATTATTATTTATTTATATAGCACCATTGATTCCATGGTACTGTACATAAGAAGGGGTTACATACCAAATACAAACATCACTTACAGTAACAAACAATGATATACTGGCACAGAGGGAAGAGGACCCTGCCCTTGCGGGCTTACATTCTACAGGAATGGGGAAGGCGACAGTAGTTTTGGGGGGTTGCGGTAGCTCCAGTGTTGAGGTGGCAGCAAGCAAGGTCATGGCGGACTGTAAGCTTGTTTGAAGAGGTAGGTTTTCAGGTTCAGTCTCAAGGATCCAAATGTGGAGGCTAATCTGATGTGTTGAGGCACAGAATTCCATAGCATGGGAGATATTCGGGAGAAATCTTGGAGGCGGTTGGGTGAGGAACGAAGAAGTGTGGAGAATAGAAAGAGGTCTTGGGAGGACCGGAGATTACGTAAGGCAATATATTAGAAGATTAGTTCAGAGATGTACGAAGGAGAAAGGATATGGATGGCTTTGTAGGTCAGTGTTAGTACTTTGAACTGGATATGCAGGGCAAATGGGAGCCAGTGAAGGTATTTGCAAAGGTGGGTAAGCAGAGGAGTAGTGAGGCGAGAGGTGAACTAGTCGCGCAGCAGAGTTAAGGATGGACTGGAGGGGTGCGAGAGTCTTAGCAGGTAGGCCACAGAGGAGAGTGTTGCAGTAGTTGAGGCAGGAGATGATGAGGGCATACACAAGCAGTTTAGTAGATTGAGGGTTGATGAAAGGACGGATTCTGGAAATATTTTTGAGCTGTAGGCGACAGAAGGTGGCGAGAGCTTGGATGTGGGGCTTGAAGGACAGGGCAGAGTCAAGGGTTACTCCGAAGCAGCAGATTGCCGGTACAGGGGAAAGTGTGATGTCATTTATTGTGATAGATAGATCAGGTGGGGAAGATATGTGTGATGAGGGAAAGATGATGAATTCACCTTTGTCCACATTGAGCTTGGGAAATTGACATCGTGGACAAGGAGGATGTGACTGATAGACATTCTGGGATTAAGGACCGCAGAGAGGTGACATCTGGGCCAGAGATGTAGATATGGGTGTCATCAGCGTACAGATGGTACTGGAAGCCATGGGATTTTATGAGCTGTCCCAGCCTAAGGGTATAGATTGAAAAGAGTAGGGGTCCTAGGACAGAGCCTTGAGGGACTAAAACTGAGAGGGGGCGGAATGAGGAGGTAGTGTGGGAGAGGGTGACGCTAAGTGCGGTTAGAAAGGTATGAGGATATCCAAGATAGGGCAAGGTCTTTGACCCAAAGAAAGAGAGGATCTGTAGTAGGAGGCAGTGATCAACTGTGTCGAAGGCAGAGGACAGGTCAAGAAGAAGGAGTACAGGGAATTGTCTATTTGCTCTGGCTGTAAGTAAGTCATTAGTAATTTTGGTTAATAATTTTGGTAAGTGCAGATTTGGTGGAATGGTGGGGGCGGAAGCCAGATTGTCAGTTGTCGAAGAGAGAGATGAGAGGTGAGAGGAAAGTTCAGCGTGAACTGAATTGAAAAGGGATGGCCCCCCTCATCCCTCTTCCTGGTATGCATGGCACCCCTCATCCCCTTTCTTGGTATGCATGGCACCCTTCATCCCTCATCCTGGTATGCATGGCCCCCCTCATCCCTCTTCCTGGTTTGTATGTCATCCTTCATCCCTCATCCTGTTATGTATGGCACCCTTCATCCCTCATCCTGGCATGTATGGCACCCCTCATCCTGGTATGAATCTTATCCTTCATCCTGGTATGCATGTCACCCCTCATCCCTCATCCTGGTATGCATGACCCCCCTCATCCTGGTATGCATGGCCCCCCTCATCCTGGTATGCATGGCCCCCCTCATCCCGGTATGTATGCTCTCCCTAATCTTGGTATGCATGGCACCCTTCATCCTGGTATGCATGACACCCTTCATCCCTCATCCTGGTATGCATGGCCCCCCTCATTCCTCTTTTTCTCCCCTTGTGTGCAAGTATGTCTTCTAATCTAAACCCAAATGAAACACCTATGGGGAATTCTGAAGAGATAAGTTGAGCATCACGCTGCATCCAGCATCCAGGCTCTATAAAGGTCGGTTTATGTCGCCAAGTTGTTTATTCCACTCCTAGATGACTTTCTGTCTTTAGAAACCATGAAAGTCAGGCAAAATACTAGATGTAGTGTTTTTTTATGTGGGGTGTATTCATGTTTGCATCAACTAATTTGAGTGCAACTGAAGATTTTTTATAATATTAATCTTACTTGCTTGTTTTGGGTTACAAAAATGTTCTGTGTAACTTAGTCTTGTCAAAATGTTTGAAATTGTTGTGTCCAATGACTTTTCAAATGGTGTCTACTCATTTATGGTGAGCATGGAATATATATGTATATACAGTATGTATATATCATATACATATACAGGTGCATCTCACTAAATTAGAATATCATCAAAAAGTTAATTTATTTCAGTTTTTCAATACAAAAAGTGAAACTCATATTATATAGAGTCATTACAAACAGCGTGATCTATTTCAAGTGTTTATTTCTGTTAATGTTGTTGATTATGGCTTACAGCCAATGAAAACACAGAAGTCATTATCTCAGTAAATTAGAATACTTTATAACAACAGCTTGAAAAATGTTTGTAAAATCCAAAATGTTGGCCTACTGAAATGTATGTTCAGTAAATGCACTCAATACTTGGTCGGGGCTCTTTTTGCATCAATTACTGCTCAGTGCGGCAATGTGGCATGGAGGCGATCAGCCTGTGGCACTGCTGAGGTGTTATGGAAGCCCAGATTGCTTTAATAGCAGCCTTTAGCTCGTCTGTATTGCTGGGTCTGGAGTCTCTCATCTTCCTCCTGACAATATCTCATAGATTCTCTATGAGGTTAAGGTCAGGTGAGTTTGCTGGCCAATCAAGCACAGTGATACTGTTGTTTTTAAACCAGGTATTGGTACTTTTGGCAGTGTGGACAGGTGCCAAGTCCTGCTGGAGAATGAAATTTCCATCTCCAAAAAGCTTGTCGGCAGAGGGAAGCATGAAGTGCTATAAAATTACCTGGTAGATGGCTGTGCTGACTTTGGTCTTGATAAAACACAGTGGACCTAAACCAGCAGATGACATGGCTCCCCAAACCATCACTGATTGTGGAAACTTCACACTAGACCTCAAACAGCATTGGATTGTGGCCTCTCCACTCTTCCTTCAGACTCTGGGACCTTGATTTCCAAATGAAAATTGAAACTCTGGGACCTTGTGAATTGTGTTAATGACTGCCTTCTGGACATCTGTCAAGTCAGCAGTCTTCCCCATGATTGTGGAGCCTACTGAAACAGACTAAGGGACCTTTTTAAACGCTTAGGAAGCCTTTGCTGGTGTTTTTTGTTAATTATTTTAATTTACTGAGATAATGACTTTTGTATTTTCCTTGGCTGTAATGCATAATCAACATTAACAGAAATAAACACTTGAAATAGATCACTCTGTTTGTAATGACTCTATATAATATATGAGTTTCACTTTTTGTATTGGAGAACTGAAATAAATTAACTTTTTGATGATATTCTAATTTAGTGAGATGCACCTGTTAACTTTTTGATGATATTCTAATTTAGTGAGATGCACCTGTATATATATATATATATATATATATATATATATATATATATATATATTTTATCACCCTGACTAATAAGTGTTTCATTACTTTACAGAGGAAGAGGAAGAGGACCCTTCACCAATTGGTATGTACTGCACATTATCATTCCATGTTTCTTAACCCTGTCTTGTAATCAGCATTAACCTGACAGCCACATTTTTAAGCATGACATGTCATTTTATGTGGTAATAACTTTAAGGCTAAGTTCACACGATGCGTTTTTCATGCGTTTCCGCGGCGTTTTTGCAGTTGCGTAAACGCCGCGGAAACGCATGAAAAATGCATGGTAGAAGGGCAGCAATGTTCCCCAATGGAAATCCGCATGTGCTGTGCCCATGATGCGGATTTTTCCGCAGCGTAAACGCTGCGGTCAAAAATCCGCAGCATGTCAATTAATTTTACGGAAACGCTGCTCTTTTGCCGCCATTGACTTGCATTAGACCGCATGGAATCCGCATCACTGTATATGTTGATGCGCTTTTAATGCGGTCTAATGTGCGGATGGTACCCGGGTGTGGATGAGAGGACTCTCATCCAGACCCAGGTACCATTAAAAAAAAAAGAATAAAATAAAAAATATATATATTCTCACCTTCTGACGGCCCGCGCTGCGTCCTGCTGGCTTCCCGGGCACTTCGCGGTTGAATGAAGGACCTTCGCTGACGTCAGAGTCATGTGACGGGTCACGTGACGCTGACGTCGGAAGGTCCTAAAGTCTTCACTGCCGGCAGCCGGGACCGAGCGAAGCAGGACACCGGGGGCCATCAGAGGGTAAAGTATAGATTTATTTTTTATTTTTTGACATTCACACACTATATAAATCCATGCCGGTTGCATGGATTTATATAGTGTGAAGTTGACAAGCACTTTCCAAGTGATGCTAAAATCTCTTGGGAAGCGCTTGTCAACCCGCATGCGGAAATGCATGTGAAGAACGCTTCATTTCCGCATGTCCCTGGCAGGAAACCGCATGTACAATCCGCATGCGTTTTTTCCTGCCAGAGAGATGCAGAAACGCTCAGGAAAAAATCCTGAGCATTTCTGCATCGTGTGCACATACCCTTAAATGCTTCTTCTTCTGCCAGTGATTCTGAGATTGTAATTTTGTTTTTGTAAAACATTGCACCTGTTCGTACTGGATCAGTTGTTTAGTCGTTATTTATGAAAGTATTCCAAATTTTCTGAAAATTTAGAAAAAATTTGCAATTTTTAAACTTAATTGTATACCCTTAATGAGATGTATATAGCTATAAAATATAAGTGTCTGCTCTATATGGGGTGATCCTGCGTTCAGGAGAAATTGCATAATACATTGTGCAGGCTAAAATTTGAGTCTGAAGTAACATTTTAGCTTAACCGCTTTAGGTTGTGTGCCCACGATGCGTTTTTTAAGCATTTCCGCAGCGGCAAAAACGCTGCAGAAACACTTAAAAAACGCATGGTAGAAGGCCTGCCATGTTCCCCAATGATAATCCGCATGTGCTGTGTACATGCTGCGGAAATTGCCGCTGCGGATTATCATTGCAGAAAAAAACGCAGCACTACCAATTATTTTACGGAAGTGCTGCGTTTTCGCCGCCATGGATTTGCATTAGAACGAATGGATTACGCTTCAATAGATAAGCACATGCGGAATATATGCGTTCAATGTGCGGATGGTACCCGGGTGTGGAGGAGAGGAGACTCTCCTCTGGACCTGGGTACCATAGAAAATTGTAAAAAAAACAATAAAATAAAAAATAAATATGATACTTACCTTCTGGTGGCCCCCGGTGCGCTCGTCCTCTCATGCCGGCAGATCGCGATGGACTGGAGGACCTGCGCTGATGTCATAGTCATGTGACTGGTCACGTGACGCTGACGTCGGCAGGTCCTTCAGTGTACCGCGATCTGCTGGCATGAGAGGACGGAGTGAAGCAAGACTGCGGGGGCCATCGGAAGGTAAGTATAGATTTATTTTTAAACATTCTTTCGGTCACACTATATAAAGTTGACAAGCACTTTCCAAGTGATGCTAAAATCGCTTGGAAAGCGCTTGTCAACCCGCATGCAGAAATGCATGTGAAGAACGCTTCACATCCGCATGTACCTGGCAAGAAAAACGCATGTACAATCCGCATGCGTTTTTTTCTGCCAGGGAGATGCAGAAACGCTCAGGAAAAATTCGGAGCATTTCTGCATCGTGGGCACATAGCCTTACTCCCCCCCCCCAGGGTGGTTTGCACGTTAATGACCAACCAATTTTTACAATTCTGACCACTGTCACTTTATGAGGTAATTACTCTGAAACGCTTCAACGGATCCCCCTGATTCAGAGATTGTTTTTTCGTGACATATTGTACTTCATGACAGTGGTAAAATTTATTCGATATCACTTGCATTTATTCGTGAAAAAATTGGAAATTTGGTGAAAATGTTGAAAATTTCACAATTTTCAAAATTTAAATTTTTATTTCGTTAAATCAGAGAGATATGTTACACAAAATAGTTAATAAATAACATTTCCCACATGTCTACTTTACATCAGCACAATTTTGGAATCCAACATTTTTTTCATTAGTGCGCTATAAGGGTTAAAAGTTGATCAGCGATTTCTCATTTTTCAAACACAATTTACAAAACCATTTTTTTAGGGACCACATCACATTTGAAGTGACTTTGAGGAGCCTTTATTACAGAAAATACCCCAAATTGACACCATTCTAAAAACTGCACCCCTCAAGGTGCTGAAAACCACAATCAAGAAATTTGTTAACCCTTCAGATGCTTCACAGGAATTTTTGGAATGGGGACGAAAAAAGTGAACATTTAACTTTTTTCACAAAAATTTTACTTTAGACCCCATTTTTTTTATTTTTGCAGGGGTAACAGGAAAAAATGGACCCCAAAATTTGTTGTGCAATTACCCCTGAGCACGCAGATACCTCATACGTGATTAAAAAACACTGTTTGGGCGCACAGCAGGGCTCAGAAGGGAAAAGGCGCCATTTGACTTTTTGAATGTAAAATTTGCTTGAATAATTAGCGGATGCCATGTTGCGTTTAGAGAGCCTCTGATGTTCCTAACCAGTGGAAACCCCCCATAAGTGATACCATTTTTGAAACTAGACCCCTCAGGGAACTTATCTAGATGTGTGGTGAGCACCTTGAACCCCCCACAGAAGCTTATAACATGTAGCCGTGAAAATAAAATTTTCACATTTTTCCCACAAAAATGTTTTTCAGCCCCCAGTTTTGCATTTTCATAAGGGTAGCAGGAGAAATTGCACCATGCAACTTGTTGTGCAATCTCTCCTGAGTAAGTCAATACCCCATTTGTGGGGAAAACCACTGCTTGGGCGTACAGCAGGGTTCGGAAGGGAAGGAGCGCCATTTGACTTTTTGAATGTAAAATTTGCTTGAATAATTAGCGGACGCCATGTTGCATTTGGAGAGCCCCTGATGTGTCTAAACAGTGTAAAACCCCCACAAGTGACACCATTTTGGAAACTAGACCCCTGAGGGAACTTATCTTGATGTGTGGTGAGAACCTTTAACCCCAGGTGCTTCACAGAAGTTTAAAACATGAAGCCGTGAAAATAAAAAAATCTAACTTTTTCCACAAAAATGATCTTTTAGCCCCAAATTTTTTACTTTCACAAGGGTAAGAGGAGAAATTGGAACCTAAAAACTGTTTTGCAATTTCTCCTGAGTACGCCAATACCCCATATGTGGGCAAAATACACTGTTTGGGCGCATGTCGGGGTTCAGAAGGGAAGGAGCACTGTGTGACTTTTTGAACGCAAAATTGTCTGGAATCAAGAGCGGATGCCATGTCGCATTTCGGGAGCCCCTGATGTGCCTAAATAGTGGAAACCCCCCACAATTGACTCCATTTTGGAAACTAGACCCCTCAAGGATTTTATCAAGGGGTATAGTGTATATTTTGAACCCAGAGGTATGACAGAATTTGATAACATTAGGTCATCATATTGAATAAATTGTCATTAGTCTTGAGCGCAAGTGCTCGCTACTTGAGTTTGCATTGTGTACTCGGGTATGCACCATATATAACGGGTGCTCGAGTAACATGCTTGAGTCCCTGCCCTGCATGTTTCACGGTTGTTAGACACCCAAAAAAAAACATGCGGGGATCGCTCCTGCATGGCAGGCGATCCCAGCAATGTTTTTTTTGGCTGCGAAGCATATGGTGCAGAGACTCGAGCATGTCACTCGAACACCTGCGATACTCAGTGCATACCCGAGCACCCGATGCAAACTCAAGTAGCGAGCACTTGCGCTCAACACGGGTCGCCATATTGTCATCATTTTTTTTTTCTTTACTTTTGATAAAATCCCAAATCTAACCCCAACCCTAACCCTAGCCCAACCCTAACCGTAGCCCAACCCTAACCCTAACCCTAGCCCCAACCCTAACCCTACCCCAACCCTAACCACAAACCTAACCCTAGCCCAACCCTAACCCTAGCACAACCCTAACCCTAGAGTTTATTTTTTTACACCATTCCTCGTGTGGTATAAGTGATTAGACGACTTTATTCTTCAGGTCGGTTCGATTACAGCAGTTCAAGATTCATATTGGGTTTTTATGATTGATAGCTGTCACACACTAAAAGATGCTTTTTTGCAAAGACTAGTTTTTGCATCTCCATATTTTGAGAGCTATAATTTTTACCATATTTTGGCCAACAGAGTCATGTGATGGCTTGTTTTTTGCAGGACAAGTTGAAGTTTTTATTGCTACCATTTTCGGGCATGTGACTTTTTTTTATCGCTTTCTATTCCGATTTTTGGGAGGCAGAATAAACAAAAACCAGCAATTCAGGAATTTTTTTTTTTTGCCGTTCCACGTTTGGTAAATTTGATAAGACAGCTTTATTCTTCAGGTCAGTACCTTTACAGCGGTTCCGTATTTATGTTGTTTTTTATATTTTGGCGCTTTTACACAATAAAAACTTTTCTAGAAAAAATAATTTTTTTGTATCGCTTTATTTTGAGATGGAGCTGAATGGCGGCTTGTTTTTTGTGGGACAAGATGACCATTTCAGCGGTACCATTTTTATTTACATTCGTCTTTTTGATCGCGTGTTATTCCATTTTTTTGTTTGGCGGTATGATGATAAAGCATTGTTTTTTGCTTAGTTTTTTTTTTTTTTGATGTGACATCAGCGGATGTCAGAGCAGGCTGCAGCCGGGGGTCACGTGATGTCTAAATGGCTAAATCCCCTGTGGGAGAGAGGAGACCCCCTGGTGTCCGACCTGTCGTCTTTCCTCATGGCATTCCGGAAAGTCTTCGATGAACCAGGACGTAAGACCTCATCAGCCTCCTCTCTGCTATGTCTCCGCCAAGGGAGTCTCACCGTGGGCCAATATGCCATACGGTTCCACACCCTCGCTTCTGAGCTTGCCTGGGATAACGAGGCCCTAGTGTCCATCTTCTGGGAAGGCCTTTCTGGCCGGATTAAAGACGAGCTCGCCGGTCGGGACATTCCTACTACGATGGATGACCTGGTGTCGCTGGCTACCCGGACATCCGGTTTCAAGAGCACACCAAAGAGACCACCTGTGAGAGAAGATTTCCCTGCCTTGCTCCTACTTTCCAGAGACCTGTCTCCTCATCTGTTACTCCTCGGGCGCACTCACCTGAGCCCATGCAGATCGACCAGACCAAGATGGTCAAATCTCGCCAGGAGTCACGCCGAGCCGAGGGGAGCTGTTTCTATTGCGGCAGTAAGGAGCACCTGATCCGTTCCTGCCCAGAGAGGCCGGGAAACTCCAGTGTCTAGGACCGCTCGGAGAGGTCGCCCTATACAAAAGTAAACCCTCTCCATCCCTGACTATGTCTGTCTCTATCTCCTGGGGAGAGAGCCGTCACTTTGAACTCGCTCACCTGGATTCTGGAGCTGCTGGAAACCTCATTTCCCAGTCCCTGGTTGAGAAATATCATATCCCCACCAAGTCTCTGGCTGAACCATTGTCAGTCGCCTCCGTGGATGGAAGACTTCTTCCGGTGACCATCCTGCTCGTCACGGAACCCATAACCCTGCAGGTGGGAATGCTGCTCTCAGAAAATTTCCTTCCATGTGCTACCTGGACTCTCTCACTCCCTATTGCTAGGCCTACCTTGGCTCCAGACACATGAACCCGTGTTGAACTGGCAATCCGATGAAGTACTCCGGTGGGGGCCGGACTGCCACAAGACCTTCCTGGTTCCGGTTCATCCGATTCGTCCACCACCTACCCCAGCTAATTTACCCGGTCTTCCGGCTCCTTATTGGTCCTATGCTGACGTCTTCGGTAAAAAAGAAGCAGAAACTTTGCCACCTCATAGGCCATATGATTCCCCACTCGACCTGGTACCTGGCGCCACTCCACCCCTTGGCCGTATTTACCCGTTGTCCGCGGCCGAAACCCCGGCCATGTCTGAGTACATTGAAGAGAATCTGTCTAGGGGATTCATCCGGAAGTCTACCTCCTCGGCCGGCGCCAGATTCTTCTTTGTCAAAAAAAAGGATGGCTCGCTACGCCCCTGTATTAACTATAGAGGACCCAATCAGATCACGGTAAAGAATAAATACCCCCTGCCACTCATCTCCGAGTTGTTTGATCGCCTTAAAGGCGCCAGGATCTTTTCCAAGCTGGATCTACGTGGAGCATATAACCTGGTCCGTATCTGGCAAGGAGACGAGTGGAAGACGGCATTCAATACTCGGGACGGTCACTATGAATACCGTGTGATGCCCTTAGGTCTCTGCAATGCTCCCGTCGTCTTCCAAGAACTGGTCAACGACATCTTCCGTGATCTTCTTTATTCCTGCGTGGTGGTATACCTGGACGACATCTTGGTCTTCTCTCTCCGGATCTTCCCACACACCGGAGAGATGTTCGTCAGGTCCTGCTTAGGCTCAGGCAGAACCACCTCTATGCTAAATACGAGAAGTGCCTCTTAGAACAGACCTCTCTTCCATTCCTAGGCTATGTTATCTCCCAGACAGGCTTGCGAATGGATCCCGAGAAACTCTCTGCTGTCATAAAGTGGCCCCGTCCTAAGGGGTTGAAGGCGATTCCTGGGCTTCGCCAATTACTATCGTCTCTTCATTCCACACTTCTCGTCTCGGACGGCTCCCATATCTGCGCTCACCCGTAAGGGAGCAAATCCCAAGCAATGGTCACCCGAAGCTGAGGAGGCCTTCCTTTCCTTAAAGCAAGCCTTCTCCTCTGCCCCTGTACTGCACCGTCCGGATTGTAATAAACAATTCTACCTGGAGGTTGATGCTTCCTCCTCCGGAGCCGGGGCGGTGCTCACACAAAAATCTTCTTCCGGGAGAATGGTAACCTGCAGCTTCTTCTCCAAAATCTTCTCCTCATCTGAGCGCAACTACTCCATAGGAGACCGAGAATTGCTAGCCGTCAAATTGGCGCTGGAGGAGTGGCGCTATCTGCTTGAAGGGGCTCTATACCCGGTGATCATCTACACAGATCACAAAAATCTGGCATATCTCCAAAATGCCCAGAGACTTAATCCGCGTCAGGCCTAGTGGTCTTTGTTCTTCGCCCGCTTCGACTTCATCCTTCATTTCCGCCCGGCGGACAAGAATGTCAAAACTGATGGCTTGTCCCGATCCTTCCTGTCCTCCGATCAAGAGGAGGAGCCTATGCACATCATCGACCCCTCCAAGGTGATGAATGTGGCCCCCTTGGATTTGACTCGTCTTCCACCCGGTAAGACGTTCGTAGCGGTACCAGACCGTGAGAAGGTTCTTCGCTGGGGTCATTCTTCTAAACTAGCTGGCCATGCTGGCCAAAAGAAGACCTTCCTGCTCATTTCCCGGCATTACTGGTGGCCTACCCTGCGTAAGGATGTGGTAGACTTCGTCTCAGCCTGTTCATCTTGTGCCCGCAACAAAGTTCCCAGACACTTACCAGCCGGTCATCTCCTGCCGCTTCCCGTACCTGTTGCCCCGTGGCAACACATCGCTATGGACTTCATTACCGACCTCCCTGTTTCTGCCGGGTGTACTGTCATTTGGGTGGTCGCGGACCGCTTCTCCAAAATGGCCCACTTCATTCCCCTGCCTGGTCTCCCGTCTGCACCTGAGCTGGCTAAAGACTTTATCCGCCATATCTTCCGTCTCCATGGTCTCCACATCGTGTCGGATCGAGGGGTTCAGTTCACCTCACGCTTCTGGAGAGCGACATGTAAACTCCTGGTTGTCACCTTGGATTTCTCCTCCGCTTACCATCCTCAGTCCAATGGTCAAGTGGAGCGGATCAATCAGATCCTTACCAGCTACCTCTGGCACTTTGTTAATGTCCACCATTCTGATTGGGTAGACCTCCTTCCTTGGGCCGAATTCTCTTATAATAATCACGAGAGTGAATCCTCTTCCAAATCCCTGTTCTTTATAGTCTATGGCCAACTTCCCCGGATTCCGTTTCCCGTCTCCGCCTCTGTGGACAACCCTGCCGCAAAGTCTCTTGTCAGCGAGTTTTCCACCATTTGGGAGAGTACTAGGTCTGCACTTTTTCAGTCCTCTGGGCGGATGAAGAGATATGCTGATAAGAGACGTCTGGATCCGCCTCAATTCCGTCTGGGAGAGAAGGTTTGGCTCTCCTCCAAACATGTGCGGCTCAAGATACCCTCCTACAAGTTAGGTCCTCGCTTCATCGGCCCTTTCGAAATCCTCAAGCAAATTAATCCAGTGGCCTACAAATTAAAACTCCCGGCCACCTTACGGATTCCCAACTCCTTCCACGTATCTCTCCTCAAACCCATTGTCTTTAACTCTTTTTCCAACAATCCAGGTACTCCCCCTGCTCTGGTTTCCGCTGAGGACGTCTTTGAGGTAGAGCGTATTCTGGCCACCAAGAGTGTAAGAGGAAAGACCTTTTTCTGGTAGATTGGAAGGGGTTTGGTCCTGAGGAGAGAACTTGGGAACCCAGGGAGAACAAGAACGCCCCGCTTCTCCTTGAAAAATTTCTTTCAGGCCAAAAAAAGAGGGGGCCTAAAGGGGGGGTACTGTAGCATCAGCGTCTCTGCCCCTTGCTAGGCAGAGACTCCGTCACTCACACCTTCCCGCTCCTGGCTCGGCGTCCTCCAGCGCTTCTCTCCCCGCTGCTGCCGGCGCGCGCTCCTTCCATGGCACTGTGATTAGGGCGCGAGCGCTCCCCCTCTCTTAAAGGGACTGCGCGCGCTGTCCTAAGGAGTCCCCGGCCAATTGCCGGAGGACCTCCCATATATAAGGCACCTCCTCCAAAATGGAGTTGCCCAAGCAAAGTTGTTGCACAGTTTCTGATCTCTGCTTTAGCCCTCAGGTCCCGTTGCTAGCCTGACTCCTCGCCCTGCCTGCCAGCCTGTTATCTGCCCGTTACCTGCCAAGCCTGCCAGCCTGCTCACCTGGAGCGCTCACCTGTTACCTGCCTGTTACCTGCCCTGTCGGTCAGCCCGCTCACCTGGGAGCATCCGCCTGTTACCTGCCCTGTCTGTCAGTCCGCTCACCTGGGAGCATCCGTCTGTTACCTGCTGTGTCCGTCAGCCCGCTCACCTGGGAGCGCCCACCTGTTACCTGCCTGTTACCTGCTTTGTCTGTCTGCCCGCTCACCTGGGGGCACCCGCCTGTTTCCTGCCAGCCTGCCTGGAGACTCTGCCGTCACTTGCTGTGACCACCTGCCTGGTAAACCTAGAGACTACTACTTGCTCTGCTGTCACGAACCGTGATCACCTGTCAGCTACCAGAGACTTCTGCCTGCTTGCCGTGTCCATCCATCTTACTGGTCAGTCCCAGCCATCTGTCCCGTGGGAGCCACCTGCTGTCTTACAAGGTCGTCCCCAGAGTAGCACCTGGTCCCTCTGCCCGGATCCTCCCTGGTCACGGAGTCGCAAGGTCGCCGTCCGACCAGGGTCGGTTCGGGTTGATACTTAGTCACACCCCTCTGGGTCCCTCTTTGCACCTCGGCACAGAGGTTCCTCCACCCGGACCCGTAACAATAGTATTTCCTGCAGAGGGTTTTCTGAAGGTTTTTGTGTGGATGGGAGCCTTGTGTTCTCCTATTAATTCCAAATCCAGGAATGTTATTTTAGTTCTGTCTATGGTATGTCTATGGTATGGGTGAACCACAAATTAAACTCATTGTTGTTTAAATAAGTTAAAACTCTGTAATATCATTAGTTTCACCACCCCAGATGATTAATCATCAATAAATCTGGTATAGATGATAATAGAAGAACAAAAAGGATTGTGGACACTATTTATAAAACCTGAAGGTAACTGAAGGTAACTGGATCCTTAGTCACAGTAAACAATGTTCCTGTTTGTTGTCACTCTCTCCTCTGTAGTCCTTCACTTTCTACTAACCCCTATAATCCCTACTCCTAGTAAGGAATTGGTCATCTGTCTCTCCATTCTCCCCATCCATCTCACCTCCTCCTCAGAACTGATCCTCAACATACAATCCTGTGTCTCTAAGCCCAGACAACCACCTTATGCTCTCTCCTGCTCTCACCTACTAACACTTTCTCTACTCCTCCTCACTGCTGGTGATATCTCCCCAAATCCTGCCCCCCCCCCCCACCCACCACATCCCCACAGTCACATCTACCTCTCATCCTTGATCGATCACACATTTCCGCAACCTTTCTAACCTTATACCCATCCGCCCAGCCCCACTAACAGAAGCTCTATGGAACGCACACTCTGTCTGCAACAAACTTTCCTACATCCATGATCTTTTCATTACTAACAAACTTTCCTTCCTCGGCATCACTGAAATCTGGCTCACCCCCTTCTGACACAACCTCTTCATTTGCACTTTCTTATGGCGGTTTCCACCTCTCCCACACACCCCGCCCCAGCAGCAAGTATGGTGGAGGAGTTGGCTTTCTTCTGTCAGATAACTGCTCCTTCTCACATATCCCATTGCCATCCTGCATTACCCTCCCCTCTTTTGAAGTGCACTGTGTGCACAACTACTCACCCTTCAACCTCCAACTGGCTGTCATTTACCACCCCCCAGGGCCAGCTACCACCTTCTTAGACCACTTCACCACCTGGCTACTCCATTTCCTTTCTGCTGATATCCCCACTATCATCATGGGTAACTTCAACATCCCCATTGACACTTCCCAATCATCTGACTCTAAGCTTCTATCCCTCACTTCCTCCTTCTGCCTCGCTCAATAGTGTTCCGCAGCCACTCACAAAGATGGACACACATTGGACCTCATCTTCACCAGCCTCTGTTCCCTATCTAACTTCTCTAACTCACCTCTCCCTCTTTCTGACCACAACTTACTCATATTCTTTCCCCTCTCCTCTCCAGGTCTGCAATCCCCCATCCAGAAACTTGCACACGCTCGCAGAAATCTCAAACTCCTTGACCAACACTCATTCTCTGAATCCCTTCTCCCTCTTACATAAATTACTTACACGATGCAGATGCTGCTGCTGCTTTATATAACACCACAACAGCTGCAGCTCTCAATTTGGTCGCCCCCCTCACACATACCAAAGCTTGCACCATCAACAGGCTACCCTGGCACACCAGCCTGACTAAAGAACTGAGACGGGTTTCCAGAGTTGCTGAACGAAGATGGAAAAGGTCTCACTCCAACGAGCACTTCATCACATTCAAACAGTCCCTCACTACTTTCAAGTCCACACTAACTGCAGCAAAACAAGCCTACTTCTCATTGCTCATATCCTCCCTGTCTCACAACCCTAAACAGCTATTCAGTACTTTCAATTCTCTCTTCCATCCTCCAGCTCCTCCTCCTCGCTTATTTTAGCTGAAGACTTTGATCATTCTTCAAGCAGAAGATTGACAACGTAAGGCAAAGCTTTGGCCATTAGTCCCCATAGCCTCTTCTCATAACTACTCGACTCTCCGCCTCCAAAATAAGCTTCTTTGCCATTACGTAAGATCAACTTTCCTCTTTACTCTCCAAGTCACATCTTACCACCTGTGAACTTGACCCAATTCCGTCTCACCTCATCCCAAACCTCACCGCAGTCTTCATCCCAACCCTAACCCACCTCTTCAACCTGTCACTAACAACTGTCGTCTTCCCCTCATGCTTCAAACATCCTCAAAAAGCCCTCCCTTGACCAATCCACTCTGTCTAGCTATCGCCCCATCTCACTTCTCCCTTATGCCTCAAAACTACTGGAACAACACGTCCATTTTGAACTCTCCTCCCACCTGTCCTCCTACTCCCTCTTTGACCGCTTACAATCTGGCTTTCAATTGCATCGCTCCACTGAAACTGCCATGACTAAAGTCACCAACGACGTACTGACTGCCAAATCCAAGCGACACTACTCTGTTCTCCTCCTCCTGGACCTGTCCTCTGCTTTTGACACACTGGACCATTCCCTCTTACTACAGACTTGGATCTCCTCATACCTAACAGACCGGACATTCAGCGTCTCCCACTCACACACCACCTCCTCATCTCGCCCCCTATCTGTTGGTGTCCCCTAAGGCTCAGTTCTAGGACCCTTGCTCTTCTCCATCTACACCTTTGGCCTGGGGCCGCTCATAGAGTGTCACGACTTTCAGTATCACCTCTATGCTGATGACACACAGATCTACCTCTCTGGACCTGATATCACCTCCTTACTAACCAGAATCCCGCAATGTCTGTCCGCTATTTCATCTTTCTTCTCTGCTAGATTCCTAAAACTTAATATGTATAAAACTGAATTCATCATCTTTCCACCATCTCACTCAACCCCCCACCTAACCAATCTATAAAAGTCAATGGCTGTCCACTCTCCCCACTCCTGCAAGCTCTCTGCCTCGGGGTAATCCTTAACTGATCTCTCCTTCAAACCTCATATCCATGCCCTTTCCACGTCATGCTGGCTCCAACTCAAAAATATTTCCAAGATCCGTACATTCCTCAACCATGAATCTGCAAAAACACTAGTGCATGCCCTCATCATCTCTCGCCTCGACTAGTGCAACCTCCTGCTCTGTGGCCTCCCTTCTACTGCTCTCGCACCCCTGCAATCTATCTTTAGCTCTGCTGCCCGACTAATCCACCTGTCCCCCACTATTCCCCGACCTCTCCCCTCTGTCAATCCCTTCACTGGCTCCCCATTGCCCAGAGACTCCAGTAGAAAACCCTAACCTTGGCATACAAAGCCTTCCACAAACTGTCTCCTCCATACATCTGTGATCTAGTCTCCTGGTACCTACCTGCAAGCTCCGATCCTCACAGGATCTCCTTCTCTACTCCCCTCTTTTCTCCTCTTCCCACAATCGCATACAAGGTTTCTTCCATGCATCCCCCCTACTCTGGAACTCTCTACCCCAACATTTCAGACTCTCGCCCTAACGTGGAAACCTTCAAAAAGAACCTGCAGACCACCACTTCCGACAAGCCTACAACCTGCAGTAACCCTCGCTGCACGACCAGCTGTTCCCTCACCTACTGTATCCTAACCCCCCATCCTTCTAGATTGTGAGCCCTAGCAGGCAAGGTCCTCTCTCCTCCTGTACCAGTCGGCGACTTGTATTTGTTCGAACTATTGTACTTGTTGTTTGCTATGTATACCCCTTTTTCACATGTAAAGCGCCATGGAATTAATGGCGCTATAATAATAAAACACTCCTCCCACCATGCCATTCCGATGTTCGCTACTGATGGGGAGAATTTAGCCCCCATGGAAACTCCGCTGTTTTGGAGAAAAAATATTTTATTGAACAGATTTAATGAATGACTGTAGATCAGGAGAGTAAGAACTAAATTTGGACAGGTGATGATCAACTGCAGAAATAGCAACGTGGTGCGGGATGCTTGTATATAGTTCCACTCCAGCTCAAAACATCACAGCAATCTTGAATGGAACCTGGGATACGTAGGACAAGTAGTTGGAGAGCTGAATCCAGCCACTGTCCAAGGCGTTCGCTAAAGGAGCCTATGCCTGCAGCAATTGGATGCATCAGTGGTAGTTTTTCTTTTTTGTGTGTTTTGGGTAATGCATGAATAATAAGTATAGTTGGATGATTTACAATAATGAATTCAGATTCTTTTTTTGTTAAAATACCCAATGCTATTCCCTCCTGAACCAAGTGTTTTAGTTTTTCTTGGAAAAATGACCGCCGCCAGGGACCAGGGGGAGACGGACAGGTGAGTATACTTTTTTTGTATTATTTTTACTTTTTTTGTCTTTTTTTTTTACTGTGGGCTGGGCACAGCCGACTACTGCTCTCCCCAGACGTACCGCTCTCAATGTTATTAGTGGGAGCGGCGATCGGATGAGAGAAGTAGTAGTCCTCCTCTCCGGACCTGGGTACCACCCGCAGCGCGTTTCCTGCGCAAATTTGCGTCCATTGGCTTTAATTGAAACAGCAAATCCGCAGGTATAGATATTATACTTGCGGGCTTGCTGCGGTTCAATGCTGTGTTTTTTTCTGCAATTGTAATCCTGAGCGGAAATTTCCACATCATGTGCACAGCACATCAGGATTACCATTGCTATAGCTGGCAGACCTATTAACAAGCGTTTTCCCAGCGGGAAAACCGACGTGAAAAGGCATCAAAAACGCTTCGTGTGCACATAGCCTTAATCATGCGAAGAGCATTGTGGATAATAAAAATAGAGAGGATCTAATCTCCAAAAAAAATAATTCTGGTTGAAATAAAAATATATAAAAAATGAATACGCAGATTCCAACATTAGTCCTCACCTACAATACCCATTATCCAGCTATTTCGGACATAGTAAAAAGAAATATTGATATCCTGAGAGAGGACAGTACTATGGACTTTTTTTTTTTTTTTAAAGTATCAGAGTGGTGCCTCGTAGAGCACCCACAATCGGAAATAAACTGTCCCCCAGTCTTTTTAATCCCAGTCCCTCTATAAAAAACACATGGTTATCAGTGAGTGGTTTTCACAAATGTGTCTTGCTTTCATGCAGCACATGTCCATTTGCCTCTAAAAAAATTATTTTTTCTAATAACAACAAGTCTAAAATATTTTCAATTAAAAGTTTTGTAAACTGCAATTTAGAGCATGTGGTTTATGTGATTGAGTGCACTGCTTGTAAGCTCAAATACGTTGGTTCCACCACCAGAAAGTTTAAAACAAGACTGAGAGAACATTTGTACAACATTTTATTAACCACTGCTGGCCGCTCCCAGGCATAATGTGACCCCGCCGCTAATGTCATGTCAAGCGAGGCGTGACATCAGTGACACGGTCCCGCGGTGGCTACTGGATTGTGGGCGGGGTTACCCCCCGCGTCACACCCTGCATCTACTGCGCGCTTTCCCAATGAATGGTGAGAGGGAGAACGCGCTGTGGATGCTGGGTGTGACGTGCGGGGTAACCCCACCCACAGCCGAGCATCCACCATGCAACGCAGTACTGAGTCACACCCGGCTACAGTCGGAACTAGATGTGACATCAGCGGATGTCAGAGCCCGCTGCAGCCGGGGGCCACGTGATGCCTGTCAGCGGCCAGCGATAGCGCCGCTCACAGGCAGTATCACTCAAGGTATTTACAAAGAAACTTATTTTCATCATAAAAATACATTGGCCTATTTTCAACAGTAGTGGACAACCCCTTTAAAGTCCCATAGAAGGACTAGGTAAAAAAGGAGGGGAGGGGTACAAAATTGTAAAAATATTTTAAAAAAAATTACAAAGATCAAAAGAATAAAAAAAAACAATACATGCGTAAATTTATGTAAAAACAAGAATAAAAGAAGTAAACGCATTTGTTATCATCTCATCCGAAATAACCTGATTTGTAAAATTGAAGTTAATGTCTTCAGTGAACACCATAAAAAAACTAAATTAAAAACTTAGCAAAAAAAATGGAAAAAGAAATTTCAGTGGGCTGTGCCTTCCTACACAAAAGCCACAGCAAAGAAACGTATACTGTACAGTATAGGTTTTCCTTATAGTGCGCCCCTATAGCGGACAGATGCCTTGACACCCATCCTGACTGTGGCCAATGTCAGACATATATCTCTTGAGGGCATGAATCAGCCAGTGGGCACAAACACTGTGTACCTAGCCTTACAAGTTATCTCTGTTCACATCAGTTTTACTTCTTTAATCTCTTGAGGTCAGAGTCACTTTGTAGGTTCATGACCAGGCCTTATTTTTTAAATCTGACCACTGTCACTTTATGAGGTAACTCTAGAACTCTTCAACGGATCCCACTGTTTCTGAGATTAATATTTCGTTACATATTGTACTTTATGATTGTGGTAAAATTTCTTCGATATCATTTGCGTTTATTTGTGAAAAAAATGGAAATTTGGTGAAAATTTTGAAAATGTTGCAATTTTCAAACTTGGAATTGTTATGCCGTTAAATCAGAGAGATATGTCACACAATATAGTTAATAAATAACATTTCTTACATGTCTACTTTACATCAGAACAATTTTGGAAACAAAATTTTTCCTTGTTAGGAAGTTATAAGGGTTAAAAGTTGACCAGCAATTTCTCATTTTCCCAACAAAATTTACAAAACCATTTTTTTAGGGACCACATCACATTTGAAGTGACTTTGAGGGGCCTTTATGACAGAAAATACCCCAAAGTGACACCATTCTAAAATCTGCACCCCTCAAGGGGCTCAAAACCACATTCAAGAAGTTTATTAACCCTTCAGGTGATTCACAGGAACTGAAGCAATGAAGAAGAAAAAAAATTAACATTTAACTTTTTTTTCACAATTTAATTTAGACCCAATTTTTTTATTTTCACAAGGGTAACAGATAAAAATGGACCCCAAAATGTACTGTGCAATTTCTCCTGATCATGCCGATACCCCATATGTGGGGGAAAACCACTGTTTGGGCACACGGCAGGCCTCGGAAGGGAAGGAGCGCAGTTGGACTTTTTGAATTCAAAATTTGCTGGAATAATTAGCTGACGCCATGTATCATTTGGAGACCCTGTAATGTGCTTAAACAGTGCAAACTCCCCACAAGTGACATCACTTATCTAGATGTGTGGTGAGCACTTTGAACCCCCAGGTGCTTCACAAAAGTTTATAACGTAGAGCCATGAAAATAAAAAATCTATTTTTTCCACAAAAATTTTCTTTTAGCTCCAAATTTTTTATTTGCACAAGACCTCTCATTTTGTTGTGCAATTTGTTCTGAGTATGCCAGAACATACCCTACATGTAATTGGTAACTACTTTTGAGGCATAGTGCAAAGGTCAGAAGGGAAGGAGCGCTATATTATGCACATTTTACTGTTATTGTTTGAGGGTGCCATCATCCACTGGGAGATCCCCTGAGGTGCCATAGCAGCCTGAGGACCCCATTTTACAAACTACACCTCTCAATGAACTCATCTAGGGGTGAAATGATCATATTGACATCATGAGTGTGTCACAGAATTTTATACCATTGGGCAGTGAAGAAAAAATAATTACGTTTTTATCTCAAAAATTTTGTTTTAGCCCCAGATTTTACATTTTTCAATGGGGTTAATGGATAAAACTGGCCCCTAAAATGTGTCCCACAATTTCTGCTGAATGTAGCAATACCTCATATGTGACTGTACAGTACTGCTTAGCCACACGGCGACACTCGGGAAGGACGGAGCGCTATTTCACTGCTGGAGTGCAGGTTTTCCTAGAATAGTTTACGGACTCCATATGCACAGAACCTAAATGCTAAAAAAGAGCAGAATACCCCCTCAAGTGACCCCATTTTGTAAGTTATACCCCTGCCAAACATGTGGATGGTAAATCTGATGTAGGCACACACTGGAGCTCTGGAGGGCGGGGGTGGGGTGGGGGAGGGGGGTAGCATTAAAACTTCGGAGCGCAGAATTTGCTTTATTTCTTTTGGGGGCGAGGAGCCATTTCACTTTTCCAGTGCCCTTGTGCTACCAGTAACGTGGAAGCCCCCTATATTTACATTGACAGATGATGGATCGGAGTGTTCTGTTTTTTTTGTGGATAGATTTGAAGCTTTTATTGGGAACATTTTACATAACATTTTGGATCATATTTATCCGGTGCTCTATGCTGAGCACTTATTTTGGGGTTTCCATCTAAATCTCTGGGTGACGTGATTCAGGTGACACCCCCCAGGGGATCCATTCATTATAATGAGGCAGCAGAGTTACTCTTCTGGGCTCCATCTGACCTCTGTTCAGCTTTGTCCTACTTTTCAGAGGTGCCCAAAACTGCGGCCGATCGCGCATTTATGCACACCTAAAAAGACGGACAACGCTGAATCACAGGCCAGACGGCGTCCAGTGTTGCCATCTGCCTTGTTTTAGGGAATCTTCCTCTGGGACTGTCATGTAAGGGCTTGTTTTTTGCGAAACGATTTGACGTTTTTATTGGTACCATTTTTGGTCACATGACATATTTTGATCGCTTTCTATTCTAATTTTTGGGGAAGGAAAATGACCAAAAACTGGCAATTCAGGAATTGTGTTTTTTTTTTATGCATGTGGTAAAATTGATAAGGCAGAGTTATTCTTCAGGTCTGTACGTTTACAGCGGTACCACATTAACCGTTTCCCGACCGCCCACTGTAGATAAACGTCGGCGCTTGCTGGGCTCTGTGCAGCGCCGACGTTTAAAAACGGTGGGCGGTCCCGCAGCGCTCAGGACCCCCAGGGTCCTGCAAGCGCTGCGATTCTGGTGCAGAGCGTTAGCTCTGACAGGGGACAACATCGGGACCTGATTGGATCAGGTCCCAATGATGTTAACCCTTTGCTATGTTCTATATGCCGCGATCTATAGTGATCGCGGCATATAGAAGATAGACAGAGGAGAGGTGGTCGTCTTACTTACCTCTCCGACGACCCCTGATACCTTCCAGGACCTGGCGTTGCTATGGCAGCTGGAGGTCACATGACCGCCTCCAGATCTGCCATATATGGTGTCCTGCCAGGGTCAACCTGCAGCTGAAGCCTGGCAGGACACACTGACTGTGAAACAGTCAGAAAAGATCTCATGTAATGTAATACATGTCTATTACATTACATGAGATCAGTGAGCAGAAAAATAAAAATTAATGTCCCATACAGGGACTAAGTAAAAATGTAAAAAAAAAAGTAAAAAAAATGTTTTTAAACTGTTAAAAAAAAATCACAAAATAAATAAAAATAAATAAATAAAATATTAAACCAATAAATCCATATATTTATGCAAAACCAAAAAAAGTACACATATTTGGTATCGCCGCGTCCGAAACTACCCAATCTATAAAACTGTCACACTAATTAACTCCTTCTGTGCACACCGTAATAAAAATAAATAAAAAACGGAGCAAAAAAATATGCTTTTTCATCATATCGCCAAACAAAAAGTGGAAAAAAATGCGATCAGAAAGCAAAATGGAAATAAAAATGGTACCGCTGAAAACGTCATCTTGTTCCGGAAAAAAAAGCCACCATACAGCTCTATCAGCCGAAAAATAAAAAAGTTATACCTCTCAGAATAAAGCAATGCAAAAAAAATATTTTTTCTATAAAATTGTGTTATTGTGTAAAAGCGCCAAAACATAAAAAAAAATATACAGTAAGTGTAGTATCGCTGTAAATCTACTGACCCGAAGAATAATTCTGCCTTATCACTTTTACCACACGCAGAACGGCATAAAAAAAAACACCTCAAAAAACAATTCCTGAAGTGTTTGTTTTTGTTAATTTTACCTCCCAAAAAACGGAATAGAAAGCGATCAAAAAATGTCACGTACCCAAAAATGGTACCAATAAAAATGTCAACTCGTCCCGCAAAAAACAAGCCGTCACATGACTCTGTCGGCCGAAATATGGAAAAATTATAGGTCTCAAAATATGGCGATGCAAAAACTAGATTTTGCAAAAAAGGCGTCTCTTAGTGTGTGACAGCTGTCAGTCATAAAAACCCGATATAAATCTGGTATCTCTGTAATCGCACCGACCAGAAGAATAAAGTAATCTAATCAGTTATATCACACGAGGAACGGCGTAAAAAATAAATAAAACCAATTCTTCACCTGCTACTGATTTGTTTATTATGTCTCCCAAAGATCGCAGTAAGGCTCTGCTCACATTTATCTTGCGTTCTGCGCTGAGCACTTACACCAGAGTTTCCGTGTAAATCTCTGAAATACGTTATTCAGACGGAACCCATGACGGAAGATTCCCTGTAATGAGGCAAATATATGCCACTGTGGATGCCGTCTGGCCTGTGATCCCACGGTGTCATTTGTTTTAGGCGTTAGTAAAAGTGCGGTTGGCCACAGTTTTGTGCACTTCTGAAAAAAAGGACACCGCTAAACAGAGACCAGACGGAGTCCAGAGTAACTCTGCTGCCTCATTACAGTGAATGGATCCCGCAGGGGTTTCATCTGAATTACATCACTTGGAAATATAGATGGAAACCCCGATGTAAGTGCTCAGCCTAGAGCGCTGGATAAATGTTACGTAAAATGTTCCCAATAAAAGCTTCAACTCAGTCCTCAAAAAAAGCTAGTCCCCACTCAGGTCCGTCATCTGTTAAAAATATTGCAAGTTACTGGTAGCAGAAAGGCTCTGGAAAAGCGAAATGGCCCTTGCCCCCCAAAAGAAATTTAGAAATTTTTGTGCTCCCAAATCCAAATACCTATTCTACAATAATTTGTTCTCCAATTGTCAAATAGCACTCCGTCCCCCCCAGATCTCACCGTATGGCTGAGCGGTACAATACAGCCACATATGGGGTATTGACACTTTTAGAAGAAATTGTGTGACACATTTTGGCACCAATTTTACCCATTGCCCTGTGTGAAAATGTAAAATCTGAGGGTAAAACATTTTTTTGTGGTAAAAATATAATTATGCTTTTTTCACTGCCCAATGGTATAAATTTAAGAATTAAAAAATACTCACTACTTCCCTAGATGAATTCCTTGAGAGGTGTAGTTTACAAAATGGGGTCACTTGTGGGGGTTTCTGCTGTTTCGGCATGTCAGCGACTCTTCAAATGTGACATGGTGTCTGCTGCCTATCCCAGCCAACATAGCGCTCCTTTCTCTTCCGAACCCTGCCGTACACCAAAGCAGTGGTTTTCCCCCACATATGGGGTATCGGCGTACTCAGGAGAAATTGCACAACAAATTTCATGGTGCAATTTATCCTGTTACCCTTATGATAATGCAAAATTAGGGAATGAAAAACATTTTTTGTGGGAAAAATATGAAAATTTTATTTTTATGGCTCAATATTATAAACTTCTGTGAAGCAGCTGGGGGTGCAAGGTGCTCACCACACATCTAGATAAGTTCCCTAAGGGGTCTAGTTTCCAAAATGGTGGCACTTGTGGGGGGTTTCCACTGTTTAGGCACATTAGGGGCTCCCCAAATGCGATATGGCATCTGCTAATTATTCCAAAAAATTTACATTCAAAAAGTCAAATGGCGCTCCTTCCCTTTCAAACCCTGCCGTGCACCAAAGCAGTGGTTTTCCCCCACATATGGGGTATTGGCGTGTTCAGGAGAAATTGCACAACAAATTTCATGGTGCAATTTATCCTATTACCCTCATGATAATGCAAAATTAAGGGATGAAAAACGTTTTTGTGGGAAAAATGTGAAAATTTTATTTTTACAGCTCAATACAGGGGTTTCCACTGTTTAGGAACATCAGGGGCTCTCCAAACGCAACATGGCGTCTGCTAATTATTCAGACAAATTTTACATTCAAAAAGTCTAATGGCGCTCCTTCCCTTCCGAACCCTTCCCTTCCGAACCAAACAGTGGTTTTCCCTCACATATGGGGTATGAGCGCGCTCAAGAGAAATTGCACAAAAAATTTTGGGGTCCATTTTTTTCTGTTACCCCTGTGAAAATAAAAAAAATTGGGTCTGAAGTAACATTTTTGTGAAAAAACTTAAATGTTAATTTTTTTCTTCCACATTCCAAAAATTCCTGTGAAGCACCTGAAGGTTTAATAATGTTCTTGAATGTGGTTTTGAGCACCGTGAAGGGTGCAGTTTTTAGAATGGTGTCACTTTTGGGTATTTTCTGTCATAAAGGCCCCTCAAAGTGACTTCAAATATGATGTAGTCCCTAAAAAAATGTTTTTGTAAATTTTGTTGGAAAAATGAGAAATCGCTGGTCAACTTTTAACCCTTATAGCTCCCTAACAAAAAAAAATGTTGGTTCCAAAATTGTGCTGATGTAAAGTAGACATGTGGGAAATGTTATTTATTAACTATTTTGTGTGACATATCTCTCTGATTTAAGGGCATGAAAATTCAAAGTTTGAAAATTGCAAAATTTTCTAAATTTTTGCCAAATTTCCGATTTTTTCACAAATAAACGCAAGTGATATTGAAGAAATTTTACCACTATCATGAAGTACAATATGTCACGAAAAAACAGTCTCAGAATCAGGGGGATCCGTTGAAGCGTTTCAGAGTAATTACCTCATAAAGTGACAGTGATCAGAATTGTAAAAATTGGCCTGGTCACGAAGGCAAAAACAGGCTCTGGTGCGAAGTGGTTAATATCGTTTTTATACAAAATATATATATATTTTTTGCATCGCTTTATTCTGAGAGCTATAATTTTTTTATTTTTCCACTGATGGGGCTGTATGGCGGCTTGTTTCTTGTGGGACAAGATGACGTTTTCAGCGGTACTAATTTTATTTATATTTGTTTTTTTTATCGTGTTTCATTCCCCTTTTTTTTCCCAGTGGTATGATGATAAAGCATCGTTAGCCTCGTTTTTTTAAGGTTTTTTTGTGTGGCGTTCACTGAAGGGGTTAACTAGTGTGACACTTTTATAGGTCGGGTCGTTCCAGAATCGGCAATACCAAATATGTGTACTTTTTTTATTTTATTGTTATTTTTTTACATAAAAATGTGTATTTATTAGTGAATATGTTTTTTTTAATTAATATTATTTAATATTTGTTTTTATGTATTTGTATAAGTTTTTTGCCATTTATTCTTTACTTTTTACTTAGTCCCTTTATGGGACTTTCACTTGTTTCTCTTTGATCACAGGTATAATGTATTGCAATGTACTAGATTGCAGTGCATTGATTATACCTTTAGTGAAAGCTCCTGAGCCCATGCTGTGAGCATGGTTTCAGCAGCTTTCCGTAGCTTGGTGACCAGGGGGTCGTCATGACGACCCCTGGTCACCATGGCAATGATTGGGCCCCACGACATCGCAGGGCCACCGATCTGTCAGGGGGTTAACAGCCAGGGGTGGTGTTGACACTCCTACTAGCTGTTTAGTGCCGGAGATCAGCCACTGGCGGCGCTGAACTCCGGCACTGATCGGGCTGGAGACGCTGATATTTCAGCATCTCCTGCACGATCATGCTGAGATCGGTCAGTCAGATTGACTGACTGATCGCAGCGATCTAGGTGTGCGGACCGACCATATGGCTCCCTGCACCCCATCTTGTGCTGCTCAGCTGTCACAGATAGCTGTCCGCACTTATCTGTCACTGCGTGTTTACACACTGTGACAGTTTAACCCCTTAACAACATTTGCCGTACTAATACGCGTCTGTGCCCTGGGACTTAAGAGCCAGACCCGTATAAGGACGTCATGGCGATCGCGCGCGCACACAGGCTGTGCGGGCGCGATCGCCGCTGGGTGTCAGCTGATTGTCACAGCTGACACCCGGTACTATGTGCAGGGAGCGGTCCTGCATCGCTCCCAGCACATTAACCCCCGCGATGCTGCGATCGAAGTCGATCGCGGCAGTGCGGGGGCAAGCGGAGGTGATCGCCGATACTCACCTCCTCTTCCGGCTTCCAGCGCAGTCTGCAAAGGCTTCCCGGGTGTTGCCATGACGACCCGATGTCGTCATGACAACATCCGGGTCACCAGACAGCAGGAAGATTGCTTGGACATGCGCAGTGCATCTCCAAGCAATCTTCACACTGTGCATTTCTGACAGCTTGCATGGCATAGGGATGGTGCTGCATTCCTGTGCCATGCAGGCGATCAGAGAAAAAAAAGTGAAAGTCCCAGAGTGGGACAAAGTAAGAAAGTGTATAAACTGTGTGAAAGTGGAAAAAAAAATAAAAAAAACATTTGCAAAAATATAAAAAAAAAAATAAAAAAAATAATCCACCAAAAATAAAAATATAATGTACCCATCAATAAATATTATTATAAAAAAACACAAAAAAACAATAAAAGTACACATATTTGGTATCGCCGCGTCCATCAGCCGAAAAATAAAAAAGTTATAGCTCTCAGAATAAAGCGATGCTAAAAAATATTTTTTTCTATAAAATAGCTTTTATTGTGTATAAGCGTCAAAACATAGAAAAATTATACAAATGTGGTACCGCTGTAAACGTACTGACCCGAAGAATAAAGCTACCTCATCAATTTTACCACACGCGGAACAGAATAAAAAAAAAAAAAAAAAAAAAACAATTCCTGAATTGTTGGTTTTTGTTTATTCTGCCTCCCAAAAATCGGAATAGAAAGCGATCAAAAAATGTCACGTGCCTGAAAATGGCACCAATAACAACGTCAAGTCATCCCGCAAAAAACGAGCCGTCACATGACTGTCTGCCAAAATCTGGAAAAATTATAGCTCTCAAAATATGGCGATGCAAAAACTAGATTTTACAAAAAATGCGTCTTTTAGTGTGTGACAGCTGTCAGTCATAAAAACCCCATATGATTCTGGCATTGCTGTAATCACACCGACCCGAAGAATAAAGTCGTCTAATCACTTATACCGCACAAGGAACAGCGTCAAAAATAAACTCTTGGGTTAGGATTGGGCTAGGGTTAGGGCTGGGTTTGGGGCTAGGGTTGTGCTGGGGCTAGGGTTGTGCTGGGGCTAGGGTTGTGCTGGGGCTAGGGTTGTGCTAGGGCTAGGGTTGTGCTAGGGCAAGGGTTGCACTATGGTTAGGGTTGTGCTAGGGTTAGGGCTGGGGTTGGGATTTTTTTCAAAAGTAAGAAAAAAAGATGACGATATGGCGACTAGTGTTGAGAGCAAGTGCTTGCTACTTGAGTTTGCATCGGGTGCTCTGGTATGTATTGAGTATCGTGGGTATTTGAGTGACATGCTCGAGTCTCTGCCCCATATGCTTCGCGGCCAAAAAAGTTTACAGGGATTGCCTGCCATGCACGAGCGATCCCCGCATGTTTTTTTTTCGGTGTCTAATAACCGTGAAACATGCGGAGCAGGGACTCGAGCATGTCACTCGAGCACACGCTTTACATGGTGCATACCTGAGTACCCGATGCAAACTCAAGTAGCGAGCACTTGCGCTCAAGAATAATGACAACTTATTCAATATGATGACCTAATGTAAACAAATTCTGTGCCGTACCTCTGGGTTCAAAATGTTCACTATACACCTTAATAAAATCCTTGAGGGGTATAGTTTCCAAAATGGGGACACTTGTCGGGGAGCTCCACTGTTTAGGCACATCACGGGCTCTCTAAACGCGACATGGTGTCCGCTAACAAATTGAATGGAAAATCCGCTCAAATTGTTAGCGGACGCCATGTTGCGTTTGGAGAGCCCCTGTGTGCCCAAACATTGGAGCTCCCCCACAAGTGACCCCATTTTGGAAACTAGACCCCCCAAGGCACCTATCTAGATGCATAGTGAGCACTTGGAACCCCCAGGTGCTTCACAAATTGATTCGTAAAAATGAAAAAGTGAAAAAAAAACATTTTTTAATTTTTATGAATCAATTTGTGAAGCACTTGGGGTTCCAAGTGCTCACTATGCATCTAGATAGGTGCCTTGGGGGGTCTAGTTTCCAAAATGGGGTCACTTGTGGGGGAGCTCTAATGTTTAGGCACACAGGGGCTCTCCAAATGCAACATGATATCCGCTAACAAATTGAATGGAAAATTGGCTCAAATTGTTAGCGGACACCACGTTGCGTTTGGAGAGCCCCTCTGTGCCCAAACTTTGGAGCTCCCCCACAAGTGACCCCATTTTGGAAACTAGACCCCCCAAGACACCTTTCTATATGCATAGTGAGCACTTGGAACCCCCAGGTGCTTCACAAATTGATTCGTAAAAATGAAAAAGTGAAAAAAAAAACACTTTTTCATTTTTATGAATCAATTTGGGAAGCACCTGGGGTTCCAAGTGCTCACTATCAATCTAGATAGGTGCCTTGGGTGGTCTAGTTTCCAAAATGGGGTCACTTGTGGGGGAGCTCCAATGTTTGGGCACACAGGGACTCTCCAAATGCAACATGATATCCGCTAACAAATTGTCGGCTCAAATTGTTAGCGGATATCATGTTGCATTTGGAGAGTCCCTGTGTGCCCAAACATTGGAGCTCCCCCACAAGTGACCCCATTTTGGAAACTAGACCCCCCAAGGCACCTATCTAGATGCATAGTGAGCACTTGGAACCCCTAAGTGCTTCATAAATTGATTCGTAAAAATGAAAAAGTGTTTTTTTTTTCACTTTTTCATTTTTACGAATCAATTTGTGAAGCACCTGGGGGTTCCAAGTGCTCACTATGCATCTATAAAGGTGCCTTGGGGGGTCTAGTTTCCAAAATTGGGTCACTTGTGGGGGAGCTCCAAAGTTTGGGCACACAGGGGCTCTCCAAACACAACATGGCGTCCGCTAATTATTCAAGCAAATTTTACAATCAAAAAGTGAAATGGCGCTCCTTCCCTTCCGAGCCCTGCCGTGCGCCCAAACAGTGTTTCTTCCCCAAATATTGGGTATCTGCGTGCCCAGGGAAAATTGCACAACAAATTTTGGGGTCAATTTTTTTTGTTACCCCTATGAAAATAAAAAAATTGGGTCTAAAGTAACATTTTTGTGAAAAAAGTTAAATGTTCATTTTTTTCTTCCACATTCAAAAAATTCCTGTGAAGCACCTGAAGGGTTAATAAAGTTCTTGAATGTGGTTTTGAGCACCTTGAAGGGTGCAGTTTTTAGAATGGTGTCACTTTTGGGTATTTTCTGTCATAAAGACCTCTCCAAGTGACTTCAAATGTGATGTGGTCCCTAAAAAAATGGTTTTGTAAATTTTGTTGGAAAAATGAGAAATCGCTGTTCAACTTTTAACCCTTATAGCTCCCTAACAAAAAAAATTTTGGTTCCAAGATTGTGCTGATGTAAAGTAGACATGTGGGAAATGTTATTTATTAACTCTTTTGTGTGACATATCGCTCTGATTTCAGGGCTTAAAAATTCAAATTTTGAAAATTGCAAAATTTTCAAAATTTTCACCAAATTTCCGTTTTTTTCACAAATAAACGCAAGTGATATTGAAGAAATTTTTCCACAATCATGAAGTACAATATGTCACGAAAAAACAATCTCAGAATCAGGGGGATCAGTTGAAGCGTTCCAGAGTAATTACCTCATAAAGTGACAGTGGTCAGAATTATAAAAATTGGCCCGGTCATTAACGTGCAAACCACCCGCGGGGCTTAAGGGGTTAAAGCCATAACGGACAATGCACGGCAAGGAGCATTAACTTACACCTGCTCATGCCGTGCAGTGTCCGTCATTGGGCGTTATGGGGTTAATACCGCTGTCAAGTGTGATGGTGACATGTAACAGACTTTAACATAATGGCCATCAGTTCTAATGAACATGGGGCCACCGTGCAGTATGAATGCACATTGACGAAGGGTTACCTTGACTGCCGGATGACCACTTTAAAAAAATATATATATGGCTCTCAGAATATGGTGACAAAAGCCAAATTGTTTTTGTAAATGTTTTTATTTTATTTTTAATTAGTAAATCATGAATAGAAATATATAGATTTGGGATCCCGTAACCATACTGACCCATAGAGCAAAGGTAACAGATCACCACCTGATTACCACAAAGTAAGCGGCGCTAGTACAAAACCTTGAAAAAGAAAATGTGGAATTACAGTTTTTTTCCTCACCGTTTCCACTTATTTCATAGAATAAGTGGTGTTCTGCAAAAAACAAGCCCTCTTGCGGCTATGTCGAAATATTAGAAAGGTTATGGTTCTTGTTACAAGGAGAGGAAAAACTAAGTTACAATATCCTGGGGAAAAGCTCTGTGTCTGCCTCCTGAAAACCTCCAGCTCAGGGTTTGTTACCCGACCGACGACATGTTTAACAGATTCCTTTGACTAAACCACCCTTCACATGTCCATATAATACCGGTACTGGAAAAATGGTACCGGTGTCATAAGTATTTTGGATCAGTGTGTCATCCGTGTGCCATCAGTGTTCTATCCGTGTGCAATTCATTTTTTTTCCACCATGACTTAAATATCAATTCCAAAGCTTCTCCTATACTTTGCAGTGTTAAACATGTACAGCACACGGTTGTCACAAGGATGTTTCACACGGAGCCAGAAATGTGTATTGGCCCTTGTAATCCATGCGGACGAGTCTCATGCAAAGATCACCATAGATTATGATAGGTATGTGTGGATACGTGTCTTCAATGCATGTGAAAGCGAATGCCACACGTGCTGAAAACATGTACATGTGAAGGAAGCTTTACACACTGTGTGAACAAGTATGAAAAGTCACCTCTTAATCATTGAATTAAGGTTTTCTCTTTTGGTTCCATTGCCATGGGTATAAAATCCAGCATCTAAGCATGTAGTCTGCCTGTGCGAACAGTTGTGATAAAATGGCTCGTTCTAAAGAGCTCCCTGAATTCAGCATCTTGCTGTCATATGTTGTCACAAGTCAGTTCATGAAAGTTCAAATAAGACATGGCTGGGTGAGTTTGGTGTGGAAGAACATGACTGACCCTTCAAGAGACCTAACCTCAACTCCATCAGATAGATACCTTTTGGATTAACCAGAGATTACAAGCCAGGTCCCCTTGTCCAACATCAGTGTCTGACCTGATAACTGCTCTTCTGGAAGAATGGACAACAAATTGCACAGAAATGTCCCCCAATTTTTTTTTTAGAGTGGAAGCTTTATTAGCTGCAAAGGGAGATCAACTCCATGTTAATGACCCTGGATTTAAAAAGGAATGTCATAAAATTTCCTCCAGGAGTAATGTGTATGTGTCCCAATAATTTTATCCCTACAGTGTGTAATAGGTTCTGCTTCTTCCATGGTGAGAGGTGGAGACTGCTTCTCTGATGATGTGTAAATCTGGAGGTGAATGAGAATCATAATCAGTTTTGTTATATATTTTAGGAAGGACGTCCAGAATAAAAGGCTTAAAGCACCCAATAATTGAAGACAGTGAGGATGAGGAGGTGCAGCCAACGTAAGCACTAAATACGACTATCATTCGTTACATTGTATTGTAAGGCTATGTTCACATGTCTGGTAGTTATACCTGTTTTTGGATTTGTTAGGGGTGATAAAAAATGAAAAGATACAATGCAAAATTAGTTCATTCAAATAAGGACGGGAATGTCTTAAATTGTTTTCTTTTTTACTGCAATCTGTTTTTTAGCAGGATCATGTGCCGATTTGCCATGAGCGTTACCCGTTGGCCATCGCTCATAGCAGATGATCATTTTAACCATGTGTAGCACAAGTGATCGGATGAAAGCACCTTCAAGTCTTCTAAGGAAACTATTAAGGCCAGAAAAAAGTAAAAAAAAAATGTTTTTTTTTTTTAAAAATATAAACGTTCAAATCACCCCCCTTTTGCCCCATTCAAAATAAATGAATAATAAAACTAAAATATACATACAGTTATATGAAAAAGTTTGGGCACCCCTATTAATCTTAAGCTTAGTATTTTATAAAAATTGGTGTTTTTGCAACAGCTATTTCAGTTTGATATATGTAATAACTGTTGGACACAGTAATGTTTCTGCCTTGAAATGAGGTTTATTGTACTAACAGAAAATGTGCAATCTGCATTCAAACAAAATTTGACAGGTGCATAAGTATGGGCACCCTTATCATTTTCTTGTTTTAAATACTCCTACCTATTTTTTACTGACTTACTAAAGCACTCTTTTTGTTTTTGTAACCTCATTGAGCTTTGAACTTCATTGCCAGGTGTATGCAATCATGAGAAAAGCTACTTAAAGTGGCCACTTGCAAGTTGTTCTCCTGTTTGAATCTCCTCTGAAGAGTGGCATCATGGGCTCCTCAAAACAACTGTCAAATGATCTGAAAACAAAGATTATTCAACATAGTTGTTCAGGGGAAGGATACAAAAAGCTGTCTCAGAGATTTAACCTGTCAGTTTCCACTGTGAGGAACATAGTAAGGAAATGGAAGAACACAGGGACAGTTCTTGCTAAGGCCAGAAGTGGCAGGCCAAGAAAAACATCAGAAAGGCAGAGAAGTAGAATGGTGAGATCAGTCAAGGACAATCCTCAGACCACCTCCAGAGAGCTGCAGCATCAACTTGCTGCAGATGGTGTCACTGTGCATCGGTCAACTATACAACGCACTTTGCACAAGGAGAAGCTGTATGGGAGAGTGATGCGAAAGAAGCCGTTTCTGCAAGCACGCCACAAACAGAGTCGGCTGAGGTATGCAAAAGCACATTTGGAGAAGCCAATTTCTTTTTGGAAGAAGGTCCTGTGGACTGATGAAACCAAGATTGAGTTGTTTGGTCATACAAAAAGGCGTTATGCATGGCGGCAAAAAAACACAGCATTCCAAGAAAAACACTTGCTACCCACAGTAAAATTTGGTGGAGGTTCCATCATGCTTTGGGGCTGTGTGGCCAATGCCGGCACCGGGAATCTTGTTAAAGTTGAGGGGCGCATGGATTCCACTCAGTATCAGCAGATTCTTGACAATAATGTTCAAGAATCAGTGATTAAGTTGAAGTTAAGCAGGGGATGGATCTTTCAGCAAGACAATGATCCAAAACACCGCTCCAAATCTACTCAGGCATTCATGCAGAGGAGCGATTACAATGTTATGGAATGGCCATCCCAGTCCCCAGACCTGAATATCATTGAACATCTGTGGGATCATTTGAAGAGGGCTGTCCATGCTCGGCGACCATCAAACTTAACTGAACTGGAATTGTTTTGTAAAGAGGAATGGTCAAACATACCTTCATCCAGGATCTAGGAACTCATTAAAAGCTACAGGAAGCGACTAGAGGCTGTTATTTTTGCAAAAGGAGGATCTACTAAATATTAATGTCACTTTTCTGGTGAGGTGCCCATACTTATGCACCTGTCAAATTTTGTTTGAATGCAGATTGCACATTTTCTGTTAGTACAATAAACCTCATTTCAAGGCAGAAACATTACTGTGTCCAACAGTTATTACATATATCAAACTGAAATAGCTGTTGCAAAAACACCAATTTTTATAAAACATTAAGCTTAAGATTAATAGGGGTGCCCAAACTTTTTCATATAACTGTATATTGCTGCATTCTGAATCGCCCGATCTATCAAGATATAAAAAGAATTAATCCAAATGGTAAACGGTGTAACGAGAAAAAAAATCAAAACACCAGAATTAAGTTTTTTTGGTCGCTGCAACATCGCAATAAAACGCAATCACAAGCGATTAAAACATATATATATATATATCTACCTAAAAATATTATCAATAAAACCTTCAGCTCAGCGTGCGAAAAATAAGCCCTCACCCAGCCCCAGATCCTGAAAAAGGGAGACGCTACGGGTCTCGGAATATGGCGCCATTATAATTTTTTTTACAAACTTTAGAATTTATTTCACCACTTTAAAAAAAATAACCTATTCATGTTTGGTATCTGCAAACACATAATGACCTGGAGAATCATAATTGCAGGTCAGTTTTAGCATTTAGTGAACATGGTAAAAAAAAAAAACAACCAAGAGACAAGTGTAGAATTATACTTTTTTTGCAATTTTGACGCACTTTTGAATTTTTTCCTTTTTCTCCAGTACACGACATTGTAAAACCAATGATGTCGTTCAAAATTACTATTCGTCCCAGAAAAAATAAACCATCACAGGGACATATTAAAAAATAAAAAAGTTATGCCTCTGGGAAAAAGGGGAGCGAAAAACGGAAAATCCCAACGTCGTGAAAGGGTTAAAGGACAGAAATCCTCAACTATACTGATTGTATTGATTGAACAGTACCACCATATACCTCCATAGCATTACTGAATCTCTCTATACCATGTGTGGTTAATACCGTAACTAATACTGCCATATAGTTACTAAATTATACTTTTATAACATGATTTTAGAACCACCATACTGTAACTGAAAAACAGCATCATATTGTGACTTTATCACTTGGGGTCTGAGCTGTTTTGATGCCCAGCGATCAAAAAGTTATTTAATTCTAAATGCCCTCAGACTCATGAGATAGAAGTTGGCTAAACCCGGTGATTTTGGCTTGAATCGGTTAGCTTCCTAACATCTGTGGGGACAGGCCTGATTCTAGCTTTTTTTTTTGGTGCCCAAGGCGAAAATTCAAGTGGCACCCCTCCCAGCAGTTCATGGTATACCTGCAGTGAATAAACACAATCCCATCATTGTTTTTTAGGTTTTGCTTTTAAGATATTCATTATGTGGTAAAAGTGACGTGTGAACATGATTCTCCAGGTCTTTGTGATTACAGTAATCCCAAACTTTCAGAGATTCTTATTTTTGTAAAAAAAAAACCAACATTTAGCTTGTGATGCTTTTTTAAGGACCTGTTAGAACAATAAAAATATATCTATGAAGCTATGTGAGGGCTGTTTTTTGCACAGTAAGTTGAAATATTTATTGCTATCAATTCAGGGTGCATACATTTGGATGGCTTTTTGCTGTAAGAGGTGTGGTGACAAAAAAAAGTAGTTCTTCTATTTTTTTTTCTCTTTACTGCATATGTTAGTTCTTTTTATATTTTGATAGATCAGACTTTTAAGGATGTGGACATACCAATTTTTCTTTAATTGTTTAATTTGTGTTTAATGAGGGAAGACCGCACCAGATCCATGATCATTAAATGAATACATCACCAGAACATTCCATCAGTACATGAATGGCACCAGCATCCTCATCAGTACTTAGATACAGCACCAAAACAACCATTAATACACTAATTCATTATTAGAACCATAATCGGTAATTGAATATAGCACTGGGACCATCATTATTAATTGAATACATCGCCAGAACCACCAACTGCACATGAATACAGTGAAGAGCAAAAGAGTATCAATCTTTTGAACTTTTGACTTTCAGGCTCCATATCTCACCATCCACTACTTATTTTATTGTGAGACTACCCTCATTTTATAGACAATCATCTTGTCTATCTCATATATAAACTTGAGTTGCAACTATTTGGCATATGATTAATTATGCAGATTCTTGTCATGTCACTGCACTGTTACTGTTTTGCTCCTAAAAATCTAAATACAATTTTTTATTATTTTATTAGTATTTTGTAAATCCACCTTTAGCTTTCAACACTGCCTGAATCCTTCTGGGCATGCTCTCGATCAGATTCAAACATGTCTTGACCGACATCTAATTCCGGGTCTCTTTTACATGTTCCCAGTTGGTGCATGCTCTTCGACTCGCTTGGATATGTATATAGTTTTTTATTCCATTCTACCCACAAGTGTTAAATTGGATTAAGGTCTGAGGTCTGTGGGGGCCAATCCAGCACTTCGACTTCATTGTCATTGAACCATTTATTTGCCAATCTCAACATATGCTTTGGGTCGTTGTCCTGCTGGAACACTATGTTGTCCTTTTCATACCGATGGTACTCGAGTGTACAAAGTAATTTGTCTTGTAGGATACTCACATATAGCTCAGCATTGAGACCACCATCGATTCTGGTAAAGTATCCAACGCCTTTAGCTGTGAAACAACCCCATATCATCAGGCTTCCTTCACCGAACTTGACAGTTCCTTCAATTTCTCCATCCTTTAGCCCCATTTTCCTTTGTTTCTTCCAGACCCATTTTCATCCATCATAGCCTAGTCTATTGACTTTTGTCCCATAGCTCCAAACCACCCGTTTCCTATCTTCTACAGTTCACTTTTCATACCTTTTTGCAAACTTGTGTCGACGCTTCTTATGATGATATTGAAGTCGATGCTTCTTCATCTTTTTTTGAGCTACCATTCAAGACTTGTGTAACATGCTTTACACGGTGCTTCCACAGACATCTGTGATCTCACTATTACGAAACTTACAAGTCACTCCAGCCCGTGATATTGGAAGCAGACTTTGCATCCGTAAGTATGGCAAAAGAGGTGACGGGGAATGCATGATTGGAGCAGTAGGCTGGTACTCAAAAGGAGTTGGATATGATAGAGACCTTGAAATGGTCTGGGAAGAAGCGCTCCCTGAAGGACGATACATTGCATACCGCATAGACTGCTCTTATCTAGGAGCGTCATCTGAGGTATCAGTGAGGAAGTGGTGGGTGCTGCCTTTCATGGTAATTGTAGGGTCTTGTGATGGTGTAGGTGTCTATCTGCCCTTTTTGACACCCTCCTGGTTAGGTAAAATGCAATATCCAAGTAGTTGTTGGTGAATTAAGACCCATGAGAACAATGAACATTTCTTCACTCCACATTTGCAAGTACAACTCCCTCTACCTTGATGGTTTTATCATTTAAAATAGTATTTTTCTTTTCACTTTGACTCTTAACACAGACCTTGATTTGTATGTTTCTACAGAAAGAAATTCATAAGAAATGAGGAAACCCCTCCGTCGTCTTTTGTGGCTTTTGAAAGTGACGTTTTATGAGTAATTTTGACAACATATAATAAGTTCAAGTTAAACTTCACTTAAAAGCTATGTTCACACATGTTGTGTTTTTTTAGCATTTTTTGCTGCAGATTTTTATGCAAATTTTCAGTTGTGTTTTGCAGTACCAGCAAAGTCTATGAGAAACCAGAATTCTCTGTTCACACATCATGTTTTTTTGTTGTTGTGTATTTTGTGCCTTGGTTGGGTTTTTGGAAAATAGAGCATGTCACTTCTTTCAGCATTTTTGTCAGTGTTTTTTCACCCATGGGAAATAATGGGTGGTTGTAAAGGGAAGTGTCCCAGGTTGTACATGTATATACGTATCTGCATGCTAGCCATGCTTGCAGATAAGTATACATGTATATATTGGCCCCACATCTCCCCATGTGTTTCAGTCTGTTTGCTGCTGGAGGAGGTTTCAATAGAATGTCCAGCCATGTGCTAAATCAGGTTTTGCGAGTATGGTTGGACATGAACAAAGATCTTAGCCAGTGGGCGGGGAATAATACATCATTTCCTGTGACATGAAGCTGGACACTGGCTGGACTTAAAAACCCAGAATGCACATGTGCTAAGGCCCCTTAGACTCTTGAAGATGGACATAACAACACATGGCTGAGTATCTCTCTTCCCCTGTAACTTCTTTACTTACTAGCCCTACATACCCTGTACTAACCCTCCTAGATATTGATAGATATATATAGGCAAAGTTGGTATATTTGGGTGGGCCGATATTGCATGAGTGATTAGCAAACGTGGGTGGAAAATATATTAGGTAATTGGGAATTGTGAATCCGTTTTGTGTACTGTGTTAGTGTGATACCTAGTAGTATATTAACTGTAGACTTTTGTGTAATAAATACCTTTTATTAGCACACGGTTTTGTCTCAGTTGGTATATAGTATAAGGCACAGATAACGTTAGTGGAAATTAATTATTAATAGTCAAGTTTGATGTTAATAGTTAATATCGGACCTCAGTAGAGGTGTAGGAGAGTGCCCCCATTAATTACTGATATTTTGGAGGAAAATCACATCCTTATACAGTGGTGAAAAAAACGCTGAAAAAATGCACCAAAATTTGCAGCAGCGTTTTTGATGGTGAAATAGAATGGGGTTCTTTTTTAACAGAACTTTATGTACATGCATAAATAGAGACAGGACAGTGAAAAAAATCGCTGAAAAAACTCACAAAAAATGCATCAAAAAACGCAGCAAAACGTTTTTGACGCAGCTAATTTCCTGCCAGAGATTGTGCTTTGATGCAGTTTTCTGAAGCTGAAAAACACAACATATGTGAACACAGCCAAAGTAAAACTTAAAGGGTTTACCCGCAAAGTTCATTTTAATCAATAGATCTTGATAATAATAAATTCCACAATTGGATGTGTTTAAATAAAATGTTCCTGTGCTGAGATAATCTTATAAATGGGCCCCTGCTGTGTACTGTGTAATGGCTTTGTCTGACGGTGCAGGGACATGGACAGATAATTCCACAGCTCCTGGGAAGGGGGAGACGCAAAAGAGTCTACAGACATTACAGGACTGGATCACAAAAAATTCTTTCTTTGAGGTAAAACATTTTTTAAAAACAGGCAGGGAAATGTTTTATCTCACATTCATTTTCAAGGAAAACGAACGAGTGCAATCCGATAAAAAATTGGATTCTACTTTGACCAATATTAATCTATGAGTTACCGCTCATCTGTAATTTTTTTCACAGCTGAAATCGGACTTAGAAAAAAAATCGCAAGTCAATGGGTGCGAGAAAAATAAAATCACACGGCTCTCGGACCTTGCGAGTGCCGTTCAATTTTTAAATACCCAGAATCAGTTAATTTATTTGAAAGAAACACACAGACTCCTTTAATAAATCTAAATTTAACTAATAACATAACACCCATTCCATTGAAGCCGATGTCAATTGAAATAAAATAATAAAGCATCATCATCCTCACCTGTCCCTGACGTGAATAAAATCATCCATTTGTTGCGCGACAGGTCTAGGTCTGCTACATCAAGATGGCAGGCTGTATTGTCGCAAGATACGACTATACAGTCTGCCATCCTGCAGAGACAATTAGCTGTGCAAGCTTGCGCACCTCAGTGTGCTGGCAGAAAGGTCATCGGAGTCCTTATCCAATGAACTCTGTTCACCTCACTGACATTAACGCATGTGCGGTGAGAACTTTCCCACAGCACTGCAGTAAAAAAAGAACACACTTTGTAACGTGTGTTTTCACAGCGCAAATGCACCCAAAAACACATGCATATAAAAAAAATGATGTGGGTTCCCCCCTACTTTTTATAACCAGCCTTTGTAAAGAACAGAGGTGTGCTCTTGTATTAACAAGATAGGAAGGTCCATAGATATTGGCCCTTTCCCAGCCTAAAAATAAAAGCCTGCAGTTACCCCAGAATTGGCGCATCAATGAGATGCGCCAACTCAGGCTCTTTGCTGGCTTTTCCTGATTGCGATGGTGCAGTGGCAATTGGGGTAGTAGTTTTATCAGGTTGATGTCAGCTTTGTAATGTAATGATTGACAAAAGTCTGGGATGGGCTGAAATGTTTTGTATGTGGACCTCCATTAAAAAGAACTTTTCATCAACCACGTGAGTGACGGGATTCGTCATTTTAAGCCTTGTAATGTCAGCTGGCATCAAAACCAAGGGTTAGTAATGGAGTGGTGTCTATCAGACATCCCCATTACTAACCCAGTAATAAAAAAAAAACAAAAGCACACACACACACACACAGGAAAACATAGTTTATTTTAAAGAACACTCCCCCACACCTCGTTCACCTATTTATTAAAAAGCAAAAAAAAAACCATGAAGATCCAACGTAATCCAGCCAATCAGAAGAAGTCCAAAAATGGGAACCTGAAAGACATAAAAGGAAAGTTAAATAAATAAAAGGAAGAAACTCTCGCTCATTCGCCAATTTATTTTTAAATTACAATCTCTGCTCCTGCGACGTAACCCATTGGGGTTCCCACGACATCTAACGATTCTGTACAGCAAGCTATGGAGCGTCGTTTTGAGAACCATGCTTCATAGGTCACTCCCGGTTATGTCTCACAACCGATAACGTCAGTAACTTAGTAATGTCATCGCTCATGAGTAGTGTTGAGTGATACCTTCCGATATCAGGAAATATCGGATCGGATTGGATCGGGCCGATACTCAAAAAGTATCGGATATCGCCGATTCCGAATCCGGAAACCAATGCAAGTCAATGGGACACAAATATCGGAATGAAAATAAACCCTTTCTTTCCTTGTAGGTTAATTCTACATGAAGGAAAACAACTAACAATAATGTAGAATGTATTGGGGGAGGGGGTTGCCCAAATCGATGGGAACAGTGCTCACAGTGAAACATGAAAAGCCGGCAATTCAGCAGCGGCATACACCGGTACCCGACAATTTATAATAGAAAGAATAGAGCTTCACACATAGATTAGATAGATAGAAACATGTCAGTCACATATGTAAGAAGTACAGTGACAGTGTTGCTTACTGTACTTGTCATTTAGTGTAAAGGATTTATTTAAAAAGATAATAGTGTTTTCATGCACGGTCTCTTTAAAAAAGCCGGCCGGCAATTCAGCAGCGGTACCCGACAATTTAGAACAGAAAGATAGAGCATTACACATAGATTAGATAGATATTATGTATGTGACTGACATGTTTCTAAGTACAGAGACAGTGTTGGTTACTGTACTTGTCATTTAGTGTTAAAATAAAGGATTTATTAAAAAAAAAATTGGCTTGGGGTTCCCTGTAATTTTAGGCTCTAGCGGAGGTTAAGCAGACGGCTGGGGCAGATGTTTGAAGTCTGGGAAGGGGGTAATACCCATGGAGCTTCCCAGGCTACTAATATCAGCCCCCAGCTGAATACCTAGCCTTTACTAGCTATTAAAATGGGGACCCCCCCAAAAAAATGACGTGGGGTCCCCCTTATTTTAATAACTAGAAAAGGCTAGGCAGACAGCTGGGGGCTGATATTAATAGCCCAGGAAGGGTGCCATGAATATTGGCACCCTCCCAGGCTAGAAACACCAGCCGTCAGCCGCCCCCAGAAATGGCGCATCCATAGGATGCGCCAATTCTGACACTTAGCCTCGCTCTTCCCACTGCCCTGTAGCGGTGGCAGTGGGGTAATAGGGCTGGGGTTGATGTCAGCTTATAATGCCAGCTGACATCAAGCCCAGGTTAGTAATGGAGAGGCGTCTATAAGACACCCCCATTGCTAACCCCATAGTCAAAGTTACAAAAAAACACAAACACCCAGAATAAAGTCCTTTAATTGAAATAAACACACAATTCTTTATTGTTCTAAATTAAACCATACTTACCATCACGCCCATTCCAGCTGAAGCCAACGATCTCCTGCAATAAAAGAAAAATAATAATGCAACATCATCCTTACTTTTCCATGGTTCCCAGGACAGCTCCAGCTCTGCTACATCGAGATGACGGGCTGGACCGCAGCAGAAAGCTGCCATCCAGCCTGACATACCGCAGACACTGAGAAGCGCAAGTATGCTTGCGCTCCTCAGTTTCTGGCTGTGACGGCATCCAGATGAGCCGACAATGAACTCAGCTCACCTCATGCACGTTACTGACAGCGTGGGAGAATTCTCCTGCGCATGCGTTGAGCATGAGAGAATTCTCACGCTGAAGCGCATAGCGCAGCAGAATTTTCCCACGCTGTCAGTGACGTGCATGAGGTGAGCTGAGTTCATTGGACATGACCTCGGCTCATCTGGATGCCGTCACAGCCAGACACTGCAGAGCGCAAGCATGCCTGCTCTTCTCAGTGTCTGCGGGATGACAGGCTTGATGGCAGCTTTCTGCTGCGGTCCAGCCTGTCATCTCGATGTAGCAGAGCTGAAGCTGTCGTGGGAACCATGGAAAGGTAAGGATGATGTTACTTTATTATTTTTCTTTTATTGCAGGAGATCGTTGGCTTCAGCTGGAATGGGCGTGATGGTATGTATGGCTTAATGTAGAACAATAAAGAATTGTGTGTTTATTTCAATTAAAGGACTTTTTTCTGGGTGTTGTGTTTTTTTTAAATACTTTACTAGAAATTCATGGCGGTCATGTCTAATAGTGGCGTGACCCCATGAATTTCGGGCTTAGGGCCAACTGATAATGCCAAACTGGCCCTAACTCCTTTATTACCCAGTGAGCCACCGCACCAGGGCCCTGGATGAGTTGAGTACAGCGCCAGAAGATGGCGCTTCTATGAACGCGCCATTTTCCGAGGTGACTGTGAACTGCAATTTGCAGTGGGGGGGGAGGGGGCAGAAAGATTGGGCCTCCCAGCGCTGCGGATACCAGCCCCCAGCTGCCTAGTTGTACCTGGCTGGACACAAAAATAGGGCGAAGCCCCACGTATTTTTTTGTTTAAATTATTTCATGAATTTCCTGAAATAATTTTTTCAAAATTGACATGGGGCTTCGCACTATATTTGTGTCCAGCCAGGTACAGCAGGCAGGAACGGGCTGCCCCCAACCACCAGCTGCCTATTTGTACCTGGCCGGACACAACAATATAGTTAAGCCCTTTTTTTCTTAATTGTTTCATGAATTTCATGAAATAATTAAAAAAAAAATATGTGGTGCTTCGCACTATTTTTGTGTCCAGCCAGGTACAACTAGGCAGCTGGGGGCTGGAATCTGCAGAGCAGGGAGGCCCCAGTCTTTCCCCCCCCCCCCCCCCCCGCTGCAAATTGCAGTCCGCAGCCACCCCCGGAAAATGGCGCGTTCATAGAAGCGTCATCTTCTGGCGCTGTACCCAACTCATCCAGGGCCCTGGTGCGGTGGCTCACTGGGTAATAAAGGGGTTAGGGCCAGCTTGGTATTATCAGCTGGCCCTAAGCCTGAAATTCATGGGGTCATGCCAATATTAGACATGACCGCCATGAATTTCTAGTAAAGTATGTCAAAAAACACAACACCCAGAATAAAGTCCTTTAATTGAAATAAACACACAATTCTTTATTGTTCTAAATTAAACCATACTTACCATCACGCCCATTCCAGCTGAAGCCAACGATCTCCTGCAATAAAAGTAAAATAATAAAGCAACATCACCGTTACCTTTCCATGGTTCCCAGGACAGCTTCAGCTCTGCTACATTCACATGACAGGCTGGATCGCAGCCGAAAGCTGCCATCCAGCTTGCCATGACGCAGACACTGAGAAGCTCAGGCATGCTTGCGCTCGTCAGTGTCTGGCTGTGACGGCATAAAGATGAGCCGAGGTCATGTCCAATGAACTCAGCTCACCTCATGCACGTCACTGACGGCGTGGGAAAATTCTCATGCACTCAGCGCTTCAGCGTCAGAATTCTCCCACGCTGCATGAGTTGAGCTGAGTTCATTGGACATGCACGTCACTGACAGCGTGGGAAAATTCTCACTCTGAAGCGCTGAGTGCAGGAGAATTTTCCCACGCTGTCAGTGACGTGCATGAGGTGAGCTTATGTCCAGTGAACTCAGCTCACGTCATGCACGTCACTGATAGCGTGGGAAAATTCTCCTGCACTCAGCGCTTCAGCAGGAGAATTCTCCCACGCTGTCGGTGACGTGCATGAGATGAGCTGAGTTCATTGGACATGAACTCGGCTCATCTGGATGCCGTCACAGCCAGACACTGAGGAGCGCAAGCATGCCTGCGCTTCTCAGTGTCTGCTGCATGGTAAGCTGGATGGCAGCTTTCTGCAGCAATCCAGCCTGTCATGTGAAAGTAGCAGAGCTGAAGCTGTCGTGGGAACCATGGAAAGGTAAGGATGATGTGCTTTATTATTTTACTTTTATTGCAGGAGATCGTTGGCTTCAGCCGGAATGGGCGTGATGGTAAGTATGGTTTAATTTAGAACAATAAAGAATTGCATCTTTATTTCAATTAAAGGACTTTATTCAGGGTGTTTGTGGTTTTTTTTTTACTTTGACTATGCTCCATTACTAACCTGGGCTTGATGTCAGCTGGCATTATAAGCTGACATCAACCCCAGCCCTATTACCCCACTGCCACCGCTACAGGGCAGTGGGAAGAGCGAGGCTAAGTGCCAGAATTGGCGCATCCTATGGATGCGCCATTTCTGAGGCGGCTGACGGCTGGTGTTTCTAGCCTGGGAGGGGGCCAATATTCATGGCACCCTTCCTGAGCTATTAATATCAGCCCCCAGCTGTCTGCCTAGCCTTTGCTAGCTTTTAAAATAGGGGGGACCCCACGTCATTTTTTTGGGGGGTCCCCCATTTTAATAGCTAGTAAAGGCTAGGTATTCAGCTGGGGGCTGATATTAGTAGCCTGGGAAGCTCCGTGGGTATTACCCCCTTCCCAGGCTTCAAACATCTGCCCCAGCTGTCTGCTTAACCTCCGCTAGAGCCTAAAATTACGGGGAACCCCACCCCAATTTTTTTTTAAATAAATCCTTTATTTTAACACTAAATGACAAGTACAGTAAGCAACACTGTCGCTGTACTTCTTATATATGTGACTGACATGTTTCTATCTCTCTAATCTATGTGTGATGCTCTATTCTTTCTGTTGTAAATTGCCGGGTACCGCTGCTGAATTGCCGGCCGGCTTTTTTAAAGAGACGGTGCATGAAAACACTATTATTTTTTTTAAATAAATCCTTTACACTAAATGACAAGTACAGTAAGCAACACTGTCACTGTACTTCTTATATATGTGACTGACATGTTTCTATGTATCTAATCTATGTGTGATGCTCTATTCTTTCTATTTTAAATTGTCGAGTACAGATGCTGAATTGCCGGCCGGCTTTTTTAAAGAGACGGTGCATGAAAACACTATTATTTTTTTAAATAAATCCTTTACACTAAATGACAAGTACAGTAAGCAACACTGTCACTGTACTTCTTATATATGTGACTGACATGTTTCTATGTATCTAATCTATGTGTGATGCTCTATTCTTTCTATTCTAAATTGTCGGGTACCGCTGCTGAATTGCCGGCCGGCTTTTTTTAAGAGACGGTGCATGGAAACACTATTATTTTTTTTAATAAATCCTTTACACTAAATGACAAGTACAGTAAGCTGAGCGCTGCCATCCAGCTTGTCATCCTTCAGACACACTGCAGAGCGCAGGCATTATGGGAACTTCCAATTCCGGTATTCGATATTCTAAAAGTATCGGAACTCAGTATCGGAACTCCGATACCGCGAATATCGGTCTATACCCGATTTTTCAGTATCGGAATGCTCAACACTACTCATGAGACATGACCGGGAGTGACCCGTGAATCGACCTATGAGCCCATTCCAATAAAATGAAGGTAAACTATTTCATCAACTGTTGTGTTCAAACTTTTTATTGGTACTGTACATGAGCATCCCTTTATAGTGAACCCCTTCAGTGCTGTTACTTTTTCTTCTCTTTGTAATTTATTACTCAAGAAGCTGTCCTCTTTTCTCATATATCCTGAAGTTCTAAATGTTGCAGGGGTTGTCCGGTCAAAATGGATAAGTCTGCAGTCACACTGTGTGACTGCAGACTCATGAATCCCCCTAGCACAGGCACTTTGCGCTATGGGGATTTGCCGATATGAGACCCGGGACCGGAGGCTATGTATGTGTTATACATACCCCTGGCCAGTCAGCGCCGCCTCGCTTCGTTCACTTGTATGGAGCGAGGTCAGGCCCTGTCTAGTGCCGTGGATTGCCAGTAGGAGCTTCGACTAGAAGACGCAGCCTCGCTCAATACAAGTGTATGGAGAGTGAGGCCTGTCCACTGGCCAAGGGTATGTATAACACATGCATACCCTCCATTACCAGGTCTCATACTGGCAAATCCCCGCATCGCACAGTGCCTGTGCTGGGGGTTGGGATTCATAAGTCTGAAGTCACATAGAGTGACTGCAGACTTATCACTTTTGACCAGACAACCCCTTTAAATTTACTTGGTTTCATGTATGTGTATGTGAATGGTTAAAGTGGATCTGTCTCCAGATTTCACAATCCTTCCTCTTCTGCTACTGGTGACATCTCTCACTGCTAAGTGCAAACAAATACCGTGGGTATGGAAAGTATTCAGACCCCTTTAAATTTGTCACTTTTTTTCATTGTAGCCATTTGGTAAATTCTAAAATGTTCATTTTTTTTCTCATTAAAGTACACTCTGCACCCCATCTTGATTGAAAAAAAACAGAAATATAGATGACTCGCCCCCTGGGCCGTGGGGCACGCGGATCCGGGCGATAGGGAGACGATGGGGGTAGTAGTGGCGGCCCCGTCCCGCGGCTCAGGGTGGTCAGACCAATGGTAGTCTGCTACGTGCTTCAGATGATGTCCGACTACGCCACCCGTGGATTTGCGGTCATTAGGTACCGCCGCTGCAAGGCAGACCGCTGGGGCTGATGATGTGTGCAGCTGGGATGGTGTGACTCCCCACGGGAAGAGTGCGGCCCCAGGGCAGTGTAGTGGATGTAGGGGGTGATGGTGGTGAGAGTCCCAGTACCGGTAGTGCCGGAGGAGCGAAGGAGCACACGGACAACAAGTTACAGTCCAGGGTCTTTACTCACAGTTCGTTTGTTCCGGGTCACTTCCGTCGGCAGTGACTGCCCGAGCCGTGCTGCGTCCACCAGGTGAGGGGCTCGGTCAACTCCCAGGCAGTTCAGGAGCATGGCACAGGACCCCCTTTAATCTTTTCTCTGGCCTGCCTCACCAGTGACTCGCTTTTGTCCAGCTGCCGTGGATCTGTGCGGTTAAACGTGGGCCCCGTCCTCCGCTGTCCTATATGGTGCCTTCCTAGCAGGTTTGATGAGGTGTCGCACCAATAAATGATCACGACGACCGGTCTTTGGCTGAGGGTAGTTTCTCCTCCACCAACTTGGGATCCGGTACCCTTAATCTGCCTGACCCTTCACCCTGGATTTTCGTGGGTTCTTAGGGTCCCTTCCACCTTCTTGTTCCTGAGCCCTTCTGTTTCTCTCTCTCTTCTTCTCTTTCTCTGTTCCTTTCTGTTCCTTTCTCGTGGAGCTGGGATGAGACTTAATCACAGCTCCCTTTCACCTCCTCTCTCTCTCTCCCTCGGCCTCTCTCTAGGCCCGCTCCAGAGTGGAGCTCCTACAGGGTCTTCTCCTCTGGCTGGACGAACCTAGATCTAAGATGGTGCCCACCTTTTATACCTCCCTCTGACCATGAGCCCAGGTGACCAGCAACCAATGAGCTCCTTCCTACGCTCAGGAACCAACCCCTATCTGCCCCTACAGCACTGGGTGTTCCACCCCCCTCCCCACTCCAGGCAGGGACATAGTCGGTCGTGCCTGCACTTCTGTCTAGTGGGAGCACCGTTGAGCTGTCCCTCGGAAATGGGGTGTGTGTGCTGTATGCAGCTAACTGAGCCCTGGTCCATACTCCATCCTTACCTGGGAGTGGAATATCACACCTCTGGTCTGAGGTGCAATACCCCTGTAGCGGCTGAACCCTCGGGTCGCTACATTCCCCCCTGGTAAAGCACAGCACGTCCTCGGGCTGGAAAAGAGCAAAAACAGTTGATTACAGGACATGCAAAACTTTTTCAATAACTTTTTACATTTAGAAACGGACGACATTGTTCAACTTCCTTTATGGGACACACTTTTCTATTCTTGTCACACTATTATACTATTATAAAACACATGCTAATACTTCTGGAACTCTTTTGTCACTTATCATATAAAACGGTTTCAAGATTATGTAAAACATTTTCTAGCAGCATATTAAACTCTTCATATAAAACATTTTTAAGTAAAGCACATTCTTGAATTCTTGGTTCATGGTCGCGGTGCAACTTGCGACCAGGTGTTCTTTCTTCTTAAAGGTGCAACAGTCCAGTAAACTTGTCTTGAGGTAGACGTTGCAGTCTTTTTATAAAACCAGTAGGGGGCGCTTTAGGAAGCGCAACTATATACAAGGGGATTGGCCGCTCTCAGTCCTCGGCCAGTTTTGGGAAGGGAAATGGCTACTCACAGTCTTCAGCCTGGTAAAGGGAAGAGGGATGGCTGTTCTCAGTCCTCAGCCTGGTTACTTAGGGGATAGGGTAACAGTCAAACAGTCCTATATCAGTCCCAACGGGGACCACACTCAATTTAAAACAGTCCCACACAGTTCCTTTGTACCCTGACGGGTAACTATTTACATTGGCGCTTCTTCTTACTTTCTATCGTCGTCCTCCATATGCGCCTTGCTCCTCCTCGTTGTCTTCAGGCCCATCCGGGTCCTCTGGGTACTCAGCGTCCGAGTAGTGCTGTTCCTCCTCCTCTACTACTCTGTGGACGTGGAGGGCGTACCATCCCTTCACGCCTTGGTGTCGGGTGTAAGACACCACATCACATGGAAATAGATCCCGCCCACGATGGCCTTCCGGCAGGTGACTCTCCACATCCCTCCTTGTCACAAATACATCGCTGATGGTCTCAGGGTCTCGGATGAAACCCCAGCCGCGCTCCATCTGGAACTTCACAACAGTCCCGGTGACTCGGGGACTGCGGGCAGTTCGGGGATCTCGCCGGGCCTTCATTTTCTGCTCCGCGCTCTGGACCTGCAGCTTCTCTTGCTTCACCCGCCGCTCTCGCTGCTCCTTCTCAAACATTTCCAGCTGTTGGCGGCAGGCCTCCCGCCGTTCGGCTGCGCCCGCTCGTGTCTCCCTTGTGAACCCCATTAGGTCCTCCCCGGTGGGGTCCCATTCAAACTGGGCGTCCTCCAATGGTAGCTGGGGGATTTCCTGAGGCGCCGGAGCAGGTATAAGGGGCTCAGATGGTACTTCAACCTCCGCGGGCGGGCTCCTCCGAAAGCGGGGGTTGACAAATTCGGGGGGCCAGATGAAAGACAGCCCATCCGGACTGGTGTGTTGGGCGAAGAGATCTGCGCCCAGTGGTGGTACTGCAGCAGCAGGGGGTGCAAGCGGGTTGGCGGCGCCCGGGGGCACGTGGCCTTGCGACCAGGCCCGTGCTGGTTGTTTCCTTGTTGCTCCCAGGGGTGGTACAGCGGGTGCAGGGGGTTCCGTCAGGGCAGCGGCGCCCGGGGGCGCTGGGCCTTGCGGCCGGGCCTGCGATGGCGGTTGGCCGAGCACGCCCGGGGTCAGAGGGCACGGCGTGGGGCGGGGCTCACTGGCAGTGTCGACGGCCTGGAGGCCGGTTGATGGCGGTGGAGGCACAGTGTCGACGGCGGGTCCAGGTGTGTTGGGCTCCGCAGCGGGGTGCAGGGGCAGATCAGCGGCCCCAGGGTTCGGGGTAGGGGCGTCTCCGTTACCTGCCTCTGCTGTCGCGGCTTCCTCCGCGGCGTCGTCTTCAGCCTCCGCTCTGTCTTCACTGCCCTCGGTGGCTGGTGTACCGCTGGATGTCGCTGGCGCCTCCTGCTGCAGGGCCACAGCCCGCCGAGCCACTTCCTCTTTCCACCCGGCGATCACGTCCTGCTGCGCCCGGACCATCCTCCGGTCCAGCTCCTCCAGCGTATATTCGGGGTCCTCCTTGGGGAGATGGGCTAGCAGCTCGGTGAGGCTGCATGGTGGTGTAGCTTGCAGCAGGCCCCTAGCCAAAGTACTGGAGCTGATTTCTTTCTCCATCTCTGGGTGTGGCCTGGCCAAACTGATCCAGACCACCCCCTGCCCCGCAGTTTTCTTCTCTTTCCGCCCCCATGGGGGGTGGTCCTGGGGTATTCTGCTGACAATCACTCTCAGGGGCAGCCCCTTCCTCTTTGGCGCCATTCTGGGACTCGGCCCACGATGGGAGGCGGCCTCCTGTGGTCTTTTGGCGCGCACATTATGGCGCTCGTTCTTCTAGGGCGGGCGCCATCTTTAGTACAACTAAACAGTCTCTTTTCAGGCGCGCAGTACCCGTTGTTAGCGGGCACGAAATACACCAAAGCTGACTCGCCCCCTGGGCCGTGGGGCACGCGGATCCGGGCGATAGGGAGACGATGGGGGTAGTAGTGGCGGCCCGATCCCGCGGCTCAGGGTGGTCAGACCAATGGTAGTCTGCTACGTGCTTCAGATGATGTCCGACTACGCCACCCGTGGATTTGCGGTCATTAGGTACCGCCACTGCAAGGCAGACCGCTGGGGCTGATGATGTGTGCAGCTGGGATGGTGTGATTCCCCACGGGAAGAGTGCGGCCCCAGGGCAGTGTAGTGGATGTAGGGGGTGATGGTGGTGAGAGTCCCAGTACCGGTAGTGCCGGAGGAGCGAAGGAGCACACGGACAACAAGTTACAGTCCAGGGTCTTTACTCACAGTTCGTTTGTTTCGGGTCACTTCCTTCGGCACTGACCGCCCGAGCCGTGCTGCGTCCACCAGGTGAGGGGCTCGGTCAACTCCCAGGCAGTTCAGGAGCATGGCACAGGACCCCCTTTAATCCTTTCTCTGGCCTGCCTCACCAGTGACCCGCTTTTGTCCAGCTGCCGTGGACCTGTGCGGTTAAACGTGGCCCCGTCCTCCGCTGTCCTATATGGTGCCTTCCTAGCAGGTTTGATGAGGTGTAGCACCAATAAATGATCACGACGACCGGTCTTTGGCTGAGGGTAGTTTCTCCTCCACCAACTTGGGATCCGGTACCCTTAATCTGCCTGACCCTTCACCCTGGATTCTCGTGGGTTCTTAGGGTCCCTTCCACCTTCTTGTTCCTGAGCCCTTCTGTTTCTCTCTCTCTTCTTCTCTTTCTCTGTTCCTTTCTGTTCCTTTCTCATGGAGCTGGGATGAGACTTAATCACAGCTCCCTTTCACCTCCTCTCTCTCTCTCCCTCGGCCTCTCTCTAGGCCCGCTCCAGAGTGGAGCTCCTACAGAGCCTCCACTCCCGGTCTTCTCCTCTGGTTGAACGAACCTAGATCTAAGATGGTGCCCACCTTTTATACCTCCCTCTGACCATGAGCCCAGGTGACCAGCAACCAATGAGCTCCTTCCTACGCTCAGGAACCAACCCCTATCTGCCCCTACAGCACTGGGTGTTCCACCCCCCTCCCCACTCCAGGCAGGGACATAGTCGGGCGTGCCTGCACTTCTGTCTAGTGGGAGCACCGTTGAGCTGTCCCTCGGAAATGGTGTGTGTGTGCTGTATGCAGCTAACTGAGCCCTGGTCCATACTCCATCCTTACCTGGGAGTGGAATATCACACCTCTGGTCTGAGGTGCAATACCCCTGTAGCGGCCGAACCCTCGGGGCGCTACATAGACATTTTTGCAAATTTATTAAAAAATAAAAACTGAAATATCATATGGTCATAAGTATTCAGACCCTTTGCTCAGACACTCATATTTAAGTCACATGCTGTCCATTTCCTTGTGATCCTCCTTGAGATGGTTCTACTTCTTCATTGGAGTCCAGCTGTGTTTAATTAAACTGATAGGACTTGATTTGAAAAGGCACACACCTGTCTGTATAAGACCTCACAGCTCACAGTGCATGTCAGACCAAATGAGAATCATGAGCTCAAAGGAACTGCCCAAGGAGCTCAGAGACAGAATTGTGGCAAGACACAGATCTGGCTAAGGTTGCAAATGAATTTCTGCATTACCCAAGGTTCCTAAAAGCAAAGTGGCCTCCATAATCTTTAAATGGAAGAAGTTTGGAACCATCAGAAGTCTTCCTAGACCTGGCCGTCCAGCCAAACAGAGCAATCATGGGAGAAGAGCCTTGGTGAGAAAGGTAAAGAAGAACCCCAAAATCACTGTGGCTGAGCTCCAGAGATGCAGTAGGGAGATGGGAGAAAGTTCCACAAAGTCAACTATCACTGTAGCCCTCCACCAGTTGGGCCTTTTTGGCAGAATGGCCCGATGGAAGCCTCTCCTCAGTGCAAGAAATATGAAAGCCTGCATAGAGTTTGCTGAAAAACACATGAAGGACTCCAGACTATGAGAAATAAGATTCTCTGGACCGATGAGACGAAGATAGAACTTTTTGGTGATAATTCTAAGCGGTATGTGTGGAGAAAACCAGGCACTGCTCATCACCTGCCCAATACAATCCCAACAGTGAAACATGGTGGTGGCAGCATCATGCTATGGGGGTCTTTTTCAGCTGCAGGGACATGACGACTGGTTGCAATTGAAGGAAACATGAATGTGGCCAAGTACAGAGATATCCTGGATGAAAACCTCTACCAGAGTGCTTTGGACCTCAGACTTGGCCGAAGGTTCACCTTCGAACAAGACAATGACCCTAAGCACACAGCTATAATGACAAAGGCGTGGCTTCAGAACAACTCTGTGACCATTCTTGACTGGTCCAGCCAGAGCTCTGGCCTAAACCCAATTGAGCATCTCTGGAGAGACCTGAAAATGGCTGTCTACTAACGTTCACCATCCAACCTGACAGAACTGGAGAAAGGAAGAATGGCAGAGGATCCCCAAATCCAGGTGTGAAAAACTTGTTGCATCATTCCCAAGAAGACTCATGGCTGTACTAGCTCAAAAGGGTGCTTCTACTCAATACCGAGCAAAGGGGCTGAATATTTATGACCATGTGATATTTCAGTTTTTCTTGTTTAATAAATTTGCAAAAATTTCTACATTTCTGTTTTTTTTTCAGTCAAGATGGAATGCAGAGTGCACTTTAATGAGAAAAAAAGGAACTTTTTAGAATTTACCAAATGGCTGCAATGAAACAAAGAGTGAAAAATTTAAAGGGGTCTGAATACTTTCTGTACCTACTGTATATTGTCCTCTATTTGGTTCTTCCTGAACCTTGGTATTTGGTGATTCTTCCTATGGTCAGAATGCACCTAGGTCTTTCTAGGGTCTCAACTGATGTAATATTACTTTTTCTTTCCTTAAAGGGAACCTGTGACATGAAAGAAGCTATTTTTCTGCATATATGGGGTTAATCTGCAGATTAATAGCGTTCTCAACCTGCCCAGCACTTAGACCCCTACTGTCATGAGGAAATGATCTTTATTCCTCCTTTTAGCATTCTGGTTTCAGTCACGGGCGGCGCCGGCGCGGGTTCAGTCACCGTTCTCTGTATAGAGAGCGGCGGCTGTAACCTCGTCCCCGGCAGTGATTGACAGCCGGCCCTACTGCTGAGCTGCTGTAAGTCAGTGCAGGGGGAGTGTTTGCTGCCACTTCTCACTATACACAGAGCGGTGACTGAATCCAATGGATGCCGGGAGAAATAAAGTTCAGAGCAGGGTTAATCTGGAGATTATCCCCATATCTGCAGTCTGATTGTGTTTTTTTCAGGTGACAGGTTCCCTTTAAGGAAAGAACCATTTTTTATTGTAGTTAATAATTCTTACATGCATGTAGTAATGTCTTTTTTTTTCTTAAATCTGCAGTGCAAGTGGGCCTAGCGAACAACTCTACGAGCATTCAGAAGGTATAATGAAATCTATGACTTTATATTTTATTGATTCCAAACTTTTTATAGGTTTTATAAAATGTACATATAAATAATAGCTTGACACCGGCAATAAAATCTAAAAGGGAATTTGTCGGCAGGTTTTACTACTCATCTGAGAGGAGCGTAATGTAGACAAATAGAAGCTGAATCCAACAATGTATCACTTAGATTACTGGGTGCAGCAGTTCTGACCCAATCAGAGCTTTTAGATTTAGAATGAAGCAGAGCTGAGAAAGCTGTCCCCACCCACACCAGGCTCTCCATGTTCAAAGTCCATAGACGGTGTGCTGCTTATCACAGCAGGGGGCGTTGCTGGACTAGTGTTGTCCAGCAATGTTAATCTCTTCATGATAAATCCTTGACAATTACTAAGCACGCACTTTGACAAATGACCAATCAGGCGGTGGCTGGTCACCGTGTCAGGTGAGTGCCAACCCACCAATCATGATCCGCCAGGTCACGGACATGCTCAGTTCGGCAAATCCTGGACTTAGATTCCACAAGCCTTGTCTCCTTCTGCAACCCAGGCTTAACATTGCTAGGCACAACTACCTGGGAGATAAACAGTGCTCGCGGACCAGCTAGTCGTTGGGGCTGACGGCGATTCTGAGACCATAGAAGGTCCTGGACCCATTTCGAATCCAGCACCAGACCGACACCTAACAGTAGTGTTATACATCAGTTGTGTAGGACAACCTGACAAACACTACACAACTGACGTATGACAACCTGACGAACACTACGTCAGTTGTGTAGTGTTTGTCAGGTTCTCATACGTCAGAAATTAATTTAATAGTCCATCGAAGTATGGTACCTTTTGAAGCAGTCTTTCATACACAGGCCAGGTTTGTCAGGGCAGTTGTCACATTGATAAATGGTGTCCTTGCGTATTCCACTTTTATAACACACTCGGCACCTCTTTTGTGACTTTCCTTTTTTTCCGCTGTGAGGGATCTGCCCTGGGAAATGCTGGCCTGGTACAATTCTCAGTCCTTCAATTCCGGAACTACTAGGGCCTGCTCCGTCACCGCTGCCAAATATCAGGGCCTTGATAACAGTCTCCTGGAAGTGAAGGTACGACGTAGAAGTCTGGCTTGCAAGTTGTGACAGAAGGAAAGCGTTGTGCATTGCCATCTGTACAATGTGCACGGCCAGCTTCTTATACCATACCTTGGCCTTTCTGAAAGCACTGTAGGGCTGGAGGACTTGATCTGAGAGATCAACTCCCCCCATGTACTTGTTGTACCCCACTACACAGTCTGGTTTGGCGACCTGTGTAGTGGAACCTCTTACAGAGCTGAGGGTGCTGCCATCACCATGTATGGTGGTCAACAAAAGGACATGCCTCTTGTCCTTGTACTTGACCATCAGCAGGTTGTCCTACATTGGGCTATGCTCTCACTGTTATGATCTGCTACAGAGACTAAGGAAAGAGAGGAGATCTGTCCCTGCAATAGAACTAAACTAGATCCCTACGATGTAACGGGGAACCTGATCCTGCGATCAGACCCGCTAAAGTCCTAGGCTAGTCTGAACGCAGACCTATAGATGTGAGGGAGGGATCCCTACAAGATCTAGGGACTGGGAAAAGTTGGACACCCCCTAGCAGAAATAGTAGCAGTCAAAGACAAACACACAACAAAAAGCAAAGGGGTCAAAAGACCTAAACTAACAGAGAACGGCAACAGAGCAACAAGCTAGCTCAGCAGTAGTAAATACAAATGAAGTCCAGCAAAGCCAGGAGGGCGGAGCCGGTTTAAATAGGCAAAAATGGTCATGTGACCAGCAAACTAAAAAAAACCTAACAGGAGAGTTGTAACAGTACCCCCTCTTCTAAGAGGATCCTCCGGATACCCTAGGCCCAGGCTTACCAGGAAACCTCCTGTGAAACGCTCGGACAAGTCTGGGGGCAGAAACATCATCCGCCCTCACCCATGAGTTATCCTCAGGTCCGACACCCTTCCAAGCGACGAGATACTGCAAACTCCCTCTATACCGTCTAGAATTTAGGATGCGGGAAATTTCATATTCCCTGTCCTCCACCACCGGAGGAACAGTGGCAGAGGCGTCACCATCCGACACATCAGCTTTTTTCAACAGAGAAACATGAAACACCGGATTAATCCTCCAGGACGTAGGAACCTCCAGCCTAACAACAGATTGGTTAACTATCTGAAGTACCTTAAAGGGCCCTACGAACTTGGGACCCAATTTTTTAGAAGGAATCCTCAATCGCAGATTCTTAGAGGACAACCAAACCATGTCACCAACAGCAAACAAAACCTCTTGCCGTTTCCTATCAAAGTACCTCTTAAATTTTTTGTTAGCCTCCTGAAGATTACCACGCACATCCGTCCAAACTCTCTCCAAATCACCAGAAAAACTCTCCTCCTCAGGCACAGCCGAAACCAATTTGGAAAATGACCCAAAAGACGGATGTCTCCCAGAACAACAAAAAAAAGGCGAACACCCAGCAGAAGAGGATGTATGGTTGTTAAGAGCAAATTCAGCAAGTGGCAGAAACTCAGACCACCCCTCTTGATTGTCTGCCACAAAACAACGCAAGAACTGCTCAACTTCCTGGTTATTCCTTTCTGTCTGACCATTAGACTCAGGATGATATCCGGATGAAAACGACAAATGAACTCCCAACCTGTCACAAAAGGCACGCCAAAAACGAGCCACGAACTGAGGTCCCCTATCAGAAACAATGTCAGTAGGAACACCATGTAGTCTGACAATCTCCTTGACAAAGGCCTTAGCGAGTGTCTTAGCGCAAGGCAGTTTGATGAAGGGAACCAAGTGACACATCTTGCTAAAACGGTCCACGACCACCCAGATGACCGTGAAACCTTCAGAGGGAGGAAGGTCAGTAATAAAGTCCATAGCCAGATGTGTCCAAGGTGCACTAGGAACCTCCAGAGGGCAAAGCAACCCCGCAGCAGGAGCATGCGAAGACTTGGATCTTGCACACACAGTACATTGGCGCACCCACTTAATGACTTCCTTCTGCCATCCAGGCCACCAAAAACTGCGACCCACAAGTCTCTTGGTCTCAGAAATTCCTGGATGACCTGCCAACCGAGACTCATGACACTCAACAAACAAATCTCTCCTAAAGGTCCTAGGCACAAACCACCTCCCATGGGGAGTGTTAGATGGGGCATTCTCCTGTGCTTTAAGAATCTCATCCTCCAAAACGGAGTCCAAAGCAGCAATCACAACACCTTCTTGTAAAATGGTCTCCTCCTCCTCAACACCAACCATGGGAGAAAAGCTGCGAGACAAAGCATCCGCTTTAACATTCTTGGTACCCGGGATGTAAGTAACGGAAAAATTAAACCGCGAGAAAAAAAGTGCCCACCTAGCCTGACGGGCATTCAAGCGCTTGGCAGCATCAAGATAGATCAGATTTTTATGATCAGTGAAAACCTGAACGGGAAATTCAGCACCTTCCAAGAGGTGACGCCAGTGTTCAAATGCGAGTTTAATCGCCAGCAATTCCCGATTACCAATATCGTAATTAAGTTCAGTCTCGGAAAATTTTTTTGAAAAAAAGGCACAGGGATGTACTCCATCCTTGTTTTCCTGAGACAACACCGCACCAACCCCCACCGAAGAAGCATCAACCTCAACCAAAAACGGCTTAGTCACATCAGGCTGCATAAGGATGGGAGCAGAGGTGAACCTCTCCTTTAAAAACACAAAAGCTTCAATGGCCTCAGAAGTCCACTGAACCGCATTAGCACCTTTCCTGGTGAGATCGGTCAGCGGTTTGACAATAATAGAAAAATTTTTTATGAATTTTCTGTAATAATTGGCGAAACCCAAAAACCTCTGTATCGATTTCAAACCAATAGGCCTAGGCCATTCCTGTACAGCCTGAACTTTAACCGGGTCCATCTCAAAACCTTCACTGGAGACAATGTAGCCCAAAAAACTAATTCTCTGTACAGCGAACTCACATTTCTCCAGCTTAGCAAAAAACGAATTGTCCATTAATAACTGTAATACCTCACGTACGCTCCGCCAATGAGACTCCAGATCCGGTGAATAAATCAAAATGTCATCCAAATACACAACCACATCTTTGCCGATTAAAGGTCTAAGGATGTCATTAATAAGATTCTGAAAAAATGCTGGAGCATTGGTGAGACCAAAAGGCATAACCAGATTCTCAAAATGACCCACAGGAGTGTTAAAAGCAGTCTTCCATTCATCACCCTCCTTCATGCGCAACAAATTGTATGCCCCCCGGAGATCAATTTTAGAGAACCACTTGGCCCCCACTAACTGGTTAAATAAATCGGGAATCAATGGCAGTGGGTAAGGATTGCGTACAGTAAATTTATTAATCTCACGAAAGTCCAGACAAGGACGTAAACCGCCATCTTTTTTTTTCACAAAAAAAAAACCAACAGCCACAGGAGACTTGGAAGGCCTAATGTGACCAGCGGCCAAGCTTGTCTGTATGTATTCCTCCAAAGCCTTTCTCTCAGGAATAGTAAGATTAAATAAACGACTCTTAGGAAGAGTCGCTCCAGGGACAAATTCAATAGTACAATCATAGTCTCTATGGGGAGGCAAAACCTGCGACTCCTCCTTAGAAAAAACTCTCCAAAAATCCTGAATAGGTACAGGCAATTCCCCTCTATCCACAGCAGGACTTAATTTCATTGGTAGACCAATCCAGTACAGGATTGTGCAATTTTAACCAGGGTAACCCCAATATTACTGGAGAAGGCAAATTATCCAATACCACCAAATCCAAATTCTCTTGATGAATACCATTAATAGTGAGGGGAAATTCACAGACCTTGTGAGTAACACTCTTCAAGGGAGAGCCATCGACAGAAACCACAGCAATAGGGGATGACAAAGTTTTAGGTTCTAATCTAAGTTTTTCCAAGAATCCCCCCATCAATCACATTCAGAGTAGATCCACAATCCACAAATACCCGAAATTCAATTAATTCATCCTGAGCAGCAGTAGTGGCAGATAGGAATACCCCCTTAGAATTTAAACAGGCAATACGAGCATGACTGACCATTTTTTTTCTTTCTTCTTACGAAGCACGCAGCTCTTAATAAGATGACCAGAATTTCCGCAATAGAAACACAAGCCTTCAGAAAGTCGGCGGTCTTTTTCCTGAGAGCGGGTTGTCATCGCCCCAATTTCCATCGGCTCTCCATTGTCAGCACAGAACCTCTCAGGACTCGAAGCTGACATAGCAGAGGATTTGCTCTCATTAACCCTTTCACGCAGTCTCCTGTCAACCCGTATAGCTAATTGCATTGCCTCCTGCAAGTTTCCAGGTGTGGGATAAGCAATCAGTAAATCCTTAACCCTTTCACCTAGGCCTGCCAGAAACAAGCTTTTCAAAGCTGAATCGTTCCTCCCCACCTGGGCAGACCACCGACGGAAGTGAGAACAATATTTTTCCACATTACCTGATCCCTGCCTCAAACGTCTTAATTCAGACTCAGCAGATGAGACACGATCAGGATCATCGTACAACAAACCCAAAGCAGAAAAAAAACTATCCACTGATCTAAAGCACGGATCACTAGGTTGGAGAGAGAAGGCCCATCCCTGAGGATCTTTGCGCAAAAGTGACATTATGATCCCTATGCGCTGTGATTCATCACCAGAGGATCCGGGTCTCAAACGAAAATATAATAGACAAGCATTTTTAAAAGAAAAAAAATCTTGTTGTTCGCCAAAAAATAGATCAGGCAGACGTACCTTTGGTTCCACAAAATGCGCTCCAGAACAGCTACTCACGTGTTGTTGGAGCTTGGTCACCTCCAGAGAGAGTCCCTGCAAGCGTTGAGCCAAATCTTGCACCAAGACCATGATGGAAAACTGGAGGTCTTTCCTTAGAAAAATTTTTTTTTTTTTTTTTATGGCTGGACTTACTGTTATGATCTGCTACAGAGACTAAGGAAAGAGAGGAGATTTGTCCCTACAATAGAACTAAACTAGATCCCTACGATGTAACGATCAGACCCGCTAAAGTCCTAGGCTAGTCTGAATGCAGACCTATAGATGTGAGGGAGGGATCCCTACAAGATCTAGGGACTGGGAAAAGTTGGACACCCATTAGCAGAAATAGTAGCAGTCAAAGACAAACACACAACAAAAAGCAAAGGTGTCAAAAGACCTAGCAAAACTAACAGAGAACGGCAACAGAGCAACAAGCTAGCGCAACAGTAGTAAATACAAATGAAGTCCAGCAAAGCCAGGAGGGCGGAGCCGAATTAAATAGGCAAAAATGGTCATGTGACCAGCAAACTAAAAAAAACCTAACAGGAGAGTTGTAACACTCACCCCTTCTGAGCAGCTGCCCAATTAGTGTCTTTGGGAGGCCTTTCTAATTTTTGCGGACAGTACCGCAGGCTGCAGTACGTCACGCAGAGAGGGACTTGAAGAGCGGGATACTTGTATATAAGTTATCCACAAAGAGGTGATAACCTTTATCCAGCAGTGGGTGCACCAAGTCCCACACAATTTTCCAACTCACTCCCAGAACGGGAGGCATTCAGGGGGTTCAATCCGGGAGTCCTTCCCTTCATAAACTCTAAACTTGTGAGTGTACCCTGAGGTACTCTGAAAAATTTTATACAGCTTGATCCCGGACCTGGACCTCTTACTGGGCAGGTACTGCCGGAATCCAAGCCGCCTTTTAAAAGAGATTAAGGACTCATCCACGCAGATGTCCCTTTGGGGCACGTCCACTTCAGCAAACTTGTTGTTGAAGTGTTCGATGACCGGCCGAACTTTGAAAAGACGATCAAAGTTCGGGTCATCGCGTGCAGGACACCTTGCATTATCTTGGTAATGCAAGAACATGTGGATGGCCTGAAAGCGTCTCCAGATCATGGCCATTCGGAACACTGGAGTGTTATACAAAACGTCAGCACTCCAGTATTGCCGAAGCTCGGGCTTGTTCAGGATCCCCATAAGAAGGACCAGGCCCCAAAACTTCAGAGATGGGGGAGTGGGAAGAGGGGGATTGGGGTGGACGAGGGGAGATCAGAGATGGACTTACCAAAGGGTCAGCAGGACTGGAACAGAAGACCCGGAGCAGGAGACCGGGAGCCCGGAGCAGGAGACTGGGAGCACGACGCTGGAGACCGGGAGCCCAGAGCAGGAGTCCGGTACTGGAGCTGGAGACCAGAAACGAGAGAATTAACAGGGACACTGAAGTGAGGGAGATTGAGGTGGGAAGGGGGGTAAAAAGATGGGGGAGTGGGGAGAGGGGGATTGGGGTGGATGAGGGGAGATCAGAGATGGACTTACCAAGGGGTCAACAGGATCAGCAGCAGGACCGGAACAGGAGACGGAGCCCGGAGCAGGAGACCGGTGCTGTTGACCGGGAGCCCGGAACGAGAGCCCGGCGCTGGGAGCGGAGCTGGAGACTCGGACCGGAGCTGGAGACCGCTGCAGGACGCAGAAAAATAAATGGTGGTAAGGGGGGGTAAAAAGAGGGGGGAGGGGGGATTGGGGTGGATGAGTGGAGAACAGACTTACCAAAGTCTTCTCTGCAGGATCAGCAGCAGGATCGGCAGCAGGCTCTGGAGCAGGATACCCAGGACGCTGGAGCAGAAGATCCAGGAGCAGCAGCAGCAGCGACTGAAACAGGTGAGAAGATGGTCTTGTGGTGTCACAGAATATTCTGTGGCACTACAAGGCTCAGCACACACACATCAGATGTGACCGCTTTGTAGAAATCCTCACCAAGTGTGAGGGTCTGCAGGGTGGTCACAGGGTGATGATGGGGTGGTGACAGGTGGATGTAGTCAGGTAATCTGATTGGAGCAATCAATGTCATCAATGATTGCTCCAATCAGAGTTCCTGAATACAGGTGACCGGGCGGTCACAGGGAGGTGTCACCTCTCTGTGACCCCCTGTGGTGCATGCTGTGCCCCAGCCATCTGATTGGTGACATTGATTGCACCAATCAGACATGGCTGTAGCAGAGAACGCACCACAGGGGGTCACAGAGAGGTGACACCTCCCTATGACAGCCTGTATTCAGGAGCTCTGATTGGAGCGATCGATGTCATCATCGATCGCTCCAATCACAGCAGTCTGGGGACTTTGATTACATTACAGGGGGTCATGGGGCAGTGACAGGCAGGTCACAAGCCGGTCACCGCCCCATGACCGCCCTGTTATCGCGCTGCGATCGATGTGATCGGCGATCGCACCGATCATAGCAGTCTGGGGCCAGGGCTGTGGTGTACTAGCAATAGCCTAGGATCGGTGCTCTTTGATCTGCAGCCTAGGATCGGTGCTCCTCTGTTTCCGGCAATCACATTGCCGGAAACAGTGAGAGATTCTGTAAAGGGGTGTAAAGGGGTTAACAGAGCATGGATCGGGGGTCGGCAATTAGTTTTCTCAAGGGCTCACATGAAATACTGTGACTGTAGTGCAGGGCTAAACCAACACACTGAAATTAAGAATATTAGTGGAAATATTAAGCAAAGTTATATTAATTTATACTGCTTAGTATTGATGAGAATTAAGTATGTTGATCCACAGCCACTATTAGGCAATGTGCCCACAATGCAGAAACGCTCCGGATTTTTCCTGAGCGTTTCTGCATCTCCTTGGCAGAAAAAGCTCATGCGGATTTTACATGCGTATTTTCAGCCCGGGACAAGCGTTTGTCACGCGTTTAGCACATGCGATTTCCCATGCGGGTTGTCAAGCGTTTTCTAAAAGATTTTGGCTTGGAAAAGTGCTTGACAACTTGGTCACACTATATAAATCCATGCAACCGTGTGACTAAGTTAGTTAAAAAAAAATAATAAAAATGGTAAAAACTATAAAAAAAAACATTATACTCACCTTCCGATGGCCCACGGTCTCCTTCTCCGGTCTCCCTGGTGGCCCGTGGTGGTGTAAAAGGACCTTCCATGATGTAATTTAGTCAGGTGACAGGTCACATGACCGCTGACGTTGACGAGCCACCGGGGAGCCAAGACACACCGGAGAGAAGACCGCAGGCCATCAGAAGGTGAGTATAATGTTTTTTTTAATTTTAATTTTTTTTTTACAGGTACTATGGTACCCGGGTCTGGATGAGAGTCTCCTCTTCTCCATCCGCACATTGAATTGCTTAATTTCCGCATGTGTACATGTAGTCATGCAGATATTATGCGAATCAATGCAAGTCAATGGCGGCAAAAACGCTGCGCTTACGCAAAATAGTTGGTAGTGCTGCGCTTTTTTCTGTAATAATAATCCGCAGCGGATATTTCCGCAGCATGTGCACAGCACATGTGGATTATCATTGGGGAACATTGCAGACCTCCTACCAAGCGTTTTTTAAGCGTAATTGCCGCTGCGGAAATGCTTAAAAAACGCATAGTGGGCACACAGCCCACTAGAGCTTATTTTATTGTGTTCTTACTAGGAGCAGCCAATCAAAACCATATGATTTATGAATTATTATAACGTCTCAAGCAGGGGCGGGCACTGAGACCAAAGGGTCCCTGTGCAAGAATTGTGTATGATCCCCCCTTCTTAAAGGGGACTTTCATTTTAATTATTTTTGTGCTCATCGGCTTGCGCTAGGGAAAAAAAATAATAAAATCAGAGTTACTCATTTTCACCTAGTCTAAAAATAATAAAATCAGAGTTACTCATTCTCACCTAGTCTAAAAATAATAAAATCAGAGTTACTCATTTTCACCTAGTCTAAAAATAATAAAATCAGAGTTACTCATTCTCACCTAGTCTAAAAATAATAAAATCAGAGTTACTCATTTTCACCTAGTCTAAAAATAATAAAATCAGAGTTACTCATTTTCACCTAGTCTAAAAATAATAAAATCAGAGTTACTCATTTTCACCTAGTCTAAAAATAATAAAATCAGAGTTACTCATTTTCACCTAGTCTAAAAATAATAAAATCAGAGTTACTCATTTTCACCTAGTCTAACAATAATAAAATCAGAGTTACTCATTTTCACCTAGTCTAAAAATAATAAAATCAGAGTTACTCATTTTCACCTAGTCTAAAAATAATAAAATCAGAGTTACTCATTTTCACCTAGTCTAAAAATAATAAAATCAGAGTTACTCATTTTCACCTAGTCTAAAAATAATAAAATCAGCGTTACTCATTTTCACCTAGTCTAAAAATAATAAAATCAGAGTTACTCATTTTCACCTAGTCTAAAAATAATAAAATCAGAGTTACTCATTTTCACCTGGTCTAAAAATAATAAAATCAGCGTTACTCATTTTCACCTAGTCTAAAAATAATAAAATCAGAGTTACTCATTTTCACCTAGTCTAAAAATAATAAAATCAGAGTTACTCATTTTCACCTAGTCTAAAAATAATAAAATCAGAGTTACTCATTTTCACCTAGTCTAAAAATAATAAAATAAGAGTTACTCATTTTCACCTAGTCTAAAAATAATAAAATCAGAGTTACTCATTTTCACCTAGTCTAAAAATAATAAAATCAGCGTTACTCATTTTCACCTAGTCTAAAAATAATAAAATCAGCGTTACTCATTTTCACCTAGTCTAAAAATAATAAAATCAGAGTTACTCATTTTCACCTAGTCTAAAAATAATAAAATCAGTTACTCATTTTCACCTGGTCTAAAAATAATAAAATCAGAGTTACTCATTTTCACCTAGTCTAAAATTAATAAAATCAGAGTTACTCATTTTCACCTAGTCTAAAAATAATAAAATCAGAGTTACTCATTCTCACCTAGTCTAAAAATAATAAAATCAGAGTTACTCATTTTCACCTAGTCTAAAAATAATAAAATCAGAGTTACTCATTTTCACCTAGTCTAAAAATAATAAAATCAGAGTTACTCATTTTCACCTAGTCTAAAAATAATAAAATCAGAGTTACTCATTCTCATCTAGTCTAAAAATAATAAAATCAGAGTTACTCATTTTCACCTGGTCTAAAAATAATAAAATCAGAGTTACTCATTTTCACCTAGTCTAAAAATAATAAAATCAGCGTTACTCATTTTCACCTAGTCTAAAAATAATAAAATCAGAGTTACTCATTTTCACCTGGTCTAAAAATAATAAAATCAGAGTTACTCATTTTCACCTAGTCTAAAAATAATAAAATCAGCGTTACTCATTTTCACCTAGTCTAAAAATAATAAAATCAGATTTACTCATTTTCACCTGGTCTAAAAATAATAAAATCAGAGTTACTCATTTTCACCTAGTCTATTGATGTCTTTATGCTCCTGGCCTGTCCGTGTTTACAGGCTGCAGTGGTAATATCTCATGTGACCACTGTAGCCAATGATAGGGTCAGCAGCTTGTTCCATCTACCTTGGCATTACTGCTGAGCTCAGTCATTAAAAGGGTTTTCCTACAAACAAAAGTTAATTTTATAAATTGGCTGTGTCTGACCGTGTGCGGAACATGGTCTGATCATACCACAGCTCCTGGGCAGGGAAGGCTGCAAAAGACAATGCAGACATTCCAGCACGGGATCTCATAGGATTGATTCATTTTGTGAGGTAAAATATTTCACTGCCTGTGTTTAAACAATATTTTACCTCTCAAAATGAATCCTTTGTGATCCCCTGATGTAATGTCTGTATTGTCTTTGGCTTCCTCCTCCGCTCAGGAGCTGTGGTATTTTCCATACACGGTCAGACACAGACCATTTTTAAAATGAACTTTTGTTTCTGGGATAACCCCTTTAAGCTCCAGCAGTCACGTGTTTTAGTCAGGACATCACGGCTGCAGCCTGAAAACAAAGACCAGGGCAGTAGCGGAAGAGGAATTGCTGACCCTGAGAGTATCCCTGATTTTATTGTTTTTCTCTAGGGCAAGCCTAAGGACAGTAAAAGAATTAAAACAGAAATTCACTTTAAGTAACATTATTTGATGCAATAAAAACATGTTAGGCACACATCAAAAAATCACTTGTCACACACCAGACAAATCGCACAAGCACAGCGCAGACTTGAGAGATGTCACACAAGCACAGCTCTGACTTGAGAGATGTCACACAAGCACAGCTCTGACTTGAGAGATGTCACACAAGCACATCTCTGACTTGAGAGATGTCACACAAGCACAGCGCAGACTTGAGAGATGTCACACAAGCACAGCGCAGACTTGAGAGATGTCACACAAGCACAGCGCAGACTTGAGAGATGTCACACAAGCACAGCGCAGACTTGAGAGATGTCACACAAGCACAGCGCAGACTTGAGTGATGTCATACAAGCACAGCACAGACTTGAGAGATGTCACACAAGCACAGCGCAGACTTGAGAGATGTCACACAAGCACAGCTTAGACTTGAGAGATGTCACACAAGCACAGCACAGACTTGAGAGATGTCACACAAGCACAGCGCAGACTTGAGAGATGTCACACAAGCACAGCGTAGACTTGAGAGATGTCACACAAGCACAGCTTAGACTTGAGAGATGTCACACAAGCACAGCACAGACTTGAGAGATATCACACAAGCACAGCATAGACTTGAGAGATGTCGCACAAGCACAGCTTAGACTTGAGAGATGTCACACAAGCACAGCACAGACTTAAGAGATGTCACACAAGCACAGCGCAGACTTGAGAGATGTCACACAAGCACAGCGTAGACTTGAGAGATGTCACACAAGCACAGTGCACAAATTACACAAGTAGATGTGCACATATCAGAAAGATCACAAGAATAAGCTGCACACATCTTACAAGTACTCCAACACGCATCACAGAAGTGCAGGACATACCGAGGAATTCTGAAGAGACAAGTTAGAAGGGCTCTACATTCAGGTTCTAAAATGGTCGTTCTGGAGGAATAGAAAGAGATAGATGTTACTTTATGTCACCAACTTATTCGTTCCATGTGTAGAAGACTTGGTGCTGTCCTTAACAATCATAGAGGTCATACAAAATACTAGATGTAGTAGTTTTGGTGTAGGGTGCATCACTGAATTTGGGTAAAACTGAAGATTTTGTAATGAAAGTTATGATATTAACATTACTTTCATGCTATGGGTGAAAAAAATGTTCTGTGAAACTCCGTCTTGTTAGTATTTTGGAAACTGTTCTTGTGTTCAGTGAGGTATTAACTAAAATCCTACTTCTTGTAGTCACTTTATGCTGGGCACTGAAAAAAAAATGATATTTATACATACCACACACCTACATGTTACATACATTGTTTTATCACCCTGACTAATCAGTATTTTCTTTTATTACTGGCATGATATGCCTGCACTTTTGAGCATAGGTATGTACTGCACATTACCATTTCATGTTTCTTAGCCCTGTCTCGTGGTAATCAGTATTAACCTTTCTGACAGCCCCATTTTTCATATCTGAAACGTCACTATATTTGGTAATAACTTTGAAATGCTTCTGCTAGTCATTCTGATATTCTGATCTTCTTTTTGGAACAAATTGTACCTGTTGCAGCTGGAAAATTTTAAATTAATACGTTTTGTTGTTATTCATGAATATATCCCAGATTTTCTAAAAATTTAGAAAAATGTGAAATTTTAAACTTAAAGCGGTTGTGCCACCATAAAGAATACAATTGACCAACCAGAAAAGGTGGAAATAAATCGTTTTGTAATTTATAGTGATTCAAAATTATGCTTCATTCAAAAGATACCAAGCTTTTATTTTTCAAATGCTGTTCTCTGGCGCCCCCTTGCATTATTCCATTACGTCTGGTAGTGGGTGATCAGCTGGTCGAGTTTGCGCAGTTCCTGGCGTAAGAGCTCCCTACTCGCAGCATGCAAAATGTATTCTCTGTCACAACTCTCCCTGCTGTAAGCACAGCCTGTGTGTGATTCACCCCCTCCCCCTGTGCTCATAGCTCACAGCTGATCTCCGGGTGAGATACCCCCTCCCAATGCGCTCACAGCTCACCTCTGGGTCAGAAAACCCCCTCCTCCTCTGCTCATAGCTCTCAGTTGATCTCCGGGTGAGATACCCCCTCCCCCTGAGCTCATAGCTAATCTCCGGGTGAGATACCCCTTCCCAATGCGCTCACAGTTGATCTCAGGGTGAGACACCCCCTCCCAATGCGCTCACAGCTCATCTCCGGGTGAGTTACCCCCTCCCCCTGCCCTCTCAGCTCATCTCCAGGTGAGATACCCCCTCCCCTTGCCCTCTCAGCTCATCTCCAGGTGAGATACTCCCTCCTCCTGCACTCACAGCTGATCTCCGGGTGAGACACCCCCCCCCCCCCCCTGTGCTAACAGCTCATATTCGGGTGAGATACCCCCTCCTCATGCACTCACAGCTGATCTCCAGGTGAGATACCCCCTCCCCCTGCCCTCTCAGCTCATCTCCAGGTGAGATACCCCCTCCCCCTGAGCTCACTGCTGATCTCCGGGTGAGACACAGCCTCCCTCTGCACTCACAGCTCATCTCCTAGTGAGATACCCCCTCCCCCTGCGCTCACTTCTGATCTCTAGGTGAGATACTCCCCTGCCCTCACAGCTCATCTCCGAGTGAGATACTCCCCTGTCCTCACAGCTCATCTCCGAGTGAGATACTCCCCTGCCCTCACAGCTCATCTCCGAGTGAGATATGCCCCTGCCCTCACAGCTCATCTCCGAGTGAGGTACTCCCCTGCCCTCACAGCTCATCTCCGAGTGAGATACTCCCCTGCCCTCACAGCTTATCTCCGAGTGAGATACTCCCCAGCCCTCACAGCTCATCTCCGAGATACTTCCCTGCCCTCACAGCTCATCTCCAAGTGAGATACTCCCCTGCCCTCACAGCTCATCTGCGAGTGAGATACTCCCCTGCCCTCACAGCTCATCTCCGAGTGAGATACTTCCCTGCCCTCACAGCTCTTCTCCGAGTGAGATACTCCCCTGCCCTCACAGCTCATCTCCTAGTGAGATACTCCCCTGCCCTCACAGCTCATCTTCGAGTGAGATACTTCCCTGCCCTCACAGCTCTTCTCCGAGTGAGATACTCCCCTGCCCTCACAGCTCATCTCCGAGTGAGATACTCCCCTGCCCTCACAGCTCATCTCCGAGTGAGATACTACCCTGCCCTCACAGTTCATCTCCGAGTGAGATACTCCCCTGCCCTCACAGCTCATCTCCAGGTGAGATACCCCCTCCCCCTGCCCTCTCAGCTCATCTCCAGGTGAGATACCCCCTCCTCCTGCACTCACAGCTGATCCCCGGGTGAGACACCTTCCCCCTGGGCTCACAGCTGATCTCCGTGTGAGACACCCCCTCCCCCTGTGCTAACAGCTCATATTCCGGTGAGATACCCTCTCCTCCTGCACTCACAGCTGATCTCCAGGTGAGATACCCCCTCCCCCTGCCCTCTCAGCTCATCTCCAGGTGAGATACCCCCTCCCCTGAGCTCACTGCTGATCTCCGGGTGAGACACAGCCTCCCTCTGCACTCACAGCTCATCTCCTAGTGAGATACCCCCTCCCCCTGCGCTCACTGCTGATCTCTAGGTGAGATACTCCCCTGCCCTCACAGCTCATCTCCGAGTGAGATACTCCCCTGCCCTCACAGCTCATCTCCGAGTGAGATACTCCCCTGCCCTCACAGCTCATCTCCGAGTGAGATATTTCCCTGCCCTCACAGCTCATCTCCGAGTGAGGTACTCCCCTGCCCTCACAGCTCATCTCCGAGTGAGATACTCCCCTGCCCTCACAGCTCACCTCCGAGTGAGATACTCCCCAGCCCTCACAGCTCATCTCCGAGATACTTCCCTGCCCTCACAGCTCATCTCCGAGTGAGATACTCCCCTGCCCTCACAGCTCATCTCCGAGTGAGATACTCCCCTGCCCTCACAGCTCATCTCCGAGTGAGATACTCCCCTGCCCTCACAGCTCATCTCCGAGATACTTCCCTGCCCTCACAGCTCATCTCCGAGCGAGATACTCCCCTGCCCTCACAGCTCATCTCCGAGTGAGATACTCCCCTGCCCTCACAGCTCATCTTCGAGTGAGATACTTCCCTGCCCTCACAGCTCTTCTCCGAGTGAGATACTCCCCTGCCCTCACAGCTCATCTCCGAGTGAGATACTCCCCTGCCCTCACAGCTCATCTCCGAGTGAGATACTCCCCTGCCCTCACAGCTCATCTCCGAGTGAGATACTCCCCTGCCCTCACAGCTCATCTCCAGGTGAGATACCCCCTCCCCCTGCCCTCTCAGCTCATCTCCAGGTGAGATACCCCCTCCTCCTGCACTCACAGCTGATCCCCGGGTGAGACACCTTCCCCCTGGGCTCACAGCTGATCTCCGTGTGAGACACCCCCTCCCCCTGTGCTAACAGCTCATATTCCGGTGAGATACCCTCTCCTCCTGCACTCACAGCTGATCTCCAGGTGAGATACCCCCTCCCCCTGCCCTCTCAGCTCATCTCCAGGTGAGATACCCCCTCCCCCTGAGCTCACTGCTGATCTCCGGGTGAGACACAGCCTCCCTCTGCACTCACAGCTCATCTCCTAGTGAGATACCCCCTCCCCCTGCGCTCACTGCTGATCTCTAGGTGAGATACTCCCCTGCCCTCACAGCTCATCTCCGAGTGAGATACTCCCCTGCCCTCACAGCTCATCTCCGAGTGAGATATTCCCCTGCCCTCACAGCTCATCTCCGAGTGAGGTACTCCCCTGCCCTCACAGCTCATCTCCGAGTGAGATACTCCCCTGCCCTCACAGCTCACCTCCGAGTGAGATACTCCCCAGCCCTCACAGCTCATCTCCGAGATACTTCCCTGCCCTCACAGCTCATCTCCGAGTGAGATACTCCCCTGCCCTCACAGCTCATCTCCGAGTGAGATACTCCCCTGCCCTCACAGCTCATCTCCGAGTGAGATACTTCCCTGCCCTCACAGCTCTTCTCCGAGTGAGATACTCCCCTGCCCTAACAGCTCATCTCCGAGTGAGATACTCCCCTGCCCTCACAGCTCATCTCCGAGATACTTCCCTGCCCTCACAGCTCATCTCCGAGTGAGATACTCCCCTGCCCTCACAGCTCATCTCCGAGTGAGATACTCCCCTGCCCTCACAGCTCATCTCCGAGTGAGATACTCCCCTGCCCTCACAGCTCTTCTCCGAGTGAGATACTCCCTAGCCCTCACAGCTCATCTCCCAGTGAGATACTCCCCTGCCCTCACAGCTCATCTCCGAGTGAGATACTCCCCTGCCCTCACAGCTCATCTCCGAGTGAGATAAACCCTTTCCCTGTGCTCACTGCTGATCTCCGGGTGAGATACCCCCTCCCCCTGCACTCACAGATCATCTCCGGGTGAGATACCCCTTCTCCCTGCACTCACAGCTCATCTCCGGGTGAGATACCCCCTCTCCCTGCGCTCACTGCTGATCTCCGGGTGAGATACCCCCTCCCCCTGCACTCACAGATCATCTCCGGGTGTGATACCCCCTCCCCCTGCGCTCACTGCTGATCTCCGGGTAAGAAACAGCCTCCCCCTGCACTCACAGCTCATCTCCGAGTGAGATACTTCCTCCCCCTGCGCTCACTGCTGATCTCCGGGTGAGATACTCCCCCTGCACTCACAGCTCATCTCCGAGTGAGATACCCCCTCCCCCTGCGCTCACTGCTGATCTCTGGGTGAGACACAGCCTCCCCCTGCACTCACAGATCATCTCCGAGTAAGATACCCCCTCCCCCTGCGCTCACAGCTGATCTCTGGGTGAGATACCCCCTCCCCCTGCGCTCACTGCTGATCTCTGGGTGAGATACCCCCTCTCCCTGCACTCACAGCTTATCTCCGAGTGAGATACCCCCCTCTCCCTGCGCTCACTGCTGATCTCCGGATGAGATACCCCCTCCCCTTGCACTCACAGCTCATCTCCGAGTGAGATACCCCCCTCTCCCTGCGCCCACTGCTGATCTCCGGGTGAGACACAGCCTCCCCCTGCACTCACAGCTCATCTCCGAGTGAGATACCCCCTCCCCCTGCGCTCACTGCTGATCTCCGGGTGAGATACTCCCCCTGCACTCACAGCTCATTTCCAAGTGAGATACCCCCTCCCCCTGCGCTCACTGCTTTTCTCCGAGTGAGATACCCCCTCCCCCTGCACTCACAGATCATCTCCGGGTGAGATACCCCCTCTCCCTGCGCTCACTGCTGATCTCCGGGTGACACACAGCCTCCCCCGGCACTCACAGATCATCTCCGAGTGAGATACCCCCCTCCCCCTGCGCTCACTGCTTTTCTCCGAGTGAGATACCCCCTCCCCCTGCACTCACAGATCATCTCCGGGTGAGATACCCCCTCTCCCTGCGCTCACTGCTGATCTCCGGGTGAGACACAGCCTCCCCCTGCATTCACAGATCATCTCCGGGTGAGATACCCCCTCTTCCTGCGCTCACTGCTGATCTCCGGGTGAGACACAGCCTCCCCCTGCACTCACAGCTCATCTCCGAGTGAGATACCCCCTCCCCCTGCGCTCACTGTTGATCTCCGGGTGAGACACAGCCTCCCGCTGCACTCACAACTCATCTCCGAGTGAGATACCCCCTCCCCCTGCGCTCACTGCTGATCTCCGGGTGAGACACAGCCTCCCGCTGCACTCACAACTCATCTCCGAGTGAGATACCCCCCTCTCCCTGCGCTCACTGCTGATCTCCGGGTGAGACACAGCCTCCCACTGCACTCACAGATCATCTCCGGGTGAGATACCCCCCTCTCCCTGCGCTGACTGCTGATCTCCGGGTGAGACACAGCCTCCCCCTGCACTCACAGCTCATCTCCAAGTGAGATATCCCCCTCTCCCTGCTCTCACTGCTGATCTCCGGGTGAGACACAGCCTCCCCCTGCACTCACAGCTCATCTCCGAGTGAGATACCCCCTCGCCCTGCACTCACTGCTGATCTCTAGGTGAGATACTCCCCCTGCACTCACAGCTCATCTCCGAGTGAGATACCCCCACCCCCTGCACTCACAGCTGATCTCTAGGTGAGATTCTTCCCCTGCACTCACAGCTCATCTCCGGGTGAGATACCCCCTCCCCTTGCACTCACAGCTCATCTCCGAGTGAGATACCCACCTCTCCCTGCGCTCACTGCTGATCTCCGTGTGAGACACAGCCTCCCCCTGCACTCACAGCTCATCTCCGAGTGAGATACCCCCTCCCCCTGCGCTCACTGCTGATCTCCGGGTGAGATACTCCCCCTGCACTCACAGCTCATCTCCGAGTGAGATACTTCCCCCCCCTGCGCTCACTGCTGATCTCCGGGTGAGATACTCCCCCTGCACTCACAGCTCATCTCCGAGTGAGATACCCCCTCCCCCTGCGCTAACTGCTGATCTCCGAGTGAGATACCCCCTCCCCCTGCACTCACAGATCATCTCCGGGTGAGATACCCCCTCTCCCTGCGCTCACTGCTGATCTCCGGGTGAGACACAGCCTCCCCCTGCACTCACAGATCATCTCCGGGTGTGATACCCCCCTCTCCCTGCGCTCACTGCTGATCTCCGGGTGAGACACAGCCTCCCCCTGCACTCACAGATCATCTCCGGGTGAGATACCCCCTCTCCCTGCGCTCACTGCTGATCTCCGGGTGAGACACAGCCTCCCCCTGCCCTCACAGCTCATCTCCGAGTGAGATATTCCCCTGCCCTCACAGCTCATCTCCGAGTGAGATACTCCCCTGCCCTCACAGCTCATCTCCGAGTGAGATACTCCCCAGCCCTCACAGCTCATCTCCGAGATACTTCCCTGCCCTCACAGCTCATCTCCGAGTGAGATACTCCCCTGCCCTCACAGTTCATCTCCGAGTGAGATACTCCCCTGCCCTCACAGCTCATCTCCGAGTGAGATACTTCCCTGCCCTCACAGCTCTTCTCCGAGTGAGATACTCCCCTGCCCTCACAGCTCATCTCCGAGTGAGATACTCCCCTGCCCTCACAGCTCATCTCCGAGTGAGATACTCCCCTGCCCTCACAGCTCATCTTCGAGTGAGATACTTCCCTGCCCTCACAGCTCTTCTCCGAGTGAGATACTCCCCTGCCCTCACAGCTCATCTCCGAGTGAGATACTCCCCTGCCCTCACAGCTCATCTCCGAGATACTTCCCTGCCCTCACAGCTCATCTCCGAGTGAGATACTCCCCTGTCCTCACAGCTCATCTCCAAGTGAGATACTCCCCTGCCCTCACAGCTCATCTCCGAGTGAGATACTCCCCTGCCCTCACAGCTCTTCTCCGAGTGAGATACTCCCTAGCCCTCACAGCTCATCTCTCATCTCCGAGTGAGATAAACCCTTTCCCTGTGCTCACTGCTGATCTCCGGGTGAGATACCCCCTCCCCCTGCACTCACAGATCATCTCCGGGTGAGATACCCCCTCCCCTTGCACTCACAGAGCATCTCGGGGTGTGATACCCCCTCCCCCTGCGCTCACTGCTGATCTCCGGGTAAGAAACAGCCTCCCCCTGCACTCACAGCTCATCTCCGAGTGAGATACCCCCTCCCCCTGCACTCACAGAGCATCTCGGGGTGTGATACCCCCTCCCCCTGCGCTCACTGCTGATCTCCGGGTAAGAAACAGCCTCCCCCTGCACTCACAGCTCATCTCCGAGTGAGATACCCCCTCCCCCTGCGCTCACTGCTGATCTCCGGGTGAGACACAGCCTCCCCCTGCACTCACAGCTCATCTCCGAGTAAGATACCCCCTCCCCCTGCGCTCACTGCTGATCTCCGGGTGAGATACCCCCTCCCCCTGCACTCACTGCTGATCTCTGGGTGAGATACCCCCTCTCCCTGCACTCACAGCTCATCTCCGAGTGAGATATCCCCCTCTCCCTGCGCTCACTGCTGATCTCCGGGTGAGATACCCCCTCCCCTTGCACTCACAGCTCATCTCCGAGTGAGATACCCCCCTCTCCCTGCGCTCACTGCTGATCTCCGGGTGAGACACAGCCTCCCCCTGCACTCACAGCTCATCTCCGAGTGAGATACCCCCTCCCCCTGCGCTCACTGCTGATCTCCGGGTGAGATACTCCCCCTGCACTCACAGCTCATCTCCAAGTGAGATACCCCCTCCCCCTGCGCTCACTGCTTTTCTCCGAGTGAGATACCCCCTCCCCCTGCACTCACAGATCATCTCCGGGTGAGATACCCCCTCTCCCTGCGCTCACTGCTGATCTCCAGGTGAGACACAGCCTCCCCCTGCATTCACAGATCATCTCCGGGTGAGATACCCCCTCTTCCTGCGCTCACTGCTGATCTCCGGGTGAGACACAGCCTCCCCCTGCACTCACAGCTCATCTCCGAGTGAGATACCCCCTCCCCCTGCGCTCACTGCTGATCTCCGGGTGAGACACAGCCTCCCCCTGCACTCACAGATCATCTCCGGGTGAGATACCCCCCTCTCCCTGCGCTCACTGCTGATCTCCGGGTGAGACACAGCCTCCCCCTGCACTCACAGATCATCTCCGGGTGAGATACCCCCCTCTCCCTGCGCTCACTGCTGATCTCCGGGTGAGACACAGCCTCCCCCTGCACTCACAGCTCATCTCCAAGTGAGATATCCCCCTCTCCCTGCTCTCAATGCTGATCTCCGTGTGAGACACAGCCTCCCCCTGCACTCACAGCTCATCTCCGAGTGAGATACCCCCTCCCCCTGCGCTCACTGCTGATCTCCAGGTGAGATACTCCCCCTGCACTCACAGCTCATCTCCGAGTGAGATACCCCCTCCCCCTGCGCTCACTGCTGATCTCCGGGTGAGATACTCCCCCTGCACTCACAGCTCATCTCCGAGTGAGATACCCCCTCCCCCTGCGCTCACTGCTGATCTCCGAGTGAGATACCCCCTCCCCCTGCACTCACAGATCATCTCCGGGTGAGAGACCCCCTCTCCCTGCGCTCACTGCTGATCTCCGGGTGAGAGACCCCCTCTCCCTGCGCTCACTGCTGATCTCCGGGTGAGACACAGCCTCCCCCTGCACTCACAGATCATCTCCGGGTGAGATACCCCCCTCTCCCTGCGCTCACTGCTGATCTCCGGGTGAGACACAGCCTCCCCCTGCACTCACAGATCATCTCCGGGTGAGATACCCCCTCTCCCTGCGCTCACTGCTGATCTCCGGGTGAGACACAGCCTCCCCCTGCACTCACAGCTCATCTCCGAGTGAGATATCCCCTCCCCCTGCGCTCACTGCTGATCTCCGGGTGAGACACAGCCTCCCCCTGCACTCACAGCTCATCTCCGAGTGAGATACCCCCTTCTCCCTGCGCTCACTGCTGATCTCCGGGTGAGACACAGCCTCCCCCTGCACTCACAGATCATCTCCGGGTGAGATACCCCCTCTCCCTGCGCTCACTGCTGATCTCTGGGTGAGACACAGCCTCCCCCTGCACTCACAGCTCATCTCCAAGTGAGATACCCCCTCCCCCTGCACTCACTGCTGATCTCTAGGTGAGATACTCCCTCTGCACTCACAGCTCATCTCCGAGTGAGATACCCCCTCCCCCTGTACTCACAGCTGATCTCTAGGTGAGATACTCCCCCTGCACTCACAGTTCATCTCCGAGTGAGATACCCCCTCCCCCTACACTCACAGATCATCTCCGAGTGAGATATTGCCCTGCCCTCACAGCTCATCTCCGAGTGAGGTACTCCACTGCCCTCACAGCTCATCTCCGAGTGAGATACTCCCCTGCCCTCACAGCTCATCTCCGAGATACTTCCCTGCCCTCACAGCTCATCTCCGAGTGAGATACTACCCTGCCCTCACAGCTCATCTCCGAGTGAGATACTACCCTGCCCTCACAGCTCTTCGAGTGAGATACTCCCCTGCCCTCACAGCTCATCTTCGAGTGAGATACTTCCCTGCCCTCACAGCTCTTCTCCGAGTGAGATACTCCCCTGCCCTCACAGCTCATCTCCGAGTGAGATACTCCCCTGCCCTCACAGCTCATCTCCGAGATACTTCCCTGCCCTCACAGCTCATCTCCGAGTGAGATACTCCCCTGCCCTCACAGCTCATCTCCGAGTGAGATACTCCCCTGCCCTCACAGCTCTTCTCCCAGTGAGATACTCCCTAACCCTCACAGCTCATCTCCCAGTAAGATACTCCCCTGCCCTCACAGCTCATCTCCGAGTGAGATACTCCCCTGCCCTCACAGCTCATCTCCGAGTGAGATAAACCCTTTCCCTGTGCTCACTGCTGATCTCCGGGTGAGATACCCCCTCCCCCTGCACTCACAGATCATCTCCGGGTGAGATACCCCCTCCCCCTGCACTCACAGATCATCTCCGGGTGTGATACCCCCTCCCCCTGCGCTCACTGCTGATCTCCGGGTAAGAAACAGCCTCCCCCTGCACTCACAGCTCATCTCCGAGTGAGATACCCCCTCCCCCTGCGATCACTGCTGATCTCCGGGTGAGACACAGCCTCCCCCTGCACTCACAGCTCATCTCCGAGTAAGATACCCCCTCCCCCTGCGCTCACTGCTGATCTCCGGGTGAGATACCCCCTCCCCCTGCACTCACTGCTGATCTCTGGGTGAGATACCCCCTCTCCCTGCACTCACAGCTCATCTCCGAGTGAGATATCCCCCTCTCCCTGCGCTCACTGCTGATCTCCGGGTGAGATACCCCCTCCCCTTGCACTCACAGCTCATCTCCGAGTGAGATACCCCCCTCTCCCTGCGCTCACTGCTGATCTCCGGGTGAGACACAGCCTCCCCCTGCACTCACAGCTCATCTCCGAGTGAGATACCCCCTCCCCCTGCGCTCACTGCTGATCTCCGGGTGAGATACTCCCCCTGCACTCACAGCTCATCTCCAAGTGAGATACCCCCTCCCCCTGCGCTCACTGCTTTTCTCCGAGTGAGATACCCCCTCCCCCTGCACTCACAGATCATCTCCGGGTGAGATACCCCCTCTCCCTGCGCTCACTGCTGATCTCCAGGTGAGACACAGCCTCCCCCTGCATTCACAGATCATCTCCGGGTGAGATACCCCCTCTTCCTGCGCTCACTGCTGATCTACGGGTGAGACACAGCCTCCCCCTGCACTCACAGCTCATCTCCGAGTGAGATACCCCCTCCCCCTGCGCTCACTGCTGATCTCCGGGTGAGACACAGCCTCCCCCTGCACTCACAGCTCATCTCCGAGTGAGATACCCCCTTCTCCCTGCGCTCACTGCTGATCTCCGGGTGAGACACAGCCTCCCCCTGACTCACAGATCATCTCCGGGTGAGATACCCCCCTCTCCCTGCGCTCACTGCTGATCTCCGGGTGAGACAAAGCCTCCCCCTGCACTCACAGATCATCTCCGGGTGAGATACCCCCCTCTCCCTGCGCTCACTGCTGATCTCCGGGTGAGACACAGCCTCCCCCTGCACTCACAGCTCATCTCCAAGTGAGATATCCCCCTCTCCCTGCTCTCACTGCTGATCTCTAGGTGAGACACAGCCTCCCCCTGCACTCACAGCTCATCTCCGAGTGAGATACCCCCACCCCCTGCACTCACAGCTGATCTCTAGGTGAGATTCTCCCCCTGCAATCACAGCTCAACTCCGGGTGAGATACTCCCTCCCCCTGCACTCACAGCTCATCTCCGAGTGAGATACCCATCTCTCCCTCCGCTCACTGCTGATCTCCGTGTGAGACACAGCCTCCCCCTGCACTCACAGCTCATCTCCGAGTGAGATACCCCCTCCCCCTGCGCTCACTGCTGATTTCCGGGTGAGATACTCCCCCTGCACTCACAGCTCATCTCCGAGTGAGATACCCCCTCTCCCTGCGCTCACTGCTGATCTCCGGGTGAGACACAGCCTCCCCCTGCACTCACAGCTCATCTCCGAGTGAGATACCCCCTCCCCCTGCGCTCACTGCTGATCTCCGGGTGAGACACAGCCTCCCCCTGCACTCACAGCTCATATCCGAGTGAGATACCCCCTTCTCCCTGCGCTCACTGCTGATCTCCGGGTGAGACACAGCCTCCCCCTGCACTCACAGATCATCTCCGGGTGAGATACCCCCCTCTCCCTGCGCTCACTGCTGATCTCCGGGTGAGACACAGCCTCCCCCTGCACTCACAGCTCATCTCCAAGTGAGATACCCCCTCCCCCTGCACTCACTGCTGATCTCTAGGTGAGATACTCCCTCTGCACTCACAGCTCATCTCCGAGTGAGATTCCCCCTCCCCCTGTACTCACAGCTGATCTCTAGGTGAGATACTCCCCCTGCACTCACAGTTCATCTCCGAGTGAGATACCCCCTCGCCCTGCACTCACAGATCATCTCCGAGTGAGATATTCCCCTGCCCTCACAGCTCATCTCCGAGTGAGGTACTCCCCTGCCCTCACAGCTCATCTCCGAGTGAGATACTCCCCTGCCCTCACAGCTCATCTCCGAGATACTTCCCTGCCCTCACAGCTCATCTCCGAGTGAGATACTCCCCTGCCCTCACAGCTCATCTCCGAGTGAGATATTTCCCTGCCCTCACAGCTCTTCGAGTGAGATACTCCCCTGCCCTCACAGCTCATCTCCGAGTGAGATACTCCCCTGCCCTCACAGCTCATCTTCGAGTGAGATACTTCCCTGCCCTCACAGCTCTTCTCCGAGTGAGATACTCCCCTGCCCTCACAGCTCATCTCCGAGTGAGATACTCCCCTGCCCTCACAGCTCATCTCCGAGATACTTCCCTGCCCTCACAGCTCATCTCCGAGTGAGATACTCCCCTGCCCTCACAGCTCATCTCCGAGTGAGATACTCCCCTGCCCTCACAGCTCATCTCCGAGTGAGATACTCCCCTGCCCTCACAGCTCTTCTCCGAGTGAGATACTCCCTAGCCTTCACAGCTCATCTCCCAGTGAGATACTCCCCTGCCCTCACAGCTCATCTCCGAGTGAGATACTCCCCTGCCCTCACAGCTCATCTCCGAGATACTTCCCTGCCCTCACAGCTCATCTCCGAGTGAGATACTCCCCTGCCCTCACAGCTCATCTCCAAGTGAGATACTCCCCTGCCCTCACAGCTCATCTCCGAGTGAGATACTCCCCTGCCCTCACAGCTCTTCTCGGAGTGAGATACTCCCTAGCCCTCACAGCTCATCTCCCAGTAAGATACTCCCCTGCCGTCACAGCTCATCTCCGAGTGAGATACTCCCCTGCCCTCACAGCTCATCTCCGAGTGAGATAAACCCTTTCCCTGTGCTCACTGCTGATCTCCGGGTGAGATACCCCCTCCCCCTGCACTCACAGATCATCTCCGGGTGAGATACCCCCTCCCCCTGCACTCACAGAGCATCTCGGGGTGTGATACCCCCTCCCCCTGCGCTCACTGCTGATCTCCGGGTAAGAAACAGCCTCCCCCTGCACTCACAGCTCATCTCCGAGTGAGATACCCCCTCCCCCTGCACTCACAGAGCATCTCGGGGTGTGATACCCCCTCCCCCTGCTCTCACTGCTGATCTCCGGGTAAGAAACAGCCTCCCCCTGCACTCACAGCTCATCTCCGAGTGAGATACCCCCTCCCCCTGCGCTCACTGCTGATCTCCGGGTGAGACACAGCCTCCCCCTGCACTCACAGCTCATCTCCGAGTAAGATACCCCCTCCCCCTGCGCTCACTGCTGATCTCCGGGTGAGATACCCCCTCCCCCTGCACTCACTGCTGATCTCTGGGTGAGATACCCCCTCTCCCTGCACTCACAGCTCATCTCCGAGTGAGATATCCCCCTCTCCCTGCGCTCACTGCTGATCTCCGGGTGAGATACCCCCTCCCCTTGCACTCACAGCTCATCTCCGAGTGAGATACCCCCCTCTCCCTGCGCTCACTGCTGATCTCCGGGTGAGACACAGCCTCCCCCTGCACTCACAGCTCATCTCCGAGTGAGATACCCCCTCCCCCTGCGCTCACTGCTGATCTCCGGGTGAGATACTCCCCCTGCACTCACAGCTCATCTCCAAGTGAGATACCCCCTCCCCCTGCGCTCACTGCTTTTCTCCGAGTGAGATACCCCCTCCCCCTGCACTCACAGATCATCTCCGGGTGAGATACCCCCTCTCCCTGCGCTCACTGCTGATCTCCAGGTGAGACACAGCCTCCCCCTGCATTCACAGATCATCTCCGGGTGAGATACCCCCTCTTCCTGCGCTCACTGCTGATCTCCGGGTGAGACACAGCCTCCCCCTGCACTCACAGCTCATCTCCGAGTGAGATACCCCCTCCCCCTGCGCTCACTGCTGATCTCCGGGTGAGACACAGCCTCCCCCTGCACTCACAGCTCATCTCCGAGTGAGATACCCCCTTCTCCCTGCGCTCACTGCTGATCTCCGGGTGAGACACAGCCTCCCCCTGCACTCACAGATCATCTCCGGGTGAGATACCCCCCTCTCCCTGCGCTCACTGCTGATCTCCGGGTGAGACACAGCCTCCCCCTGCACTCACAGATCATCTCCGGGTGAGATACTCCCCTCTCCCTGCGCTCACTGCTGATCTCCGGGTGAGACACAGCCTCCCCCTGCACTCACAGCTCATCTCCAAGTGAGATATCCCCCTCTCCCTGCTCTCAATGCTGATCTCCGTGTGAGACACAGCCTCCCCCTGCACTCACAGCTCATCTCCGAGTGAGATACCCCCTCCCCCTGCGCTCACTGCTGATCTCCAGGTGAGATACTCCCCCTGCACTCACAGCTCATCTCCGAGTGAGATACCCCCTCCCCCTGCGCTCACTGCTGATCTCCGGGTGAGATACTCCCCCTGCACTCACAGCTCATCTCCGAGTGAGATACCCCCTCCCCCTGCGCTCACTGCTCATCTCCGAGTGAGATACCCCCTCCCCCTGCACTCACAGATCATCTCCGGGTGAGAGACCCCCTCTCCCTGCGCTCACTGCTGATCTCCGGGTGAGACACAGCCTCCCCCTGCACTCACAGATCATCTCCGGGTGAGATACCCCCCTCTCCCTGCGCTCACTGCTGATCTCCGGGTGAGACACAGCCTCCCCCTGCACTCACAGATCATCTCCGGGTGAGATACCCCCTCTCCCTGCGCTCACTGCTGATCTCCGGGTGAGACACAGCCTCCCCCTGCACTCACAGCTCATCTCCGAGTGAGATATCCCCTCCCCCTGCGCTCACTGCTGATCTCCGGGTGAGACACAGCCTCCCCCTGCACTCACAGCTCATCTCCGAGTGAGATACCCCCTTCTCCCTGCGCTCAATGCTGATCTCCGGGTGAGACACAGCCTCCCCCTGCACTCACAGATCATCTCCGGGTGAGATACCCCCTCTCCCTGCGCTCACTGCTGATCTCCGGGTGAGACACAGCCTCCCCCTGCACTCACAGCTCATCTCCAAGTGAGATACCCCCTCCCCCTGCACTCACTGCTGATCTCTAGGTGAGATACTCCCTCTGCACTCACAGCTCATCTCCGACTGAGATACCCCCTCCCCCTGTACTCACAGCTGATCTCTAGGTGAGATACTCCCCCTGCACTCACAGTTCATCTCCGAGTGAGATACCCCCTCCCCCTGCACTCACAGATCATCTCCGAGTGAGATATTGCCCTGCCCTCACAGCTCATCTCCGAGTGAGGTACTCCACTGCCCTCACAGCTCATCTCCGAGTGAGATACTCCCCTGCCCTCACAGCTCATCTCCGAGATACTTCCCTGCCCTCACAGCTCATCTCCGAGTGAGATACTACCCTGCCCTCACAGCTCATCTCCGAGTGAGATACTTCCCTGCCCTCACAGCTCTTCGAGTGAGATACTCCCCTGCCCTCACAGCTCATCTCCGAGTGAGATACTCCCCTGCCCTCACAGCTCATCTTCGAGTGAGATACTTCCCTGCCCTCACAGCTCTTCTCCGAGTGAGATACTCCCCTGCCCTCACAGCTCATCTCCGAGTGAGATACTCCCCTGCCCTCACAGCTCATCTCCGAGATACTTCCCTGCCCTCACAGCTCATCTCCGAGTGAGATACTCCCCTGCCCTCACAGCTCATCTCCGAGTGAGATACTCCCCTGCCCTCACAGCTCTTCTCCCAGTGAGATACTCCCTAGCCCTCACAGCTCATCTCCCAGTAAGATACTCCCCTGCCCTCACAGCTCATCTCCGAGTGAGATACTCCCCTGCCCTCACAGCTCATCTCCGAGTGAGATAAACCCTTTCCCTGTGCTCACTGCTGATCTCCGGGTGAGATACCCCCTCCCCCTGCACTCACAGATCATCTCCGGGTGAGATACCCCCTCCCCCTGCACTCACAGATCATCTCCGGGTGTGATACCCCCTCCCCCTGCGCTCACTGCTGATCTCCGGGTAAGAAACAGCCTCCCCCTGCACTCACAGCTCATCTCCGAGTGAGATACCCCCTCCCCCTGCGCTCACTGCTGATCTCCGGGTGAGATACCCCCTCCCCCTGCACTCACTGCTGATCTCTGGGTGAGATACCCCCTCTCCCTGCACTCACAGCTCATCTCCGAGTGAGATATCCCCCTCTCCCTGCGCTCACTGCTGATCTCCGGGTGAGATACCCCCTCCCCTTGCACTCACAGCTCATCTCCGAGTGAGATACCCCCCTCTCCCTGCGCTCACTGCTGATCTCCGGGTGAGACACAGCCTCCCCCTGCACTCACAGCTCATCTCCGAGTGAGATACCCCCTCCCCCTGCGCTCACTGCTGATCTCCGGGTGAGATACTCCCCCTGCACTCACAGCTCATCTCCAAGTGAGATACCCCCTCCCCCTGCGCTCACTGCTTTTCTCCGAGTGAGATACCCCCTCCCCCTGCACTCACAGATCATCTCCGGGTGAGATACCCCCTCTCCCTGCGCTCACTGCTGATCTCCAGGTGAGACACAGCCTCCCCCTGCATTCACAGATCATCTCCGGGTGAGATACCCCCTCTTCCTGCGCTCACTGCTGATCTCCGGGTGAGACACAGCCTCCCCCTGCACTCACAGCTCATCTCCGAGTGAGATACCCCCTCCCCCTGCGCTCACTGCTGATCTCCGGGTGAGACACAGCCTCCCCCTGCACTCACAGCTCATCTCCGAGTGAGATACCCCCTTCTCCCTGCGCTCACTGCTGATCTCCGGGTGAGACACAGCCTCCCCCTGACTCACAGATCATCTCCGGGTGAGATACCCCCCTCTCCCTGCGCTCACTGCTGATCTCCGGGTGAGACACAGCCTCCCCCTGCACTCACAGATCATCTCCGGGTGAGATACCCCCCTCTCCCTGCGCTCACTGCTGATCTCCGGGTGAGACACAGCCTCCCCCTGCACTCACAGCTCATCTCCAAGTGAGATATCCCCCTCTCCCTGCTCTCACTGCTGATCTCCGGGTGAGACACAGCCTCCCCCTGCACTCACAGCTCATCTCCGAGTGAGATACCCCCACCCCCTGCACTCACAGCTGATCTCTAGGTGAGATTCTCCCCCTGCAATCACAGCTCAACTCCGGGTGAGATACTCCCTCCCCCTGCACTCACAGCTCATCTCCGAGTGAGATACCCATCTCTCCCTCCGCTCACTGCTGATCTCCGTGTGAGACACAGCCTCCCCCTGCACTCACAGCTCATCTCCGAGTGAGATACCCCCTCCCCCTGCGCTCACTGCTGATTTCCGGGTGAGATACTCCCCCTGCACTCACAGCTCATCTCCGAGTGAGATACCCCCTCTCCCTGCGCTCACTGCTGATCTCCGGGTGAGACACAGCCTCCCCCTGCACTCACAGCTCATCTCCGAGTGAGATACCCCCTCCCCCTGCGCTCACTGCTGATCTCCGGGTGAGACACAGCCTCCCCCTGCACTCACAGCTCATATCCGAGTGAGATACCCCCTTCTCCCTGCGCTCACTGCTGATCTCCGGGTGAGACACAGCCTCCCCCTGCACTCACAGATCATCTCCGGGTGAGATACCCCCCTCTCCCTGCGCTCACTGCTGATCTCCGGGTGAGACACAGCCTCCCCCTGCACTCACAGCTCATCTCCAAGTGAGATACCCCCTCCCCCTGCACTCACTGCTGATCTCTAGGTGAGATACTCCCTCTGCACTCACAGCTCATCTCCGAGTGAGATACCCCCTCCCCCTGTACTCACAGCTGATCTCTAGGTGAGATACTCCCCCTGCACTCACAGTTCATCTCCGAGTGAGATACCCCCTCGCCCTGCACTCACAGATCATCTCCGAGTGAGATATTCCCCTGCCCTCACAGCTCATCTCCGAGTGAGGTACTCCCCTGCCCTCACAGCTCATCTCCGAGTGAGATACTCCCCTGCCCTCACAGCTCATCTCCGAGATACTTCCCTGCCCTCACAGCTCATCTCCGAGTGAGATACTCCCCTGCCCTCACAGCTCATCTCCGAGTGAGATATTTCCCTGCCCTCACAGCTCTTCGAGTGAGATACTCCCCTGCCCTCACAGCTCATCTCCGAGTGAGATACTCCCCTGCCCTCACAGCTCATCTTCGAGTGAGATACTTCCCTGCCCTCACAGCTCTTCTCCGAGTGAGATACTCCCCTGCCCTCACAGCTCATCTCCGAGTGAGATACTCCCCTGCCCTCACAGCTCATCTCCGAGATACTTCCCTGCCCTCACAGCTCATCTCCGAGTGAGATACTCCCCTGCCCTCACAGCTCATCTCCGAGTGAGATACTCCCCTGCCCTCACAGCTCATCTCCGAGTGAGATACTCCCCTGCCCTCACAGCTCTTCTCCGAGTGAGATACTCCCTAGCCTTCACAGCTCATCTCCCAGTGAGATACTCCCCTGCCCTCACAGCTCATCTCCGAGTGAGATACTCCCCTGCCCTCACAGCTCATCTCCGAGTGAGATAAACCCTTTCCCTGTGCTCACTGCTGATCTCCGGGTGAGATACCCCCTCCCCCTGCACTCACAGATCATCTCCGGGTGAGATACCCCCTCTCCCTGCGCTCACTGCTGATCTGCGGGTGAGATACCCCCTCCCCCTGCACTCACACATCATCTCCGGGTGTGATACCCCCTCCCCCTGCACTCACAGCTCATCTCTAAGTGAGATACTCCCCTGCCCTCACAGCTCATCTCCGAGATACTTCCCTGCCCTCACAGCTCATCTCCGAGTGAGATACTCCCCTGCCCTCACAGCTCATCTCCGAGTGTGATACTCCCCTGCCCTCACAGCTCATCTCCGAGATACTTCCCTGCCCTCACAGCTCATCTCCGAGTGAGATACTCCCCTGCCCTCACAGCTCATCTCCGAGTGAGATACTCCCCTGCCCTCACAGCTCATCTCCGAGTGAGATACTCCCCTGCCCTCACAGCTCTTCTCCGAGTGAGATACTCCCTAGCCCTCACAGCTCATCTCCCAGTGAGATACTCCCCTGCCCTCACAGCTCATCTCCGAGTGAGATACTCCCCTGCCCTCACAGCTCATCTCCGAGTGAGATAAACCCTTTCCCTGTGCTCACTGCTGGTCTCCGGGTGAGATACCCCCTCTCCCTGCACTCACAGATCATCTCCGGGTGAGATACCCCCTCTCCCTGCGCTCACTGCTGATCTCCGGGTGAGATACCCCCTCCCCCTGCACTCACAGATCATCTCCGGGTGTGATACCCCCTCCCCCTGCGCTCACTGCTGATCTCCGGGTAAGAAACAGCCTCCCCCTCCACTCACAGCTCATCTCCGAGTGAGATACCCCCTCCCCCTGCGCTCACTGCTGATCTCCGGGTGAGACACAGCCTCCCCCTGCACTTACAGCTCATCTCCGAGTAAGATACCCCCTCCCCCTGCGCTCACTGCTGATCTCCGGGTGAGATACCCCCTCCCCCTGCGCTTACTGCTGATCTCTGGGTGAGATACCCCCTCTCCCTGCACTCACAGCTCATCTCCGAGTGAGATACCCCCCTCTCCCTGCGCTCACTGCTGATCTCCGGGTGAGATACCCCCTTCCCCTTGCACTCACAGCTCATCTCCGAGTGAGATATCCCCCTCTCCCTGCGCTCACTGCTGTTCTCCGGGTGAGACACAGCCTCCCCCTGCACTCACAGCTCATCTCCGAGTGAGATACCCCCTCCCCCTGCGCTCACTGCTGATCTCCGGGTGAGATACTCCCCCTGCACTCACAGCTCATCTCCAAGTGAGATACCCCCTCCCCCTGCGCTCACTGCTTTTCTCCGAGTGAGATACCCCCTCCCCCTGCACTCACAGATCATCTCCGAGTGAGATACCCCCTCTCCCTGCGCTCACTGCTGATCTCCGGGTGAGACACAGCCTCCCCCGGCACTCACAGATCATCTCCGAGTGAGATACCCCCCTCCCCCTGCGCTCACTGCTTTTCTCCGAGTGAGATACCCCCTCCCCCTGCACTCACAGATCATCTCCGGGTGAGATACCCCCTCTCCCTGCGCTCACTGCTGATCTCCGGGTGAGACACAGCGTCCCCCTGCATTCACAGATCATCTCCGGGTGAGATACCCCCTCGTCCTTCGCTCACTGCTGATCTCCGGGTGAGACACAGCCTCCCCCTGCACTCACAGCTCATCTCCGAGTGAGATACCCCCTCCCCCTGCGCTCATTGCTGATCTCCGGGTGAGACACAGCCTCCCCCTGCACTCACAGCTCATCTCCGAGTGAGATACCCCCTTCTCCCTGCGCTCACTGCTGATCTCCGGGTGAGACACAGCCTCCCCCTGCACTCACAGATCATCTCCGGGTGAGATACCCCCCTCTCCCTGCGCTCACTGCTGATCTCCGGGTGAGACACAGCCTCCCCCTGCACTCACAGATCATCTCCGGGTGAGATACCCCCCTCCCCCTGCGCTCACTGCTGATCTCCGGGTGAGATACTCCCCCTGCACTCACAGCTCATCTCCGAGTGAGATACCCCCTCCCCCTGCACTCACAGCTCATCTCCGAGTGAGATACCCCCTCCCCCTGCGCTCACTGCTGATCTCCGAGTGAGATACCCCCTCCCCCTGCACTCACAGATCATCTCCGGGTGAGAGACCCCCTCTCCCTGCGCTCACTGCTGATCTCCGGGTGAGACACAGCCTCCCCCTGCACTCACAGATCATCTCCGGGTGAGATACCCCCCTCTCCCTGCGCTCACTGCTGATCTCCGGGTGAGACACAGCCTCCCCCTGCACTCACAGATCATCTCCGGGTGAAATACCCCCTCTCCCTGCGCTCACTGCTGATCTCCGGGTGAGACACAGCCTCCCCCTGCACTCACAGCTCATCTCCGAGTGAGATACCCCCTCCCCCTGCGCTCACTGCTGATCTCCGGGTGAGACACAGCCTCCCCCTGCACTCACAGCTCATCTCCGAGTGAGATACCCCCTTCTCCCTGCGCTCACTGCTGATCTCCGGGTGATACACAGCCTCCCCCTGCCCTCACAGATCATCTCCGGTTGAGATACCCCCCTCTCCCTGCGCTCACTGCTGATCTCCGGGTGAGACACAGCCTCCCCCTGCACTCACAGCTCATCTCCAAGTGAGATACCCCCTCCCCCTGCACTCACTGCTGATCTCTAGGTGAGATACTCCCTCTGCACTCACAGCTCATCTCCGAGTGAGATACCCCCTCCCCCTGTACTCACAGCTGATCTCTAGGTGAGATACTCCCCCTGCACTCACAGTTCATCTCCGAGTGAAATACCCCCTCCCCCTGCACTCATAGATCATCTCCGAGTGAGATATTCCCCTGCCCTCACAGCTCATCTCCGAGTGAGGTACTCCCCTGCCCTCACAGCTCATCTCCGAGTGAGATACTCCCCTGCCCTCACAGCTCATCTCCGAGATACTTCCCTGCCCTCACAGCTCATCTCCGAGTGAGATACTCCCCTGCCCTCACAGCTCATCTCCGAGTGAGATACTTCCCTGCCCTCACAGCTCTTCGAGTGAGATACTCCCCTGCCCTCACAGCTCATCTCCGAGTTAGATACCCCCTGCCCTCACAGCTCATCTTCGAGTGAGATACTTCCCTGCCCTCACAGCTCTTCTCCGAGTGAGATACTCCCCTGCCCTCACAGCTCATCTCCGAGTGAGATACTCCCCTGCCCTCACAGCTCATCTCCGAGATACTTCCCTGCCCTCACAGCTCATCTCCGAGTGAGATACTCCCCTGCCCTCACAGCTCATCTCCGAGTGAGATACTCCCCTGCCCTCACAGCTCATCTCCGAGTGAGATACTCCCCTGCCCTCACAGCTCTTCTCCGAGTGAGATACTCCCTAGCCCTCACAGCTCATCTCCCAGTGAGATACTCCCCTGCCCTCACAGCTCATCTCCGAGTGAGATACTCCCCTGCCCTCACAGCTCATCTCCGAGTGAGATAAACCCTTTCCCTGTGCTCACTGCTGATCTCCGGGTGAGATACCCCCTCCCCCTGCACTCACAGATAATCTCCGGGTGAGATACCCCCTCTCCCTGCGCTCACTGCTGATCTCCGGGTGAGATACCCCCTCCCCCTGCACTCACACATCATCTCCGGGTGTGATACCCCCTCCCCCTGCGCTCACTGCTGATCTCCGGGTGAGATACCCCCTCCCCCTGCACTCACAGCTCATCTCCAAGTGAGATACTCCCCTGCCCTCACAGCTCATCTCCGAGATACTTCCCTGCCCTCACAGCTCATCTCCGAGTGAGATACTCCCCTGCCCTCACAGCTCATCTCCGAGTGAGATACTCCCCTGCCCTCACAGCTCATCTCCGAGATACTTCCCTGCCCTCACAGCTCATCTCCGAGATACTTCCCTGCCCTCACAGCTCATCTCCGAGTGAGATACTCCCCTGCCCTCACAGCTCATCTCCGAGTGAGATACTCCCCTGCCCTCACAGCTCATCTCCGAGTGAGATACTCCCCTGCCCTCACAGCTCTTCTCCGAGTGAGATACTCCCTAGCCCTCACAGCTCATCTCCCAGTGAGATACTCCCCTGCCCTCACAGCTCATCTCCGAGTGAGATACTCCCCTGCCCTCACAGCTCATCTCCGAGTGAGATAAACCCTTTCCCTGTGCTCACTGCTGATCTCCGGGTGAGATACCCCTCCCCCTGCACTCACAGATCATCTCCGGGTGAGATACCCCCTCTCCCTGCGCTCACTGCTGATCTCCGGGTGAGATACCCCCTCCCCCTGCACTCACAGATCATCTCCGGGTGTGATACCCCCTCCCCCTGCGCTCTCTGCTGATCTCCGGGTAAGAAACAGCCTCCCCCTGCACTCACAGCTCATCTCCGAGTGAGATACCCCCTCCCCCTGCGCTCACTGCTGATCTCCGGGTGAGACACAGCCTCCCCCTGCACTCACAGCTCATCTCCGAGTAAGATACCCCCTCCCCCTGCGCTCACTGCTGATCTCCGGGTGAGATACCCCCTCCCCCTGCGCTCACTGGTGATCTCTGGGTGAGATACCCCCTCTCCCTGCACTCACAGCTCATCTCCGAGTGAGATACCCCCCTCTCCCTGCGCTCACTGCTGATCTCCGGGTGAGATACCCCCTCCCCTTGCACTCACAGCTCATCTCCGAGTGAGATACCCCCCTCTCCCTGCGCTCACTGCTGATCTCCGGGTGAGACACAGCCTCCCCCTGCACTCACAGCTCATCTCCGAGTGAGATTCTCCCTCCCCCTGCGCTCACTGCTGATCTCCGGGTGAGATACTCCCCCTGCACTCACAGCTCATCTCCAAGTGAGATACCCCCTCCCCCTGCGCTCACTGCTTTTCTCCGAGTGAGATACCCCCTCCCCCTGCACTCACAGATCATCTCCGGGTGAGATACCCCCTCTCCCTGCGCTCACTGCTGATCTCCGGGTGAGACACAGCCTCCCCCGGCACTCACAGATCATCTCCGAGTGAGATACCCCCCTCCCCCTGCGCTCACTGCTTTTCTCCGAGTGAGATACCCCCTCCCCCTGCACTCACAGATCATCTCCGGGTGAGATACCCCCTCTCCCTGCGCTCACTGCTGATCTCCGGGTGAGACACAGCCTCCCTCTGCATTCACAGATCATCTCCGGGTGAGATACCCCCTCTTCCTGCGCTCACTGCTGATCTCCGGGTGAGACACAGCATCCCCCTGCACTCACAGCTCATCTCCGAGTGAGATACCCCCTCCCCCTGCGCTCACTGCTGATCTCCGGGTGAGACACAGCCTCCCCCTGCACTCACAGCTCATCTCCGAGTGAGATACCCCCTTCTCCCTGCGCTCACTGCTGATCTCCGGGTGAGACACAGCCTCCCTCTGCACTCACAGATCATCTCCGGGTGAGATACCCCCCTCTCCCTGCGCTCACTGCTGAACTCCGGGTGAGACACAGCCTCCCCCTGCACTCACAGATCATCTCCAAGTGAGATATCCCCCTCTCCCTGCTCTCACTGCTGATCTCCGGGTGAGACACAGCCTCCCCCTGCACTCACAGCTCATCTCCGAGTGAGATACCCCCTCCCCCTGCACTCACTGCTGATCTCTAGGTGAGATACTCCCCCTGCACTCCCAGCTCATCTCCGAGTGAGATACCCCCACCCCCTGCACTCACAGCTGATCTCTAGGTGAGATTCTCCCCCTGCACTCACAGCTCATCTCCGGGTGAGATACCCCCTCCCCTTGCACTCACAGCTCATCTCCGAGTGAGATACCCCCTCCCCCTGCGCTCACTGCTGATCTCCGGGTGAGATACTCCCCCTGCGCTCACAGCTCATCTCCAAGTGAGATACCCCCTCCCCCTGCGCTCACTGCTTTTATCCGAGTGAGATACCCCCTCCCCCTGCACTCACAGATCATCTCCGGGTGAGATACCCTCTCTCCCTGCGCTCACTGCTGATCTCCGGGTGAGACACAGCCTCCCCCTGCATTCACAGATCATCTCCGCGTGAGATACCCCCTCTTCCTGCGCTCACTGCTGATCTCCGGGTGAGACACAGCCTCCCCCTGCACTCACAGCTCATCTCCGAGTGAGATACCCATCTCTCCCTGCGCTCACTGCTGATCTCCGTGTGAGACACAGCCTCCCCCTGCACTCACAGCTCATCTCCGAGTGAGATACCCCCTCCCCCTGCGCTCACTGCTGATCTCCGGGTGAGATACTCCCCCTCCACTCACAGCTCATCTCCGAGTGAGATACCCCCTCCCCCTGCGCTTACTGCTGATCTCTGGGTGAGATACTCCCCCTGCACTCACAGCTCATCTCCGAGTGAGATACCCCATCCCCCTGCGCTCACTGCTGATCTCTGAGTGAGATACCCCCTCCCCCTGCACTCACAGATCATCTCCGGGTGAGATACCCCCTCTCCCTGCACTCACTGCTGATCTCCGGGTGAGACACAGCCTCCCCCTGCACTCACAGATCATCTCCGGGTGAGATACCCCCCTCTCACTGCGCTCACTGCTGATCTCCGGGTGAGACACAGCCTCCCCCTGCACTCACAGCTCATCTCCGAGTAAGATACCCCCTCCCCCTGCGCTCACTGCTGATCTCCGGGTGAGATACCCCCTCCCCCTGCGCTCACTGGTGATCTCTGGGTGAGATACCCCCTCTCCCTGCACTCACAGCTCATCTCCGAGTGAGATACCCCCCTCTCCCTGCGCTCACTGCTGATCTCCGGGTGAGATACCCCCTCCCCTTGCACTCACAGCTCATCTCCGAGTGAGATACCCCCCTCTCCCTGCGCTCACTGCTGATCTCCGGGTGAGACACAGCCTCCCCCTGCACTCACAGCTCATCTCCGAGTGAGATTCCCCCTCCCCCTGCGCTCACTGCTGATCTCCGGGTGAGATACCCCCCCTGCACTCACAGCTCATCTCCAAGTGAGATACCCCCTCCCCCTGCGCTCACTGCTTTTCTCCGAGTGAGATACCCCCTCCCCCTGCACTCACAGATCATCTCCGGGTGAGATACCCCCTCTCCCTGCGCTCACTGCTGATCTCCGGGTGAGACACAGCCTCCCCCGGCACTCACAGATCATCTCCGAGTGAGATACCCCCCTCCCCCTGCGCTCACTGCTTTTCTCCGAGTGAGATACCCCCTCCCCCTGCACTCACAGATCATCTCCGGGTGAGATACCCCCTCTCCCTGCGCTCACTGCTGATCTCCGAGTGAGACACAGCCTCCCCCTGCACTCACAGCTCATCTCCGAGTGAGATACCCCCTCCCCCTGCGCTCACTGCTGATCTCCGGGTGAGACACAGCCTCCCCCTGCACTCACAGCTCATCTCCGAGTGAGATACCCCCTTCTCCCTGCGCTCACTGCTGATCTCCGGGTGAGACACAGCCTCCCTCTGCACTCACAGATCATCTCCGGGTGAGATACCCCCCTCTCCCTGCGCTCACTGCTGATCTCCGGGTGAGACACAGCCTCCCCCTGCACTCACAGATCATCTCCAAGTGAGATATCCCCCTCTCCCTGCTCTCACTGCTGATCTCCGGGTGAGACACAGCCTCCCCCTGCACTCACAGCTCATCTCCGAGTGAGATACCCCCTCCCCCTGCACTCACTGCTGATCTCTAGGTGAGATACTCCCCCTGCACTCCCAGCTCATCTCCGAGTGAGATACCCCCCTCTCCCTGCGCTCACTGCTGATCTCCGGGTGAGATACCCCCTCCCCTTGCACTCACAGCTCATCTCCGAGTGAGATACCCCCCTCTCCCTGCGCTCACTGCTGATCTCCGGGTGAGACACAGCCTCCCCCTGCACTCACAGCTCATCTCCGAGTGAGATTCCCCCTCCCCCTGCGCTCACTGCTGATCTCCGGGTGAGATACCCCCCCTGCACTCACAGCTCATCTCCAAGTGAGATACCCCCTCCCCCTGCGCTCACTGCTTTTCTCCGAGTGAGATACCCCCTCCCCCTGCACTCACAGATCATCTCCGGGTGAGATACCCCCTCTCCCTGCGCTCACTGCTGATCTCCGGGTGAGACACAGCCTCCCCCGGCACTCACAGATCATCTCCGAGTGAGATACCCCCCTCCCCCTGCGCTCACTGCTTTTCTCCGAGTGAGATACCCCCTCCCCCTGCACTCACAGATCATCTCCGGGTGAGATACCCCCTCTCCCTGCGCTCACTGCTGATCTCCGGGTGAGACACAGCCTCCCCCTGCACTCACAGCTCATCTCCGAGTGAGATACCCCCTCCCCCTGCGCTCACTGCTGATCTCCGGGTGAGACACAGCCTCCCCCTGCACTCACAGCTCATCTCCGAGTGAGATACCCCCTTCTCCCTGCGCTCACTGCTGATCTCCGGGTGAGACACAGCCTCCCTCTGCACTCACAGATCATCTCCGGGTGAGATACCCCCCTCTCCCTGCGCTCACTGCTGATCTCCGGGTGAGACACAGCCTCCCCCTGCACTCACAGATCATCTCCAAGTGAGATATCCCCCTCTCCCTGCTCTCACTGCTGATCTCCGGGTGAGACACAGCCTCCCCCTGCACTCACAGCTCATCTCCGAGTGAGATACCCCCTCCCCCTGCACTCACTGCTGATCTCTAGGTGAGATACTCCCCCTGCACTCCCAGCTCATCTCCGAGTGAGATACCCCCACCCCCTGCACTCACAGCTGATCTCTAGGTGAGATTCTCCCCCTGCACTCACAGCTCATCTCCGGGTGAGATACCCCCTCCCCTTGCACTCACAGCTCATCTCCGAGTGAGATACCCCCTCCCCCTGCGCTCACTGCTGATCTCCGGGTGAGATACTCCCCCTGCGCTCACAGCTCATCTCCAAGTGAGATACCCCCCTCTCCCTGCGCTCACTGCTGATCTCCGGGTGAGACACAGCCTCCCCCTGCACTCACAGCTCATCTCCGAGTGAGATTCCCCCTCCCCCTGCGCTCACTGCTGATCTCCGGGTGAGATACTCCCCCTGCACTCACAGCTCATCTCCAAGTGAGATACCCCCTCCCCCTGCGCTCACTGCTTTTCTCCGAGTGAGATACCCCCCTCTCCCTGCGCTCACTGCTGATCTCCGGGTGAGACACAGCCTCCCCCTGCACTCACAGCTCATCTCCGAGTGAGATTCCCCCTCCCCCTGCGCTCACTGCTGATCTCCGGGTGAGATACTCCCCCTGCACTCACAGCTCATCTCCAAGTGAGATACCCCCTCCCCCTGCGCTCACTGCTTTTCTCCGAGTGAGATACCCCCTCCCCCTGCACTCACAGATCATCTCCGGGTGAGATACCCCCTCTCCCTGCGCTCACTGCTGATCTCCGGGTGAGACACAGCCTCCCCCGGCACTCACAGATCATCTCCGAGTGAGATACCCCCCTCCCCCTGCGCTCACTGCTTTTCTCCGAGTGAGATACCCCCTCCCCCTGCACTCACAGATCATCTCCGGGTGAGATACCCCCTCTCCCTGCGCTCACTGCTGATCTCCGGGTGAGACACAGCCTCCCCCTGCATTCACAGATCATCTCCGGGTGAGATACCCCCTCTTCCTGCGCTCACTGCTGATCTCCGGGTGAGACACAGCCTCCCCCTGCACTCACAGCTCATCTCCGAGTGAGATACCCCCTCCCCCTGCGCTCACTGCTGATCTCCGGGTGAGACACAGCCTCCCCCTGCACTCACAGCTGATCTCCGAGTGAGATACCCCCTTCTCCCTGCGCTCACTGCTGATCTCCGGGTGAGACACAGCCTCCCTCTGCACTCACAGATCATCTCCGGGTGAGATACCCCCCTCTCCCTGCGCTCACTGCTGATCTCCGGGTGAGACACAGCCTCCCCCTGCACTCACAGATCATCTCCGGGTGAGATACCCCCCTCTCCCTGCGCTCACTGCTGATCTCCGGGTGAGAAACAGCCTCCCCCTGCACTCACAGCTCATCTCCAAGTGAGATATCCCCCTCTCCCTGCTCTCACTGCTGATCTCCGGGTGAGACACAGCCTCCCCCTGCACTCACAGCTCATCTCCGAGTGAGATACCCCCTCCCCCTGCACTCACTGCTGATCTCTAGGTGAGATACTCCCCCTGCACTCCCAGCTCATCTCCGAGTGAGATACCCCCACCCCCTGCACTCACAGCTGATCTCTAGGTGAGATTCTCCCCCTGCACTCACAGCTCATCTCCGGGTGAGATACCCCCTCCCCTTGCACTCACAGCTCATCTCCGAGTGAGATACCCCCTCCCCCTGCGCTCACTGCTGATCTCCGGGTGAGATACTCCCCCTGCGCTCACAGCTCATCTCCAAGTGAGATACCCCCTCCCCCTGCGCTCACTGCTTTTATCCGAGTGAGATACCCCCTCCCCCTGCACTCACAGATCATCTCCGGGTGAGATACCCTCTCTCCCTGCGCTCACTGCTGATCTCCGGGTGAGACACAGCCTCCCCCTGCATTCACAGATCATCTCCGCGTGAGATACCCCCTCTTCCTGCGCTCACTGCTGATCTCCGGGTGAGACACAGCCTCCCCCTGCACTCACAGCTCATCTCCGAGTGAGATACCCATCTCTCCCTGCGCTCACTGCTGATCTCCGTGTGAGACACAGCCTCCCCCTGCACTCACAGCTCATCTCCGAGTGAGATACCCCCTCCCCCTGCGCTCACTGCTGATCTCCGGGTGAGATACTCCCCCTGCACTCACAGCTCATCTCCGAGTGAGATACCCCCTCCCCCTGCGCTTACTGCTGATCTCTGGGTGAGATACTCCCCCTGCACTCACAGCTCATCTCCGAGTGAGATACCCCCTCCCCCTGCGCTCACTGCTGATCTCTGAGTGAGATACCCCCTCCCCCTGCACTCACAGATCATCTCCGGGTGAGATACCCCCTCTCCCTGCACTCACTGCTGATCTCCGGGTGAGACACAGCCTCCCCCTGCACTCACAGATCATCTCCGGGTGAGATACCCCCCTCTCCCTGCGCTCACTGCTGATCTCCGGGTGAGACACAGCCTCCCCCTGCACTCACAGATCATCTCCGGGTGAGATACCCCCTCTCCCTGCGCTCACTGCTGATCTCCGGGTGAGACACAGCCTCCCCCTGCACTCACAGCTCATCTCCGAGTGAGATACCCCCTCCCCCTGCGCTCACTGCTGATCTCCGGGTGAGACACAGCCTCCCCCTGCACTCACAGCTCATCTCCAAGTGAGATACCCCCTCCCCCTGCACTCACTGCTGATCTCTAGGTGAGATACTCCCTCTGCACTCACAGCTCATCTCCGAGTGAGATACCCCCTCCCCCTGTACTCACAGCTGATCTCTAGGTGAGATACTCCCCCTGCACTCACAGTTCATCTCCGAGTGAGATACCCCCTCCCCCTGCACTCACAGATCATCTCCGGGTGAGACACCCCCATCTCCCTGCACTCACAGCTCACCTCCGTGTGAGATACTCCCCTGCCCTCACAGCTCTTCTCCGAGTGAGATACTCCCTAGCCCTCACAGCTCATCTCCCAGTGAGATACTCCCCTGCCCTCACAGCTCATCTCCGAGTGAGAAACTCCCCTGCCCTCACAGCTCATCTCTGAGTGAGATAAACCCTTTCCCTGTGCTCACTGCTGATCTCCGGGTGAGATACCCCCTCCCCCTGCACTCACAGATCATCTCCGGGTGAGATACCCCCTCTCCCTGCGCTCACTGCTGATCTCCGGGTGAGATACCCCCTCCCCCTGCACTCACAGATCATCTCCGGGTGTGATACCCCCTCCCCATGCGCTCACTGCTGATCTCCGGGTAAGAAACAGCCTCCTCCTGCACTCACAGCTCATCTCCGAGTGAGATACCCCCTCCTCCTGCGCTCACTGCTGATCTCCGGGTGAGACACAGCCTCCCCCTGCACTCACAGCTCATCTCCGAGTAAGATACCCCCTCCCCCTGCGCTCACTGCTGATCTCCGGGTGAGATACCCCCTCCCCCTGCGCTCACTGCTGATCTCTGGGTGAGATACCCCCTCTCCCTGCACTCACAGCTCATCTCCGAGTGAGATGCCCCCCTCTCCCTGCGCTCACTGCTGATCTCCGGGTGAGATACCCCCTCCTCTTGCACTCACAGCTCATCTCCGAGTGAGATACCCCCCTCTCCCTGCGCTCACTGCTGATCTCCGGGTGAGACACAGCCTCCCCCTGCACTCACAGCTCATCTCCGAGTGAGATACCCCCTCCCCCTGCGCTCACTGCTGATCTCCGGGTGAGATACTCCCCCTGCACTCACAGCTCATCTCCAAGTGAGATACCCCCTCCCCCTGCGCTCACTGCTTTTCTCCGAGTGAGATACCCCCTCCCCCTGCACTCACAGATCATCTCCGGGTGAGATACCCCCTCTCCCTGCGCTCACTGCTGATCTCCGGGTGAGACACAGCCTCCCCCGGCACTCACAGATCATCTCCGAGTGAGATACCCCCCTCCCCCTGCGCTCACTGCTTTTCTCCGAGTAAGATACCCCCTCACCCTGCACTCACAGATCATCTCCGGGTGAGATACCCCCTCTCCCTGCGCTCACTGCTGATCTCCGGGTGAGACACAGCCTCCCCCTGCATTCACAGATCATCTCCGGGTGAGATACCCCCTCTTCCTGCGCTCACTGCTGATCTCCGGGTGAGACACAGCCTCCCCCTGCACTCACAGCTCATCTCCGAGTGAGATACCCCCTCCCCCTGCGCTCAATGCTGATCTCCGGGTGAGACACAGCCTCCCCCTGCACTCACAGCTCATCTCCGAGTAAGATACCCCCTCCCCCTGCGCTCACTGCTGATCTCCGGGTGAGATACCCCCTCCCCCTGCGCTGACTGCTGATCTCTGGGTGAGATACCCCCTCTCCCTGCACTCACAGCTCATCTCCGAGTGAGATACCCCCCTCTCCCTGCGCTCACTGCTGATCTCCGGGTGAGATACCCCCTCCCCTTGCACTCACAGCTCATCTCCGAGTGAGATACCCCCCTTTCCCTGCGCTCACTGCTGATCTCCGGGTGAGACACAGCTTCCCCCTGCACTCACAGCTCATCTCCGAGTGAGATACCCCCTCCCCCTGCGCTCACTGCTGATCTTCGGGTGAGATACTCCCCCTGCACTCACAGCTCATCTCCAAGTGAGATACCCCCTCCCCCTGCGCTCACTGCTTTTCTCCGAGTGAGATACCCCCTTCCCCTGCACTCACAGATCATCTCCGGGTGAGATACCCCCTCTCCCTGCGCTCACTGCTGATCTCCGGGTGAGACACAGCCTCCCCCGGCACTCACAGATCATCTCCGAGTGAGATACCCCCCTCCCCCTGCGCTCACTGCTTTTCTCCGAGTGAGATACCCCCTCCCCCTGCACTCACAGATCATCTCCGGGTGAGATACCCCCTCTCCCTGCGCTCACTGCTGATCTCCGGGTGAGACACAGCCTCCCCCTGCATTCACAGATCATCTCCGGGTGAGATACCCCCTCTTCCTGCGCTCACTGCTGATCTCCGGGTGAGACACAGCCTCCCCCTGCACTCACAGCTCATCTCCGAGTGAGATACCCCCTCCCCCTGCGCTCACTGCTGATCTCCGGGTGAGACACAGCCTCCCCCTGCACTCACAGCTCATCTCCAAGTGAGATATCCCCCTCTCCCTGCTCTCACTGCTGATCTCCGGGTGAGACACAGCCTCGCCTCCCCCTGCACTCACAGCTCATCTCCGAGTGAGATACCCCCTCCCCCTGCACTCACTGCTGATCTCTAGGTGAGATACTCCCCCTGCACTCACAGCTCATCTCCGAGTGAGATACCCCCACCCCCTGCACTCACAGCTGATCTCCGGGTGAGATACTCCCCCTGCACTCACAGCTCATCTCCGGGTGAGATACCCCCTCCCCTTGCACTCACAGCTCATCTCCGAGTGAGATACCCCCTCCCCCTGCGCTCACTGCTGATCTCCGGGTGAGATACTCCCCCTGCACTCACAGCTCATCTCCAAGTGAGATACCCCCTCCCCCTGCGCTCACTGCTTTTCTCCGAGTGAGATACCCCCTCCCCCTGCACTCACAGATCATCTCCGGGTGAGATACCCCCTCTCCCTGCGCTCACTGCTGATCTCCGGGTGAGACACAGCCTCCCCCTGCATTCACAGATCATCTCCGGGTGAGATACCCCCTCTTCCTGCGCTCACTGCTGATCTCCGGGTGAGACACAGCCTCCCCCTGCACTCACAGCTCATCTCCGAGTGAGATACCCCCCTCTCCCTGCGCTCACTGCTGATCTCCGGGTGAGACACAGCCTCCCCCTGCACTCACAGATCATCTCCGGGTGAGATACCCCCCTCTCCCTGCGCTCACTGCTGATCTCCGGGTGAGACACAGCCTCCCACTGCACTCACAGATCATCTCCGGGTGAGATACCCCCCTCTCCCTGCGCTCACTGCTGATCTCCGGGTGAGACACAGCCTCCCCCTGCACTCACAGCTCATCTCCAAGTGAGATATCCCCCTCTCACTGCTGATCTCCGGGTGAGACACAGCCTCCCCCTGCACTCACAGCTCATCTCCAAGTGAGATACCCCCACCCCCTGCACTCACAGCTGATCTCTAGGTGAGATTCTCCCCCTGCACTCACAGCTCATCTCCGGGTGAGATACCCCCTCCCCTTGCACTCACAGCTCATCTCCGAGTGAGATACCCATCTCTCCCTGCGCTCACTGCTGATCTCCGTGTGAGACACAGCCTCCCCCTGCACTCACAGCTCATCTCCGAGTGAGATACCCCCTCCCCCTGCGCTCACTGCTGATCTCCGGGTGAGATACTCCCCCTGCACTCACAGCTCATCTCCGAGTGAGATACCCCCCCCCTGCGCTCACTGCTGATCTCCGAGTGAGACACAGCCTCCCCCTGCACTCACAGATCATCTCCGGGTGAGATACCCCCCTCTCCCTGCGCTCACTGCTGATCTTTGGGTGAGACACAGCCTCCCCCTGCACTCACAGCTCATCTCCGAGTGAGATACCCCCTCCCCCTGCGCTCAATGCTGATCTCTAGGTGAGATACTCCCCCTGCACTCACAGCTCATCTCCGGGTGAGATACTCCCCTGCCCTCACAGCTCATCTCCGAGTGAGATACTCCCCTGCCCTCACAGCTCATCTCCGAGTGAGATACCCCCACCCCCTGCACTCACAGCTGATCTCTAGGTGAGATTCTCCCCCTGCACTCACAGCTCAACTCCGGGTGAGATACCCCCTCCCCCTGCGCTCACTGCTGATCTCTAGGTGAGACACAGCTTCCCCCTGCACTCACTGCTCATCTCCGAGTGAGATACCCCCACCCCCTGCACTCACAGCTGATCTCTAAGTGAGATTCTCCCCCTGCACTCACAGCTCAACTCCGGGTGAGATACCCCCTCCCCCTGCGCTCACTGCTGATCTCTAGGTGAGACACCCCCTCCCCCTGCACTCACAGCTCATCTCCGAGTGAGATACCCCCTCCCCCTGCGCTCACTGCTGATCTCTAGGTGAGATACTCCCCCTGCACTCACAGCTCATCTCCGAGTGAGATACCCTCTCCCCCTGCACTCACAGCTGATCTCTGGGTGAGATACCCCCTCCCCCTGCACTCACAGATCATCTCTGAGTGAGATACCCCCTCCCCCTGCGCTCACTGCTGATCTCTAGGTGAGATACTCCCCCTGCACTCACTGCTGATCTCTAGGTGAGATACCCCCTCCCCCTGCGCTCACTGCTGATCTCTAGGTGAGATACTCCCCCTGCACTCACTGCTGATCTCTAGGTGAGATACCCCCTCCCCCTGCGCTCACTGCTGATCTCTAGGTGAGATACTCCCCCTGCGCTCACTGCTGATCTCCGAGTGAGATACCCCCTCCCCCTGTGCTCACAGCTCAGCTCTGGGTGAGATCATCTGCTTCGCAGACTAAGTATGGGAAGTGTTTCCCTGCTATCGGGCTCTCAAGTCTGTGAAGCAGATGATCTCACCCGGAGATGAGCTGTGAGCGCAGGGGGAGAGGGTGTCTAACCTGGAGATGAGCTATGAGCTGTGAGCACAATGGGAGGGAGTATCTCACCTGGAGATCATCTGTGAACACAGGGGGGAGGTATCTCACCCGGAGATCAGCTATGAGCACAGGGGGAGAGGGTGTCTAACCTGGAGATGAGCTATGAGCTGTGAGCACAATGGGAGGGAGTATCTCACCTGGAGATCATCTGTGAACACAGGGGGGAGGTATCTCACCTGTTGATCAGCTGTGAGTGCAGGGGGAGGGAGTGTCTCACCCCGAGATCAGCTATGAAGCAGGGGGAGGAGGTGTCCCACCTGGAGATCAGCTATGAGCACAGGGGGAGGGGGTGAATGACAGACACTCTGTGTTTACAGCAGGGAGCCTTGTGACAAAGAATACATTGTGCATAACAATAGAGAACAAATGGAAGTCAGCTCACCCTCCAGGATTTCAGTGTGTTGAAGCCAGGAACAACGTGTGGTCACACTTGGAATCAATGCAAAAAAGAAGTGAAAAATTCCATTAAGTCAAATTCCATTCAGCTAATATGTTACTTTAGACCCAAATTTTAGCCTGCACAATTTATTATGTAATTTCTCCTAAACGCAGCATTGCCCCATACATAGCAGACACTAATATTTTCTAGCTATATACAGTACATGGCATTAAGGGTAAACAAAGCGGTTGTGCCACCATAAAGAATACAGTTAACCAACCAGAAAAGGTGGAAATAAATAGTTTTGTAATTTACAGTGATTCAAAATTATGCTTCATTCAAAAGTTACCAAGCTTTTACTTTTATGAATGCTGCTCTCTGGCGCCACCTGGTGTTATTCCCCTACATCCTGGTAGTGGGTGATCAGCTGGTCGGGTTTGGGCAGTTCCTGTCATAACAGCTTCCAACCGGCAGTCTGCACAATGTATTGCAAGAAAAGAAATGAAAAATTCCATCTCCAAAAAAGTTGTATTAAAAAATTCCAAGTTGTTATTACATCATTTTAACATCTGATGAGGTCACAAGGTACATGGGGATTCACATAGCAATTCGTTTCCAAAGCCAACCAGCTTTCTTTGTCAAGCTACTATGACATGATTCTGTGATCTTTTAAATATTTCCGAAACCAATTACAAGTAATACACCAATTACATGACCAATGAGATCACACCCATTACATGACCAATGAGACAAATACATAGAAAGTTACATATCAAATACACTGCTCATAAAATAAAGGGAACACTTAAACAACAGAATATAACTCCAAGTAAATGAAACTTCTGTGAAATCAAACTGTCCACTTAGGAAGCAACACTGATTAACAATCAATTTCACATGCTGTTGTGCAAATGGAATAGACAATAGATGGAAATGATTGGCAATTTTCAAGACACCCTCAATAAAGGAGTGGTTCTGCAGGTGGGGAGCACAGACCATATCTCAGTACCAATGCTTTCTGGCTGATGTTTTGGTCACTTTTGAATGTTGGTTGTACTTTCATACTTGTGGTAGCATGAGACGGACTCGACAACCCACAGAAGTTGCTCAGGTAGTGCAGCTCATTCTGGATGGCACATCAATGCAAGCTGTGGCAAGAAGGTTTGCTGTGTCTGTCACCGTACTGTCCAGAGGCTGGAGGCACTACCAGGAGACAGGCCAGTACAAAAGTAGACGTGGAGAGGGCTGTAGGAGGGCAACAACCCAGCAGCAGGACCTCTACCTCCGTCTTTGTGCAAGGAGGAACAGGAGGAGCACTGCCAGAGCCGTGCAAAATGACCTCCAGCAGGTCACAAATGTGCATGTGTCTGCACAATCAGTTGGAAACCGACTCCATGAGGGTGGTATGAGGGTCTGACGTCCACAGATGGGGGTTGTGCTCACAGCCCAACACCGTGCAGGACGCTTGGCATTTGCCACATAACACCAGGATTGGCAAAGTCGCCACTGGCACCCTGGGCCTACTTCTGAGGCATCTGTCTGTACAATGAAAGTTTCCTTGAAGTTGGGGCTGATGAGGACCGTCTGTCCACACAGGGCCAACTTCATGGACTGAAAGGCTTCTTCTGCCTGAAGGTTCCACTGAACCATTAGTGATTTTTTTCCTTTCAAGAGATCGGTCAGGGCCGCCGTTCTCCCAGGAAAATTAGGTATAAACCGGGGGTAATACCCAAGGATGTTAAGGAACGCCCTCACCTGCTGTGTATTTGACGGTTTAGGCCAATTTTTTATGGCCTCAACTTTATTGATTTGGGGCTTGATAACTCCTCGGCCAATCGCATACCCCAAATATCGGGCTTCCTCTAGCCCTATCGCACATTTTTTCGGGTTTGCCGTTAACTCAGCGACTCTGAGAGAATCCAGCACTGCTTGTACCTGGGATAGATGCGTATGCCAGTCGGTGCTAAAGATGATAATATCATCTAGATATGCGGAGGCGTACTCCTGATGAGACTTGAGCACTATTTCCATCAACCTCTGGAATGTAGCCAGGGCCCCATGTAACCCAAAAGGTAAGACCGCATAGTGATATAGACCCTCCGGAGTTATGAAGGCGGTCTTTTCCTCCGCTGATTTCGTGAGAGGTACCTGCCAGTAACCCTTGGTGAGATCGAGCGTGGTAAAGTACTGGGCCTACCCCAGTCTCTCAATCAGCTCATCCACCCTGGGCATTGGATAAAGGTCAAACTTCGACACTTAATTTAGTTTTCGGAAATCGTTACGGAAGCGTAACGATCCGTCTGGTTTCGTAATCAGTACAATGGGGCTAGCCCACTCTGTCATTTCTCGATGACGCCTAACTGGAGCATCTGTTTTACCTCAGCCGTGATGGCTTGCCTCCGGACTTTGGGTACCCGGTGCGATCTCTTTCGCACCCTTACCCCAGGTTCGGTGACAATGTCATGTTGGAAAACTGTAGTCCTACCCGGTAGCTCTGAGAACACGTTGGTATTCTGCTGCACCAGTGAGCGAGCCGCCCGTCGCTGCTGTTTAGTGAGAGCATCACTTATCCTGACCTCTCCCCCGGACGCATCCCTGGCTGAAGGTAGAGAACTCTCTGGTGATATGCCCGGAGTGATGTCTGTAACTAACCACTCTCGATCTTTCTAAGGTTTTCGCAGGTTTACATAATAAAGCTGCTCCCGTTTCCTCCTTCCAGGCTGATACACCTGGTAATTTACCTCCCCCACCTTTTCTCGAACCTCATATGGCCCTTGCCACTTGGCCATGAGCTTACTCTCGGCTGTGGGTACAAGTACTAACACCTGATCGCCCTTGTTAAAAGACCTGACTCTGGCTCTTTTATTATATGTGCGCCTCTGGGCTGCCTGGGCATCTAACAAATGTTCTTTCACGATGTCCATGACCGCCGCGATCCGGTCCTGCATGCTAGCCACGTGTTCAGTTATACTCCTATGTTGAGTCGGCTCTTGTTCCCACGTCTCTTTGGCTACGTCCAACAGACCTCTAGGGTGTCTGCCGTACAATAACTCAAAGGGAGAGAACCCTGTGGAAGCCTGGGGTACCTCACGGATGGCGAACATCAAATAGGGTAGCAACATGTCCCAATCCCTTCCGTCCTTAGAAACCACCTTTTTTAACATGAACTTGGCTACTTTGAAGAACCTAGAATATAAGACATATTTTCAGTTGTTTCACACTTTTTTGTTAAGTATATAATTCCACATGTGTTAATTCATAGTTTTGATGCCTTCAGTGTGAATGTACAATTTTCATAGTCATGAAAATACAGAAAAATCTTTAAATGGGAAGGTGTGTCCAAACTTTTGGTCTGTACTGTATATATAATGTATATATATATTATTTTTTCACCCTTACTAATAAGTGTTTCATTACTATACAGAGGAAGATTCTGAGGGAGATGATGCTTCACCTATAGGTATGTACTGCACAATACCATTCCATGTTTCTTAACCCTGTCTCGTGTAAATCAGCCTTAAACTTCCTGACAGCCCCATTTTTCAAGTCTGATACGTCACTTTCTGTGGTAATAACTTTAAAATGCTTCTGTCAGTGATTCTGAGATTGTGATTTTGTTGTTGTAAAACATTTTACCTGTTACTACCGGTAAATTCAGATCTGTTGTTTTGTCTTTATTCATGAAAATATTCCAAATTTTCTGAAGATTTTGAAAAATGTGCAATCTTTAAACTTGTATACCCTTAATGACATGTATATAGTGTAAGATGGCTGACGGACAGGTCCTTGAGGGGAAATATGTATCATCGAGGTTGGTAGCTTCGGTGATGTAAACCCGAGAAAGCATGCTCCAGCACTTATACTGCTGACAGGGTTAATAGGGCGTATCAGGCCGGTTTTAAGAGCAGTCATAAAAAATGGGTGGGAATGGCTGCCCACATATCCCCACCTCTGGAGCGTGGTTTGGTAAATAAAATAGAGACCAAATGTCTCATTCAGTGTCTGTGTCTGGAGACCTGTGGATCTCCAAGGCGTTAGTCTGTACTAAGGATTGGACACTGACCTGAGCAGGCGAACCTGCAACATTGTGTGGACATTTTACTTTGTGCTTCCACTTTGTGCCGGAAAAGGCTGTTTTTGTTTATGCTGTCTGAATAAACCAGTTTGGATTTCAATGAAAATGCTTCCTGTGTCTACCTCAACCGCAGACGAGTGAGTATTAAACCCTACAATTGGTGCTAGAAGCACAGTCACAAATCCCAAGGGGCAGTGTGACTGCTACAGGAAACCGTTTAAGTCTTGGGTGAGGGCCGTCAGCCAGTAGGGGACGTCTGGCATCATGGAGGAGCTGATAAAGCAACTTGTGCAGGCTAATCTCCGGCAGCATCAACAGCAGTAGTGGCAGCAACAGCAGTACAAGCAGCAGATAAACCTCCTAGCCGAGTTAACCCATGGCAGTTCAATCGCCCCACCCCCAAGTCTAAGTGATGACTCACTTGCCAGGAAGACGTTAAGAAGAGCCATACAAAAGATGATCCCGGGTGATGAGGACGAGGCGTTCCTGACAATTTTTGAGAGGGTGGCGGAGCGAGAGATATTGCCTCCAGAGCAGTGGGCGGAGGTTCTGGCATCATATTTAACAGGGCAACAGCAGAAGGCCTATTATGACTTGGCCTTGCAAGATGCAAAAGAGTACACCAAGTTGAAGACTGAGATTTTGACGTGCTTAGGAGTGACTCTGACTGACATGATGCGGGTGTACCACTGGGCCTATTGCAGTGACAAATCTTCCCGGTCCCAAATGTTTTACCTCCTACACTTGGTCCAAAAGTGGTTGCAACCGGAATCTTCCTCTCCAGCACAGTTAGTGGCGAGGATTGTGATGGACAGGTTCATACACTCCCTTCCAAGGCTGGTGCAATCCTGGGTTGCCCAGGGAGATCCCCATAATGCCAATGACCTTGTGAGGTTGGTAGAAAGGTACCAGGCGGTCAAGAGTGCTTTGGGGAAGTAAGGGGTGGGAGCATCTCCATACTGTGGTTCCCAACAGGGGGGATGGACACCCAAAAGAGGGGAACTAGAACCACATCTGGGGGGGCGTCCTAGAGTTCAGGAGGGGTCTGAGTTGCTACCAAAGGCCCCATCCAATAACTTAATTTGTTGGCAATGTCACACCCCGGGTCTAATAGTGACCTGTTGCCCTATGACCAACGAGCCAGTAGACTGCAGCACAGGACGGCGCTACTTTGCATATCCTGCCTGCAGTGCTGTCCCTCCACGAGGTGTGGGACCGCAGGCATGCCCCGTGTCAGTGAATGGAGCGCAAATGACTGGTCTGTTCGATTCTGGGAGTTTGGTAACCCTAGTAGGGCCATAATTCCTCATCGTCTGATTCTGCAGAAAAAGGTGGACATCTGCTGTATCCATTGAGACGCTAAGGACTACCCTGTGGTCCTAGTGGTCATAGGCACAAACTGTAGCACTGAGTCCCATGAGGTGGGCGTAGTCAAGGACCTGTTGCACCCTGTTATAATAGGGCAGGACTTTGCCTTGTTTTGGGACTTGTGGGAAAAAGGGAGGAAGCCGGGTTGCCCAGACCACAACCAGGTCGCTCCTAAAGAAACCTCGTCGCAGGCCGCAACCGACAGTTTTCCCTTTCATGTGCTTGTTGGGGGTGAGGATGAGGCAGCATCCCTGAGCTGGAGGTGGGGAAACTTTGGAAACGCCCAGCTCAGGGACTGAACTCTAAAAGGTGTGTTTAATAATGTCACTGTTCTGAATGGTGTTGCTCAAGAGTCTATGGCTGATACCTGATATCCGTACTTTGCTGGAATTGAGGAGTTAATATGACAGGTCACGAAGCTCAGAAGAGAGGTAATCGATCAGTTACTAGTGCCAGGGTCGTACAGACGCAGGGTGTTAGATATGGCCAATGCACATGTCTTAGGTGGTCATCTGGAGGTAGAAAAAACCCAGGAAAGAATCTTCCAGAGGGTCTACTGTCCCAGTTGTCACCGAGAGATTGTGAATTACTGTAGGTCCTGTCACACCTATCAGCTGACCTCCCCTGTGGCTCACTTCCGTAGCCCTTTAGTGCCACTACCTGTCATTGAGGTCCCAATCGATCGCATCACCATGGATCTAGTGGGACCCCTGGTCAAGTCCGCCAGAGCACATCAGTATATCTTGGTGGTACTGGACAACGCTACATGTTACCCGGAGGCTGTACCACCACGAAACTCCTCTGCCAAGTGCATAGTCCAGGAGCTAGTGTTACAACTCTCCTGTTAGGTTTTTTTTAGTTTGCTGGTCACATGACCATTTTTGCCTATTTAATCCGGCTCCACCCTCCTGGCTTTGCTGGACTTCATTTGTATTTACTACTGTTGAGCTAGCTTGTTGCTCTGTTGCCGTTCTTTGTTAGTTTTGCTAGGTCTTCTGACCCCTTTGCCTTTTTGTTGTGTGTTTGTCTTTGACTGCTACTATTTCTGCTAGGAGGTGTCCAACTTTTCCCAGTCCCTAGATCTTGTAGGGATCCCTCCCTCACATCTATAGGTCTGCGTTCAGACTAGCCGAGGACTTTAGCGGGTCTGATCGCAGGATCAGGTTCCCCGTTACGTCGTAGGGATCTAGTTTAGTTCTATTGTAGGGACAGATCTCCTCTCTTTCCTTAGTCTCTGTAGCAGATCATAACAGTAAGTCCAGCCATAAAAGAAAAAAAAAAATAATAATTTTCTCTAAGGAAAGACCTCCAGTTTTCCATCATGGTCTCGGTGCAAGATTTTTCTCAACGCTTGCAGGGACTCTCTCTGGAGGTGACCAAGCTCCAACAACACGTGAGTAGCTGTTCTGGAGCGCATTTTGTGGAACCAAAGGTACGTCTGCCTGATCTATTTTTTGGCGAACAACAAGATTTTTTTTCTTTTAAAAATGCTTGTCTTATATATTTTCATTTGAGACCCGGATCCTCTGGTGATGAATCACAGCGCATAGGGATCATAATGTCACTTTTGCGCAAAGATCCTCAGGGATGGGCCTTCTCTCTCCATTCTAGTGATCCGTGCTTTAGATCAGTGGATAGTTTTTTTTCTGCTTTGGGTTTGTTGTACGATGATCCTGATCGTGTCTCATCTGCTGAGTCTGAATTAAGACGTTTGAGGCAGGGATCAGGTAATGTGGAAAAATATTGTTCTCACTTCCGTCGGTGGTCTGCCCAGGTGGGGTGGAACGATTCTGCTTTGAAAAGCTTGTTTCTTGCAGGGCTATGTGAAAGGGTAAAGGATTTACTGATTGCTTATCCCACACCTGGAAACTTGCAGGAGGCAATGCAATTAGCTATACGGGTGGACAGGAGACTGCGTGAAAGGGTTAATGAGAGCAAATCCTCTGCTATGTCAGCTCCGAGTCCTGAGAGGGTCTGTGCTGACAATGGAGAGCCGATGGAGATTGGGGCGATGACACCCCGCTCTCAGGAAAAAGACCGCAGGCTTTCTGAAGGCTTGTGTTTCTATTGCGGAAATTCTGGTCATTTTATTAAGAGCTGTGTACTTCGTAAGAAGAAAGAAAAAAAAAAGGTCAGTCATGCTCGTATTGCCTGTTTAAATTCTAAGGGAGTATTCCTATCTGCCACTACTGCTGCTCAGGATGAATTAATTGAATTTCGGGTATTTGTGGATTGTGGATCTACTCTAAATGTGATTGATGGGGGATTCTTGGAAAAACTTAGATTAGAACCTAAAACTTTGTCATCCCCTATTGCTGTGGTTTCTGTCGATGGCTCTCCCTTGAAGAGTGTTACTCACAAGGTCTGTGAATTTCCCCTCACTATTAATGGTATTCATCAAGAGAATTTGGATTTGGTGGTATTGGATAATTTGCCTTCTCCAGTAATATTGGGGTTACCCTGGTTAAAATTGCACAATCCTGTACTGGATTGGTCTACCAATGAAATTAAGTCCTGGAGCCCTAAGTGTTATGACAAGTGTTGTAACGGGCGCATTGCTGCTGTGGATAGAGGGGAATTGCCTGTACCTATTCAGGATTTTTGGAGAGTTTTTTCTGAGGAGGAGTCGCAGGTTTTGCCTCCCCCTAGAGACTATGATTGTACCATTGAATTTGTCCCTGGCGCGACTCTTCCTAAGAGTCGTTTATTTAATCTTACTATTCCTGAGAGAAAGGCTTTGGAAGAATACATACAGACAAGCTTGGCTGCCGGTCACATTAGGCCTTCCAAGTCTCCTGTGGCTGTTGGATTTTTTTTTGTAAAAAAAAAAGATGGCGGTTTACGTCCTTGTCTGGACTTTTGTGAGATTAATAAAATTACTGTACGCAATCCTTACCCACTGCCATTGATTCCTGATTTATTTAACCAGTTAGTGGGGGCCAAGTGGTTCTCTAAAATTGATCTCCGGGGGGCATACAATTTGTTGCGCATGAAGGAGGGTGATGAATGGAAGACTGCTTTTAACACTCCTGTGGGTCATTTTGAGAATCTGGTTATGCCTTTTGGTCTCACCAATGCTCCAGCATTTTTTCAGAATCTTATCAATGATATCCTTAGACCTTTAATCGGCAAAAATGTGGTTGTGTATTTGGATGACATTTTGATTTATTCGCCGGATCTGGAGTCTCATTGGCAGAGCGTATGTGAGGTATTACAGTTATTAATGGACAATTCGCTTTTTGCTAAGCTGGAGAAATGTGAGTTCGCTGTACAGAGAATTAGTTTTTTGGGCTACATTATCTCCAGTGAAGGTTTTGAGATGGACCCGGTTAAAGTTCAAGCTGTGCAGGAATGGCCTAGGCCTATTGGTTTCAAATCGATACAGAGGTTTTTGGGTTTCGCCAATTATTACAGAAAATTCATAAAAAAATTTTCTATTATTGTCAAACCGCTGACCGATCTCACCAGGAAAGGTGCTAATGCGGTTCAGTGGACTTCTGAGGCCATTGAAGCTTTTGTGTTTCTAAAGGAGAGGTTCACCTCTGCTCCCATCCTTATGCAGCCTGATGTGACTAAGCCGTTTTTGGTTGAGGTTGATGCTTCTTCGGTGGGGGTCGGTGCGGTGTTGTCTCAGGAAAACAAGGATGGAGTACATCCCTGTGCCTTTTTTTCAAAAAAATTTTCCGAGACTGAACTTAATTACGATATTGGTAATCGGGAATTGCTGGCGATTAAACTCGCATTTGAACACTGGCGTCATCTCTTGGAAGGTGCTGAATTTCCCATTCAGGTTTTCACTGATCATAAAAATCTGATCTATCTTGATGCTGCCAAGCGCTTGAATGCCCGTCAGGCTAGGTGGGCACTTTTTTTCTCGCGGTTTAATTTTTCCGTTACTTACATCCCGGGTACCAAGAATGTTAAAGCGGATGCTTTGTCTCGCAGCTTTTCTCCCATGGTCGGTGTTGAGGAGGAAGAGGAGACCATTTTACAAGAAGGTGTTGTGATTGCTGCTTTGGACTCCGTTTTGGAGGATGAGATTCTTAAAGCACAGGAGAATGCCCCATCTAACACTCCCCATGGGAGGTTGTTTGTGCCTAGGACCTTTAGGAGAGATTTGTTTGTTGAGTGTCATGAGTCTCGGTTGGCAGGTCATCCAGGAATTTCTGAGACCAAGAGACTTGTGGGTCGCAGTTTTTGGTGGCCTGGATGGCAGAAGGAAGTCATTAAGTGGGTGCGCCAATGTACTGTGTGTGCAAGATCCAAGTCTTCGCATGCTCCTGCTGCGGGGTTGCTTTGCCCTCTGGAGGTTCCTAGTGCACCTTGGACACATCTGGCTATGGACTTTATTACTGACCTTCCTCCCTCTGAAGGTTTCACGGTCATCTGGGTGGTCGTGGACCGTTTTAGCAAGATGTGTCACTTGGTTCCCTTCATCAAACTGCCTTGCGCTAAGACACTCGCTAAGGCCTTTGTCAAGGAAATTGTCAGACTACATGGTGTTCCTACTGACATTGTTTCTGATAGGGGACCTCAGTTCGTGGCTCGTTTTTGGCGTGCCTTTTGTGACAGGTTGGGAGTTCATTTGTCGTTTTCATCCGGATATCATCCTGAGTCTAATGGCCAGACAGAAAGGAAGAACCAGGATGTTGAGCAGTTCTTGCGTTGTTTTGTGGCAGACAATCAAGAGGGGTGGTCTGAGTTTCTGCCACTTGCTGAATTTGCTCTTAACAACCATACATCCTCTTCTGCTGGGTGTTCGCCTTTTTTTTGTTGTTCTGGGAGACATCCGTCTTTTTGGTCATTCTCCAAATTGGTTTCGGCTGTGCCTGAGGAGGAGAGTTTTTCCTGTGATTTGGAGAGAGTTTGGACGGATGTGCGTGGTAATCTTCAGGAGGCTAACAAAAAATCTAAGAGGTACTTTGATAGGAAACGGCAAGAGGTTTTGTTTGCTGTTGGTGACATGGTTTGGTTGTCCTCTAAGAATCTGCGATTGAGGATTCCTTCTAAAAAATTGGGTCCCAAGTTCGTAGGGCCCTTTAATGTACTTCAGATAGTTAGCCAATCTGCTGTTAGGCTGGAGGTTCCTACGTCCTGGAGGATTAATCCGGTGTTTCATGTTTCTCTGTTGAAAAAAGCTGATGTGTCGGATGGTGATGCCTCTGTCACTGTTCCTCCTGTGGTGGAGGACGGGGAATATGAAATTTCCCGCATCCTAAATTCTAGACGGTATAGAGGGAGTTTGCAGTATCTCGTCGCTTGGAAGAGTTTCGGACCTGAGGATAACTCATGGGTGAGGGCGGATGATGTTTCTGCTTCCAGACTTGTCCGAGCGTTTCACAGGAGGTTTCCTGGTAAGCCTGGGCCTAGGGGATCCGGAGGATCCTCTTAGAAGAGGGGGTACTGTTACAACTCTCCTGTTAGTTTTTTTTAGTTTGCTGGTCACATGACCATTTTTGCCTATTTAATCCGGCTCCGCCCTCCTGGCTTTGCTGGACTTCATTTGTATTTACTACTGTTGAGCTAGCTTGTTGCTCTGTTGCCGTTCTCTGTTAGTTTTGCTAGGTCTTCTGACCCCTATGCCTTTTTGTTGTGTGTTTGTCTTTGACTGCTACTATTTCTGCTAGGAGGTGTCCAACTTTTCCCAGTCCCTAGATCTTGTAGGGATCCCTCCCTCACATCTATAGGCCTGCGTTCAGACTAGCCGAGGACTTTAGCGGGTCTGATCGCAGGATCAGGTTCCCCGTTACATCGTAGGGATCTAGTTTAGTTCTATTGTAGGGACAGATCTCCTCTCTTTCCTTAGTCTCTGTAGCAGATCATAACAGCTAGTCCACGTCTTTTCTAGAATGGGGTTGCGTAAGGAGATCCTAACGGACCAAGGGACCCCATTTATGTCAAGGGGGATGAGGGAGTTGTGAAAAATCCTGCAAATCACACAACTCAGGACCTCAGTCTACCACCCCCAGACAGACGGCTTAGTGGAGAGGTTTAATAAAACCTTGAAGGCCATGTTGAAGAAGGTCGTTGAGAAAGACGGTCGGGACTGGGACTGTCTACTGCCGTACCTTCTGTTTTCTATTAGAGAAGTCCCACAGGCCTCTACTGGCTTCTCCCCATTTGAGCTGTTATATAGCTGACAGCCCCTTGGACTCCTGGATGTAGCAAAGGAGGGTCTACACCCTACAGGATTGTAATGGAACATGTGGCCCAGATGCAAGAGAGGATTGCTGAGGTGATGCCTATTGTGAAAGAACACCTCCTCAAAGCACAAGAGGCACAGTCAAGGGTGTACTAAAGATCGGTGAGGGTGAGACACTTCCACCTTGGCAATTGGGTACTAGTGCCTACGGTGGAGAGCAAATTCCTGACCAAGTGGCAGGGCCCCTATGAAGTTCTTGAAAAGCTTGGCAATGTCAACTATAGAGTCCACTAACCAGGGAAAAGGAAGCCCTACCAGGTGTACCACGTCAACCTGATCAAGCCAAATGACATAGGGAGTTTGTGGAAGCTCCTGTTTGGTGGCGAAGACCAAAGCCCACGTGGAGGAAGTCAAGCTGGCAAAGTTGCTGTCACATGCCCAGAAGCCACAGTGCTGAGAGTTGCTACAGCGGAACTGAGACCTGTTCTCAAAACTACCAGGGTGTACTCGGATCATAGAGCATGAGTTTCTTCCGGGTCATCATGTCCAAGTAAATATGAAGCCGTATCGGATTCCTGAAGCCCACCGAGAGGTAATTGCAAAAGAGGTGAAGCGGATGCTGAGCATGGGAGTCATTGAGGAGTCCAGGAGTGGCTGGTCCAGTCCCAAAGTCTTAGTGCCAAAACCAGATAGAGAATGGCAGTTTTGCAATGACTATAGGAAACTCAACAAAGTCTTGAAGTTTGACACCTACCCAATGCCCAGTGTAGATGAACTGTTTGAAAGATTGGGGCCAGCCAGGTATATTATCACCCTTGACCTCACTAAAGGAATTGGCAAATACCCATGTCCCAAGATGCCAAGGAGAAGACGGTCTTCTCAACGCCAGATGGTTGATTCTACTTCACAAGGATGTCGTTTGGGTTGCAAGAAGCCCTGGCTACCTTCCAGAGGACCATGGACTTGATTCCAGCTCCCCACAAGAAGTATGCAGCAGTCTACTTGGATGACATCGTGATCTATAGCCAGGATTGGGGAAGCCATCTGAGCAAAGTCCAGGCGATACTTGATTCTTTAAAGAAGGCAGGGTTTTCTATAAACCTGAAGAAATGTGCCATGGGCATTGAAGAAACCAAATACTTGGGTTATGTCGTAGGGAGAGGTGAAATAAAGCCCCAAATAAAGTCGACGTGATCAAGAGTTGGCCACAACCCCTCTCAGGGAAACAGGTCAAAGCGTTCCTAGGCATCGTGGGCTATTACCGCCGGTTCATCCCTAACTTCGTCATGATAGCGGCCCCTTTGACAGACCTCCTTACAGGGACAAAGTCGGTTATGGCTAAGTAATCTCCAGAAGCTGAGACTGCCTTCGCGGAACTGAAGGTAGCTCTGTGTAAACAGACAGTTATGGTGGCACCGGATTTCTCAAATAAGTTTGTGGTCCAGACAGACATGTCAGATGTCGGGCTGGGTGCTGTCCTATCACAAGAAGTGAACGGGGAAGAGCATCCCATAATGTATTTAAGTCAGAATGTGACATCCTGTGGGAAGAATTACTCCATTGTGGAAAAGGCCATCAAGTGGGTGTTGGACACTTCAAGATACTACCTCTTAGGCAGGAAGTTCAGGCTAGTGTCAGACCATGCCCCACTAAGGTGGATGAGGGACAAGAAGGGGAACGATGCCGGAGTGACCAGATGGTCCCTAGCCCTTCAGGATTTTAGCTTCCATGCAGAGCATAGGCCCGGGAAACTGCATGGCAATGCTGATGCACTGTCGAGGGTCCACTGCTTGATAGCGTGTCGGGGTGGCGACGCTGCACCGTATGCCCCCTCTACTCCAGACTCATACACAGGTATATAGACTATTCTATACCCGCCTATATTGGTTTATTATTATGGAATAGTTTATACGTTAGGAGCTATTTCCATCATTGCCCTCTCTTGCGTCCTGTGGTTCTTTTGCACAATATTTATTTACACCCTGATAGAGGTAGTACATATGTTTTCCCCATATCTAATACATATAGTCTGTATTGATATACACCTGGTTTCTTATTGTTTTATTTATATGTGTATTATATATATATATATATATGTATATACACATATACATAATGGGTATGGAAAGTATTCAGACCCCTTGTGATCCTCATTGAGATGGTTCTACTCCTTCATTGGAGTCCAGCTGTGTTTAATTAAACTGATAGGACTTGATTTGGAAAGGCACACACCTGTCTGTATAAGACCTCACAGCTCACAATGCATGTCAGACCAAATGAAAACCATGAGCTCAAAGAAACTGCCCAAGGAGCTCAGAGACAGAATTGTGGCAAGGCACAGATCTGGCCAAGGTTACAAAATAATTTCTGCATTACTCAAGGTTCTTAAGAGCACAGTGGCCTCCATAATCCTTAAATGGAAGAAGTTTGGGACCACCAGAAGTCTTCCTAGACCTGGCCATTCAGTCAAACAGTGCAATCGTGGGAGAATATCCATGGTGAGAGAGGTAAAGAAGAACCCCAAAATCACTGTGACTAAGCTCCAGAGATGCAGTAGGGAGATGGGAGAAAGTTCCACAAGGTCAACTATCACTGCAGCCCTCCACCAGTCAGGCCTTTATGGCAGAGTGGCCCGACGGAATCCTCTCCTCAGTGCAAGACAAATGAAAGTCCGCATAGAGTTTGCTCAAAAACACATGAAGGACTCCCAAACTATGAGAAATAAGATTCTCTGGTCTGATGAGATGAAGATAGATCTTTTTGATGATAATTCTAAGCGGTATGTGTGGAGAAAACCAGGCACTGCTCATCACCTACCCAATACAATCCCAACAGTGAAACATGGTGGTGGCAGCATCATGCTATGGGGGTGTTTTTCAGCTGCAGGGACATGACGACTGGTTGCAATTGAAGGAAACATGAATGCGGCCAAGTACAGAGATTTCCTGAGTGAAAACCTCTTCCAGAGTGCTCTGGACCTCAGACTTGGCCGAAGGTTCACCTTCGAACAAGACAATGACCCTAAGCACACAGCTATAATGACAAAGGAGTGGCCTCACAACAACTCTGTGACCATTCTTGACTGGTCCAGCCAGAGCCCTGACCTAAACCTAATTGAGCATCTCTGGAGAGACCTGAAAATGGCTGTCCACCAACGTTCACCATCCAACCTGTCGGAACTGGACAGGAACTGCAACGAAGAATGGCAGAGGATCCCCAAATCCAGGTGTGAAAAACTTGTTGCTTCATACCCAAGAAGACTCATGGCTGTACTAATTCAAAAGTGTGCTTCTACTCAATACCGAGCAAGGGGGCTGAATATTTATGACCATGTGATATTTCAGTTTTTCTTTTTTAATAAATTTGCAAAAATTTCTAGATTTCTGTTTTTTTTCCAGTCAAGATAGGATGCAAAGTGTACTTTAATGAGAATAAAATGAACTTTTTAGAATTTATCAAATGGCTGCAATGAAACAAAGAGTGAAAAATTTAAAGGGGTCTGAATACTTTCTGTACCCACTGTATGTATATATATGTATTCTGGTGGTAATGGTATATATTCCATTGATTTGTACTGTACATTTGCATGTGGGAAACACATGTTGTTCAGCGCTTTCTCCTGGTTGCTTTGTTCCCACCCCTATTCGTATTTTAGCTTGATCCATTAAAATTTGTTATATTTTAGCATAGTCTGGTCTTCTTTTTGGTTCTATATGAGTGGTTTTCTGTGTTTTAGTTACCGATTGGTCTATACAGTCCTTTTTAAACATGCACCCTGACTAGGTAGTGTATGTATGTATGTATGTGTATATATATATATATATATATATATGTTTATATATATAATATATATACATACAGTACAGACCAAAAGTTTGGACACACCTTCTCATTTAAAGATTTTTCTGTATTTTCATGACTATGAAAATTGTACATTCACACTGAAGGCATCAAAACTATGAATTAACACATGTGGAATTATATACTTAACAAAAAAGTCTGAAACAACTGAAAATATGTCTTATATTCTAGGTTCTTCAAAGTAGCCACCTTTTGCTTTGATGACTGCTTTGCACACTCTTGGCATTCTCTTGATGAGCTTCAAGTGGTAGTCACCGGAAATGGTCTTCCAACAATCTTGAAGAAGTTCCCAGAGATGCTTAGCACTTGTTGGCCCTTTTGCCTTCACTCTGCGGTCCAGCTCACCCCAAACCATCTCGATTGGGTTCAGGTCTGGTGACTGTGGAGGCCAGGTCATCTCGCGTAGCACCCCATCACTCTCCTTCTTGGTCAAATAGCCCTTACACAGCCTGGAGGTGTGTTTGGGGTCATTGTCCTATTGAAAAATAAATGATGGTCCAACTAAACACAAATCGGATGGAATAGCATGCCGCTGCAAGATGCTGTGGTAGCCATGCTGGTTCAGTATGCCTTCAATTTTGAATAAATCCCCAACAGTGTCACCAGCAAAGCACCCCCACACCATCACACCTCCTCCTCCATGCTTCATCGTGGGAACCAGGCATGTAGAGTCCATCCGTTCACCTTTTCTGAGTCGCACAAAGACACGGTGGTTGGAACCAAAGATCTCAAATTTGGACTCATCAGACCAAAGCACAGATTTCCACTAGTCTAATGTCCATTCCTTCTGTTCTTTAGCCCAAACAAGTCTCTTCTGCTTGTTGCCTGTCCTTAGCAGTGGTTTCCTAGCAGCTATTTTACCATGAAGGCCTGCTGCCCAAAGTCTCCTCTTAACAGTTGTTGTAGAGATGTGTCTGCTGCTAGAACTCTGTGTGGCATTGAACTGGTCTCTGCTGTTAACCTGCGATTTCTGAGGCTGGTGACTCGGATAAACTTATCCTCAGAAGCAGAGGTGACTCTTGGTCTTCCTTTCCTGGGGCGGTCCTCATGTGAGACAGTTTCTTTATAGCGCTTGATGGTTTTTGCAACTGCACTTGGGGACACTTTCAAAGTTTTCCCAGTTTTTCAGACTGACTGACCTTCATTTCTTAAAGTAATGATGGCCACTCATTTTTCTTTACTTAGCTGCTTTTTTCTTGCCATAATACAAATTCTAACAGTCTGTTCAGTAGGACTATATCAGCTGTGTATCCACCAGACTTCTGCACAACACAACTGATGGTCCCAACCCCATTTATAAGGCAAGAAATGCCACTTATTAAACCTGACAGGGCACACCTGTGAAGTGAAAACCATTTCCGGTGACTACCACTTGAAGCTCATCAAGAGAATGCCAAGAGTGTGCAAAGCAGTCATCAAAGCAAAAGATGGCTACTTTGAAGAACCTAGAATATAAGACATATTTTCAGTTGTTTCCCACTTTTTTGTTAAGTATATAATTCCACATGTGTTAATTAATAGTTTTGATGCCTTCAGTGTGAATGTACAATTTTCATAGTCATGAAAATACAGAAAAATCTTTAAATGAGAAGGTGTGTCCAAACTTTTGGTCTGTACTGTACATGCATGCATACATACATACATACATACATACATACACACACACAGTGCTATACTTAATACATTTCCTTCTCAGAACTGATTATTCCTTTTCTAATCTTCATGTGTATCGTGATTTTCGAATTTTGAGTTTTTTTGCTTATTGATAGCCAAGCCCGCCAGCTTTGGGCAGAGGAGGGTATGTAAGATGGCCACCGGACAGGTCCTCGAGGTTGTTAGCTTCGGTGATGTAAACCCAGAAAAGCATGCTCCAGCACATATAGTACTGAAAGGGTTAATAGGTCGTATGAGGGCCGCTTTTACGAGCAGTCATAAGAGATTGGTGGGAATGGCTGCTCACATATCCCCACCCCGGGGGCGTGGTTTGGTAAATAAAATGGAGACCAATTGTCTCATTCTGTGTCTGGAGATATGTGGATCTCCAGGATGCTGGTCTGTGCTAAACACCTAAGGATTGGAAACTGACCTGAGCGGTCGAACCCGCAACATTGTATGGACATTTTACTTTGTATTTCCACTTTGTGCCGGAAAAGGGTGTTTTTGTTTTGCTACCTGAGCAGTTTATGCTGTCTGAATAAACTAGCCTGGATTTCAATGAAAATGCTTCCTGTGCCTACCTCAGCCGCAGCCGAGTGAGTACCAAACCGTACAATAGCTATACAATATTAGTGTCTGCTATACAAGGAGTAATGCTGCATTCAGGAGAAATTGCGTAATAAATTGTGCAGTCTAAAAATTAGGGCTGAAGTAACATTTTAGCTGAATGGAATTTGACTAAATGGAATTATTAATTTTTTTTTCTTATATTTTCATTAATGCAAAGCACCTCAAGGAATAGCAAACTTCTTGTATGCTTTGAAACCTCCATTCTTTAAATTGGGGTGTTTTTTAGGGGGTTACAATAAAAGGCTCTTCAAAGTCACTTCAAAAGTGAATAGGTCCATAAAAATGCAGTTTATTTTAAATTTCCTTGGAAATATGAAAAATTGCTGCTAAAATTGTAACCCCTTCATGACCTTTGACATACCTATACGTCCTGATCGGGAAGGGATTCCCAACCACTGACATACAGTAACATCATGACGATTGTGCGGGGCCCAGGGGCTGTGCCCTCACCATCATCGTCGGGAGCTTGGCTTAAGTGATAGCAGAGCCTCAGCTGTCACTGTCAGGAGCATTGCCCTCACCATTCCCAGCTTTTTAACCCCTTAAATGTCGATATCAATAGAAATAACAGCATTTAGAAGGCTTGAGGAGGGAGAGGGCTCCCTCTCCTACGTGATCTGCATCGGGTGCCATCATACACTGGGAGATCCACTGAGGTGCCATAACAGCCTGAGGACCGCATTTTACAAAGTACACCTCTCAGTGAACTCATCTACGGGTGCAATGATCATATTAACACCATGGGTGTGTCACAGAATTTTATACCATTGGGCAGTGAAGAAAAAATAATTACATTTTTATCTCAAATATTTTGTTTTAGCCCCAGATTTTACGTTTTAAATGGGGTTAATGGATAAAACTGGCCCCTAAAATGTGGCCCACAATTTCTGCTGAATGTGGCAATACCTCATATGTGGCTGTACAGTACTGCTTAGCCACACGGCGACACTCGGGAAGGACGGAGCGCTATTTGACTGCTGGAGTATAGGTTTTCCTAGAATAGTTTGCGGACTCCATATACAGAGACCCTAAATGCTAAAAGAGCAGAATACCCCCCCTCAAGTGACCCCATTTTGTAAGTTATACCCCTGCCAAACATGTGGATGGTAAATCTGATGTAGGCACACACTGGAGCTCTGGAGGGCGGGGGTGGGAGGGTAGCATTAAAATTTCGGAGCACAGAATTTGCTATATTTCTTTTGGGGGCGAGGAGTTATTTCACTTTTCCAGTGCCCTTGTGCTACCAGTAACGTGGAAGCACCCTATATTTACATTGACAGATGAAACCAGGGGAGGAGTCCTGAGGAGATAATTTGCATACTCCCACTGCATTTTGGGATAAGTGAAGAGTCTCCGCGAGCTCAAAGAACACTGGATTTTGGCCGTTGGAGCTGAAAGGAGGACATCGATAAACCGAATTTTGGAGCGTTTTTCACTGTTTTCATAACACATTAACAATAAGAACATGGAAGAGTCCAGGAGCCATTTGGTGAGCTGCATATCCTGATACATGTTCACATACTTGCCAGGGAAAAGCCAAACTTCACATGCCAGAAATGCAAGCTTGTGTCCCTGTTGGAGGAAAAGTTGTGAAATCTAGAAGAGAGGTTAACTACCTTGAAAATCATTAAGGAAGGTGAAGAGTTCTTACAGGAGAATTATCTCTTCATGATACAGGAAGAGAAGAAATTCGAACTGCACCTGATGAAACAGAGGAATGGAAGCATGTGACCCAGAGAAGCAGGAGTATCGAGAGGCAGTCAGCACCCATACTGCTCAGGAACCAGTACCAGGCTCTCACACAGGAGAACCATGAAGAAATACAGCAAGATAAGACTTTGCCCACAATGAATAACCTTGTAAGCCCTCAGAATCCTCCTGGATAGAGAAAGAAAATGTTGTGAAGGAAAAACGGAGAGTGGTGGTCATGGGGGATTCCCTGTTGAGAGGAACAGAGGCCGCTATCTGCAGACCAGACATAACCTCAAGAGAAATGTGCTGTTTTCCAGGAGCAAAAATTAAAGATGTGTCTGACAGGATATCAAGACTTTTCAGACCTACAGATCACTACCCATTCCTGCTAATACATGTGGGGACAAATGACCCTGCAAGAAAGGACCTGGAAACCATCTGCAGTGACTTTGAAGACTTAGGCAAGAAAGTGAAAGAATTGGGAGCGCAGGTGGTCTTCTCATCCATCCTCCCAGTGGATGGCCATGGAACAATGAGGTGGAATAAGATTCTACAGGTGAACAACTGGCTACGTCGATGGTGCTGTCAACAAGGATTTGGATTTCTGGATCACGGAATGAATTATCTATATGATGGACTACTTGCTAGAGATGGGGTGCCCCTTACGAAGACTGGAATACATGTATTTGGAAGTCGCCTTGCTACACTCATCAGGAGAGCTTTAAACTAGAACAATGTGGGAAGGGAAGCAAAAGGCCAGAAAAAGCCATACAGCTGACAAATACTATTGAGATCTCTGCTATTGGAAGCGGAAAGGAAGAACAAAGACAAAAAAATCTAAGTAATAAAAATATGGGAGGAAGAGAAACCAATCACAAACTAAAATGTTTTTATACAAATGCACAAAGCATGGGCAACAAACAAGGAGAATTGGAACTACTAACGCAGGAAAAGAAATATGATGTCACTGAAACTTGGTGGGACGATACACATGATTGGAATACAAGGCTAAAAGGATACAACTTATTTGTAAGAAGCAGACTTGATAAACAAGGAGGAGGTGTCGCATTGTATGTTAGAAAAGCGTATATCTGCAGAGAGATTGAAGCAGAGACTGGGAGTTCTGTGGAAAGTGTTTGGGTAAGAATACAAGGAGAGAACAACGGAAAGGACACCATTGTAGGCATTTACTACAGGCCACCTGGGCAAGCTGAAGATATGGATGAACACTTTATGTATCAAATGACCAAGTTCTCCAAAAAATATGACGTAGTGGTCATGGGAGATTTCAACTATCCAGACATTTGTTGGGAATCTCTCTCAAGTAAAACTAACAGGTCAAGCAAATTCTTATCCTCTCTTGCTGACAACTTTATCTTCCAAAAGGTAGGGGAGAAAACAAGGGGATCTGCTACTTTGGATCTAATCCTTATAAACAGGGAGGAAATGGTTGAGGAGATAAAAGTGTCTGGGACCCTAGGAGGCAGCGATCATGCTATTATAGAATTTTGGATAACTAGAGGAGGAAGACATGTGAAGACTCAAACTTCAAGGTTAGATTTTAAATAGGCAGATTTTAAGAGACTCAGAAAGAGAATAGGAGGGATCCAATGGCTGGATGTCCTTAAGGACAAAAATGTCCAGGAAGGATGGGAAATTTTTAAAAATGAGATTCTCAAAGCACAATCGTTAACAATCCCGAAAAGTAGGAAGAATGGGAAGCATTTAAGGAAACCAGGATGGATGAACACAGAACTTAAACACATGCTAAAAAGAAAGAAAGAAATGTTTATCAAATGGAAAGAAGGAGTCATATCTAAAGAAGATTATAATGCAGTCTGCAGATCCTGCAGGGCACGTATCAGGTCAGCTAAAGCTGACAATGAATTAAGGCTTGCAAGAGATGTCAAAAGCAATAAAAAAGGATTTTGGGGGTATGTCAAAAGTAAAAGAAAAGTCAAAGATGCTATAGGATTTTTACAGGATGAAAATGGTGAAATGGTAAGAAAGGATGTTGAGAAGGCCGAACTTTTTAATTCCTATTTTGCATCTGTTTTCTCTCAGAAAGAAAATGGAGCATCAACTGATCTTCACTGTCCTATTAAAGGAATTGAAGAATCCAGGTTATCTGTAAACAGAAAGATTGTGAGGGAATATTTAGCTAACATAAATGAGTTCAAGTCTCCAGGTCCAGATGAATTAAACCCCAGAGTACTGAAGGAGATCGTAGAAGAAATTTTAGAACCACTCTCCATAATCTTTGAAAATTCTTGGAGAACAGGAGAAGTCCCAGAAGACTGGAGAAGAGCAAATGTTGTTCCTATCTTCAAAAAGGGGAAGAAAGTGGACCCAGGGAACTATAGGCCGGTGAGTCTGACTGCTATACCAGGAAAGATTTTTGAACAAATTATTAAACAACATGTATGTAAGTACCTGGATAAGAATGAAGTGATTAACCAGAGTCAGCATGGGTTTGTAACTAACAAATCATGTCAGACTAACTTAATTTCCTTCTATGACAGAATCACTGACTGGGTGGATCAGGGAAATTGTTAAGGGGACGGTTGCAAACAACTTTTATTAAATAATGGAAAGCAACCTTACACGGGGTCCGCGATGCAGCCTGGTGGACTGCGGCCAAACACCTTCCGGGTGAGAAGGTAAAACAACCAACTTAAATAACAATCCCTTCCGTGTTACTGCACACCGGAACAGGATTAGGGATTCGCACTATCTCCGTTAACAGCACGAGAGATGTGCGATAAATAATATATCTGTAGCCCTGTTAACTGCACAGGGACTACACAGCAGACGCTAGGATGCGTGTGTGACTCACGTCGGCGAATACGTGCTCCCAGCCGGCGTGCTACCGCACTGAGCAGTATCTCTCCACGTGGCTTACAGGCGGTGCCGGGAATAGGGTGTCTGCAGACTGCTCGGGGTGTATGGCGACCCCTTTGTCGGAGCCAGACTGTCAGATAAAGCTACCTGCCTATTTCATCTAAGCCTGCCTATTTCATCTAAGCCTGCCTATTTCCACTAAACCTGCCTGCCAGAAACTAAAGCACACGTGGAGCCCAAAAGACCAAGCGTCCACACAACACCATCACAGGTCAATGATCAGAGCGCGCCGCCATGTTTGTGAGGGGGCTATTTAAAGATTAAGCCCTGCCCACCGTCACACTATTGGTGACGTCACCCGCAACCAATCAGGCGGCGCCAGGTCACCGGATCAGCTGACTCCCAAACCACCAATCACGGTCCACCATGTCACGGGCATGTTCAGTGCAGAGAATCCTGGACTTAAGCTTTAGCAGCCCTGTTTCCCTCCGCAACCTATCCTTCATGTTGCTAGGAACAAAGACCAAAGAGACAACCTGTACATCTCGTGCACCAGCTAGGCGTTGGGACTGATGATGATGCTGAGCAGCATCAGCCCTGGCTGGACTGGAATGGGAGACTACAGAATCCACTGATGGTTCTGAACCCATTTCAAATCCAGCAAACACCTGACGCCTAAGAGAAATGCCATAGATATAGTATATCTTGACTTCAGCAAAGTATTTGACAAAGTATCTCACACCATCCTTATTGAAAAAATGACCAAGTATTGAAAGGACAAGGCAACTGTTAGGTGGATTCATAACTGGCTTAGTGATCGGACTCAACGGGTGGTTGTAAATGGCTTCACATCCAGCTGGATGAATGTCTGAAGTGGGGTACCACAGGGCTCTGTCCTGGGACCTGTATTGTTCAACATCTTTATCAATGATGGGGCTGTATGGCGGCTTGTTTCTTGTGGGACAAGATGACGTTTTCAGCGGTACTAATTTTATTTATATTTGTTTTTTTTATCGTGTTTCATTCCCCTTTTTTTCCCAGTGGCATGGTGATAAAGCATCGTTAGCCTCGTTTTTTTAAGTTTTTTTTGTGCGGCGTTCACTGAAGGGGTTAACTAGTGTGACACTTTTATAGGTCGGGTTGTTCCAGACTCGGCAATACCAAATATGTGTACTTTTTTTTATTTTATTTATTTATTTATTTTTTACATAAAAATGTGTATTTATTAGTGAATATTTTTTTTAAATTATTATTATTAATTTAATTTTTTTACATATTTTTACACATTTTTTGCCATTTATTCTTTACTTTTTACTTAGTCCCTTTATGGGACTTTCACTTGTTTCTCTTTGATCACAGGTATAATGTATTGCAATGTACTAGATTGCAGTGCATTCATTATACCTTTAGTGAAAGCTCCTGAGCCCATGCTGTGAGCATGGTTTCAGCAGCTTTCCGTAGCTTGGTGACCCGGGGGTCGTCATGACGACCCCTGGTCACCATGGCAATGATTGGGCCCCACGACATCGCAGGGCCACCGATCTGTCAGGGGGTTAACAGCCAGGGGTGGTGCTGACACGGCTACTAGCTGTTTAGTGCCGGAGCTCAGCCACTGGCGGTGCTGAACTCCGGCACTGATCGGGCTGGAGACGCTGATATTTCAGCATCTTCTGCACGATCATGCTGAGATCGGTCAGTCAGATTGACTGACCGATCGCAGCGATCTAGGTGTGCGGACCGACCATATGGCTCCCTGCACCCCATCTTGTGCTGCTCAGCTGTCACAGATAGCTGTCCGCACTTATCTGTCACTGCGTGTTTACACGCTGTGACAGTTTAAAGCCATAACGGACACTGCACGGCAAGGAGCATTAACTTACACCTGCTCATGCCGTGCAGTGTCCGTCATTGGGCGTTATGGGGTTAATACCGCTGTCAAGTGTGATGGTGACATGTAACAGACTTTAACATAATGGCCATCAGTTCTAATGAACATGGGGCCACCGTGCAGTATGAATGCACATTGACGAAGGGTTACCTTGACTGCCGGATGACCACTTTAAAAAAATATATATATGGCTCTCAGAATATGGTGACAAAAGCCAAATTGTTTTTGTAAATGTTTTTATTTTATTTTTAATTAGTAAATCATGAATAGAAATATATAGATTTGGGATCCCGTAACCATACTGACCCATAGAGCAAAGGTAACAGATCACCACCTGATTACCACAAAGTAAGCGGCGCTAGTACAAAACCTTGAAAAAGAAAATGTGGAATTACAGTTTTTTTCCTCACCGTTTCCACTTATTTCATAGAATAAGTTGTGTTCTGCAAAAAAACAAGCCCTCTTGCGGCTATGTCGAAATATTAGAAAGGTTATGGTTCTTGTTACAAGGAGAGGAAAAAGTAAGTTACAATATCCTGGGGAAAAGCTCTGTGTCTGCCTCCTGAAAACCTCCAGCTCAGGGTTTGTTACCCGACCGACGACATGTTTAACAGATTCCTTTGACTAAACCACCCTTCACATGTCCATATAATACCGGTACTGGAAAAATGGTACCGGTGTCATAAGTATTTTGGATCAGTGTGTCATCCGTGTGCCATCAGTGTTCCATCCGTGTGCAATTCATTTTTTTTCCACCATGACTTAAATATCAATTCCAAAGCTTCTCCTATACTTTGCAGTGTTAAACATGTACAGCACACGGTTGTCACAAGGATGTTTCACACGGAGCCAGAAATGTGTATTGGCCCTTGTAATCCATGCGGACGGGTCTCATGCAAAGATCTCCATAGATTATGATAGGTATGTGTGCATACGTGTCTTCAGTGCATGTGAAAGCGAATGCCACACGTGCTGAAAACATGTACATGTGAAGGAAGCTTTACACACTGTGTGAACAAGTATGAAAAGTCACCTCTTAATCATTGAATTAAGGTTTTCTCTTTTGGTTCATTGCCATGGGTATAAAATCCAGCATCTAAGCATGTAGTCTGCCTGTGCGAACAGTTGTGATAAAATGGCTTGTTCTAAAGAGCTCCCTGAATTCAGCATCTTGCTGTCATATGTTGTCACAAGTCAGTTCATGAAAGTTCAAATAAGACATGGCTGGGTGAGTTTGGTGTGGAAGAACATGACTGACCCTTCAAGAGACCTAACCTCAACTCCATCAGATAGATACATTTTGGATTAACCAGAGATTACAAGCCAGGTCCCCTTGTCCAACATCAGTGTCTGACCTGATAACTGCTCTTCTGGAAGAATGGACAACAAATTGCACAGAAATATCCCCAATTTTTTTTTTTAGAGTGGAAGCTTTATTAGCTGCAAAGGGAGATCAACTCCATGTTAATGACCCTGGATTTAAAAAGGAATGTCATAAAATTTCCTCCAGGAGTAATGTGTATGTGTCCCAATAATTTTATCCCTACAGTGTGTAATAGGTTCTGCTTCTTCCATGGTGAGAGGTGGAGACTGCTTCTCTGATGATGTGTAAATCTGGAGGTGAATGAGAATCATAATCAGTTTTGTTATATATTTTAGGAAGGACGTCCAGAATAAGAGGCAGAAAGCGTCCAATTATTGAGGACGACAGTGAGGAGGAGGTGCAGCCAACGTAAGCACTAAATACGACTATCATTCGTTACATTGTATTGTAAGGCTATGTTCACATGTCTGGTAGTTATACCTGTTTTTGGATTTGTTAGGGGCGATAAAAAATGAAAAGATACAATGCAAAAATAGTTCATTCAAATAAGGACGGGAATGTCTTAAATTGTTTTCTTTTTTACTGCAATCTGTTTTTTAGCAGGATCATGTGCCGATTTGCCATGAGCGTTACCCGTTGGCCATCGCTCATAGCAGATGATCATTTTAACCATGTGTAGCACAAGTGATCGGATGAAAGCACCTTCAATTCTTCTAAGGAAACTATTAAGGCCAGAAAAAAGTAAAAAAAAAATGTTTGTTTTTTTTAAAAAATATAAACGTTCAAATCACCCCCCTTTTGCCCCATTCAAAAAAAATGAATAATAAAACTAAAATATACATATATTGCTGCATTCTGAATCGCCCGATCTATCAAGATATAAAAAGAATTAATCCAAATGGTAAACTGTGTAACGAGAAAAAAAAACAAAACACCAGAATTAAGTTTTTTTGGTCGCTGCAACATCGCAATAAAACGTAATGACAAGCAATTAAAACATTATATCTACCTAAAAATATTATCAATAAAACCTTCAGCTCAGCGTGCGAAAAATAAGCCCTCACCCAGCCCCAGATCCTGAAAAAGGGAGACGCTACGGGTCTCGGAATATGGCGCCATTATAATTTTTTTTACAAACTTTAGAATTTATTTCACCACTTTAAAAAAAATAACCTATTCATGTTTGGTATCTGCAAACTCATAATGACCTGGAGAATCATAATTGCAGGTCAGTTTTAGCATTTAGTGAACATGGTAAAAAAAAACAACAACCAAGAGACAAGTGTAGAATTATACTTTTTTTGCAATTTTGACGCACTTTTGAATTTTTTCCTTTTTCTCCAGTACACGACATTGTAAAACCAATGATGTCGTTCAAAATTACAATTCGTCCCAGAAAAAATAAACCATCACAGGGACATATTAAAAAATAAAAAAGTTATGCCTCTGGGAAAAAGGGGAGCGAAAAACGGAAAATCCCAAGGTCGTGAAAGGGTTAAAGGACAGAAATCCTCAACTATAGTGATTGAACAGTACCACCACATACCACCATAGCATTACTGAATCTCTCTATACCATGTGTGGTTAATACCGTAACTAATACTGCCATATAGTTACTAAATTATACTTTTATAACATGATTTTAGAACCACCATACTGTAACTGAAAAACAGCATCATATTGTGACTTTATCACTTGGGGTCTGAGCTGTTTTGATGCCCAGCGATCAAAGAGTTATTTAATTCTAAATGCCCTCAGACTCATGAGATAGAAGTTGGCTAAACCCGGTGATTTTGGCTTGAATCGGTTAGCTTCCTAACGTCTGTGGGGACAGGCCTGATTCTAGCTTTTTTTTTTGGTGCCCAAGGCGAAAATTCAAGTGGCACCCCTCCCAGCAGTTCATGGTATACCTGCAGTGAATAAACACAATCCCATCATTGTTTTTTAGGTTTTGCTTTTAAGATATTCATTATGTGGTAAAAGTGACGTGTGAACATGATTCTCCAGGTCTTTGTGATTACAGTAATCCTAAACGTTCAGAGATTCTTATTTTTGTTAAAAAAAAACAACATTTAGCTTGTGATGCTTTTTTAAGGACCTGTTAGAACAATAAAAATATATCTATGAAGCTATGTGAGGGCTGTTTTTTGCACAGTAAGTTGAAATATTTATTGCTATCAATTCAGGGTGCATACATTTGGATGGCTTTTTGCTGTAAGAGGTGTGGTGACAAAAAAAAGTAGTTCTTCTATTTTTTTTTCTCTTTACTGCATATGTTAGTTCTTTTTATATTTTGATAGATCAGACTTTTAAGGATGTGGACATACCAAATTTTCTTTAATTGTTTAATTTGTGTTTAATGAGGGAAGACCGCACCAGATCCATGATCATTAAATGAATACATCACCAGAACATTCCATCAGTACATGAATGGCACCAGCATCCTCATTAGTACTTAGATACAGCACCAAAACAACCATTAATACACTAATTCATTATTAGAACCATAATCGGTAATTGAATATAGCACTGGGACCATCATTATTAATTGAATACATCGCCAGAACCACCAACTGCACATGAATACAGTGAAGAGCAAAAGAGTATCAATGTTTTGAACTTTTGACTTTCAGGCTCCATATCTCACCATCCACTACTTATTTTATTGTGAGACTACCCTCATTTTATAGACAATCATCTTGTCTATCTCATATATAAACTTGAGTTGCAACTATTTGGCATATGATTAATTATGCAGATTCTTGTCATGTCACTGCACTGTTACTGTTTTGCTCCTAAAAATCTAAGTACAATTTTTTATTATTTTATTAGTATTTTGTAAATCCACCTTTGGCTTTCAACACTGCCTGAATCCTTCTGGGCATGCTCTCGATCAGATTCAAACATGTCTTGACCGACATCTAATTCCGGGTCTCTTTTACATGTTCCCAGTTGGTGCATGCTCTTCGACTCGCTTGGATATGTATATAGTTTTTTATTCTATTCTACCCACAAGTGTTAAATTGGATTAAGGTCTGAGGTCTGTGGGGGCCAATCCAGCACTTCGACTTCATTGTCATTGAACCATTTATTTGCCAATCTCAACATATGCTTTGGGTCGTTGTCCTGCTGGAACACTATGTTGTCCTTTTCATACCGATGGTACTCGAGTGTACAAAGTAATTAGTCTTGTAGGATACTCACATATAGCTCAGCATTGAGACCACCATCGATTCTGGTAAAGTATCCAACGCCTTTAGCTGTGAAACAACCCCATATCATCAGACTTCCTTCACCGAACTTGACAGTTCCTTCAATTTCTCCATCCTTTAGCCCCATTTTCCTTTGTTTCTTCCAGACCCATTTTCACCCATCATAGCCTAGTCTATTGACTTTTGTCCCATAGCTGCAAACCACCCGTTTCCTATCTTCTACAGTTCACTTTTCATACCTTTTTGCAAACTTGTGTCGACGCTTCTTATGATGATATTGAAGTCGATGCTTCTTCATCTTTTTTTGAGCCACCATTCAAGACTCGTGTAACATGCGTTACACGGTGCTTGCATAGACATCTGTGATCTCACAATTACGAAACTTACAAGTCACTCCAGCCCGTGATATTGGAAGCAGACTTTGCATCCGTAAGTATGGCAAAAGAGGTGACGGGGAATGCATGATTGGAGCAGTAGGCTGGTACTCAAAAGGAGTTGGATATGCTGGAGACCTTGAAATGGTCTGGGAAGAAGCGCTCCCTGAAGGACGATACATTGCATACCGCATAGACTGCTCTTATCTAGGAGAGGCATCTGAGGTATCAGTGAGGAAGTGGTGGGTGCTGCCTTACATGGTAATTGTAGGGTCTTGTGATGGTGTAGGTGTCTATCTGCCCTTTTTGACACCCACCTGGTTAGGTAAAATGCAATATCCAAGTAGTTGTTGGTGAATTAAGACCCATGAGAACAATGAACATTTCTTCACTCCACATTTGCAAGTACAACTCCCTCTACCTTGATGGTTTTATCATTTAAAATAGTATTTTTCTTTTCACTTTGACTCTTAACACAGACCTTGATTTGTATGTTTCTACAGAAAGAAATTCACAAGAAATGAGGAAACCCCTCCGTCGTCTTTTGTGGCTTTTGAAAGCGACGTTTTGTGAGTAATTTTGACAACATATAATAAGTATAAGTTAAACTTCACTTAAAAGCTATGTTCACACATGTTGTGTTTTTTTAGCATTTTTTGCTGCAGATTTTTATGCAAATTTTCAGCTGTGTTTTGCAGTACCAGCAAAGTCTATGAGAAACCAGAATTCTCTGTTCACACATCATGCTTTTTTGTTGTTGTGTATTTTGTGCCTTGGTTGGGTTTTTGGAAAATAGAGCATGTCACTTTCAGCATTTTTGTCAGTGTTTTTTCACCCTTGGGAAATAATGGGTAGTTGTAAAGGGAAGTGTCTCAGGTTGTACATGTATATACGTATCTGCATGCTAGCCATGCTTGCAGATAAGTATACATGTATATATTGGCCCCACATCTCCCCATGTGTTTCAGTCTGTTTGCTGCTGGAGGAGGTTTCAATAGAATGTCCAGCCATGTTCTAAATCAGGTTTTGCGAGTATGGTTGGACATGAACAAAGATCTTAGCCAGTGGGCAGGGAATAATACATCATTTCCTGTGACATGAAGCTGGACACTGGCTGGACTTAAAAACCCAGAATGCACATGTGCTAAGGCCCCTTAGACTCTTGAGGATGGACATAACAACACATGGCTGAGTATCTCTCTTCCCCTGTAACTTCTTTACTTACTAGCCCTACATACCCTGTACTAACCCTCCTAGATATTGATAGATATATATAGGCAAAGTTGGTATAGTTGGGTGGGCCGATATTGCATGAGTGATTAGCAAACGTGGGTGGAAAATATATTAGGTAATTGGAAATTGTGAATCCGTTTTGTGTACTGTGTTAGTGTGATACCTAGTAGTATATTAACTGTAGACTTTTGTGTAATAAATACCTTTTATTAGCACACGGTTTTGTCTCAGTTGGTATATAGTATAAGGCACAGATAACGTTAGTGGAAATTAATTATTAATAGTCAAGTTTGATGTTAATAGTTAATATCAGACCTCAGTAGAGGTGTAGGAGAGTGCCCCCATTAATTACTGATATTTTGGAGGAAAATCACATCCTTATACAATGGTGAAAAAAATGCTGAAAAAATGCACCAAAATTTGCAGCAGCGTTTTTGATGGTGAAATAGAATGGGTTTTTTTTTTTAACAGAACTTTATGTACATGCATAAATAGAGACAGGACAATGAAAAAAATCGCTGAAAAAACTCACAAAAAATGCATCAAAAAACGCAGCAAAACGTTTTTGACGCAGCTGATTTCCTGCCAGAGATTGTGTTTTGATGCAGTTTTCTGAAGCTGAAAAACACAACATGTGTGAACACAGCCAAAGTAAAACTTAAAGGGGTTTACCTGCAAAGTTCATTTTAATCAATAGATCTTGATAATAATAAATTCCACAATTAGATGTGTTTAAATAAAATGTTCCTGTGCTGAGATAATCTTATAAATGGGCCCCTGCTGTGTAGTGTGTAATGGCTTTGTCTGACGGTACAGGGACATGGACAGATAATTCCACAGCTCCTGGGAAGGGGGAGACGCAAAAGAGTCTACAGACATTACAGGACTGGATCACAAAAAATTCTTTCTTTGAGGTAAAACATTTTTTAAAACCAGGCAGGGAAATGTTTTATCTCACATTCATTTTCAAGGAAAACGAACGAGTGCAATCCGATAAAAAATTGGATTCTACTTTGACCAATATTAATCTATGAGTTACCGCTCATCTGTGATTTTTTTCACAGCTGAAATCGGACTTAGAAAAAAAATCGCAAGTCAATGGGTGCGAGAAAAAAAAATCACACGGCTCTCGGACCTTGCGAGTGCCGTTCAATTTTTAAATACCCAGAATCAGTTAATTTATTTGAAAGAAACACACAGACTCCTTTAATAAATCTAAATTTAACTAATAACATAACACCCATTCCATTGAAGCCGATGTCAATTGAAATAAAATAACAAAGCATCATCATCCTCACCTGTCCCTGACGTGAATAAAATCATCCATTTGTTGCGCGACAGGTCTAGGTCTGCTACATCAAGATGGCAGGCTGTATTGTCGCAAGATACGACTATACAGTCTGCCATCCTGCAGAGACAATTAGCTGTGCAAGCTTGCGCACCTCAGTGTGCTGGCAGAAAGGTCATCGGAGTCCTTATCCAATGAACTCTGTTCACCTCACTAACATTAACGCATGTGCGGTGAGAACTTTCCCACAGTACTGCAGTAAAAAAAGAACACACTTTGTAACGTGTGTTTTCACAGCGCAAATGCACCCAAAGACACATGCATATCATAAATAAATAAAAAAAAATGATGTGGGTTCCCCCCTTCTTTTTATAACCAGCCTTTGTAAAGAACAGAGGTGTGCTCTTGTATTAACAAGATAGGAAGGTCCATAGATATTGGCCCTTTCCCAGCCTAAAAATAAAAGCCTGCAGTTACCCCAGAATTGGCGCATCAATGAGATGCGCCAACTCAGGCTCTTTGCTGGCTTTTCCTGATTGCGTTGGTGCAGTGGCAATTGGGGTAGTAGTTTTATCAGGTTGATGTCAGCTTTGTAATGTAATGATTGACAAAAGTCTGGGATGGGCTGAAATGTTTTGTATGTGGACCTCCATTAAAAAGAACTTTTAATCAACCACGTGAGTGACGGGATTCATCATTTTAAGCCTTGTAATGTCAGCTGGCATCAAAACCAAGGGTTAGTAATGGAGTGGTGTGTATCAGACATCCCCATTACTAACCCAGTAATAAAAAAAAACAAAAACACACACACACACAGGAAAACATAGTTTATTTTAAAGAACACTCCCCCACACCTCGTTCACCTATTTATTAAAAAGCAAAAAAAAAACCATGAAGATCCAACGTAATCCAGCCAATCAGAAGAAGTCCAAAAATGGGAACCTGAAAGACATAAAAGGAAAGTTAAATAAATAAAAGGAAGAAACTCTCGCTCATTCGCCAATTTATTTTTAAATTACAATCTCTGCACCTGCGACGTGACCCATTGGGGTTCCCACGACATCTAACGATTCTGTACAGCAAGCTATGGAGCGTCGTTTTGAGAACCATGCTTCATAGGTCACTCCCGGTTATGTCTCACAACCGATAACGTCAGTAACTTAGTAATGTCATCGCTCATGAGTAGTGTTGAGTGATACCTTCCGATATCAGGAAATATCGGATCGGATTGGATCGGGCCGATACTCAAAAAGTATCGGATATCGCCGATTCCGATACCGGAAACCAATGCAAGTCAATGGGACACAAATATCGGAATGAAAATAAACCCTTTCTTTCCTTGTAGGTTAATTCTACATGAAGGAAAACAACTAACAATAATGTAGAATGTATTGGGGGAGGTGGTTGCCCAAATCGATGGGAACAGTGCTCACAGTGAAACATGAAAAGCCGGCAATTCAGCAGCGGCATACACCGGTACCCGACAATTTAGAACAGAAAGAATAGAGCTTCACACATAGATTAGATAGATAGAAACATGTCAGTCACATATATAATAAGTACAGTGACAGTGTTGCTTACTGTACTTGTCATTTAGTGTAAAGGATTTATTTAAAAAAATAGTGTTTTCATGCACTGTCTCTTTAAAAAAGCTGGCCGGCAATTCAGCAGCGGTACCCGACAATTTAGAACAGAAAGATAGACCATCACACATAGATTAGATAGATATTATGTATGTGACTGACATGTTTCTAAGTACAGTGATAGTGTTGGTTACTGTACTTGTCATTTAGTGTTAAAATAAAGGATTTATTAAAAAAAAAATTGGCGTGGGGTTCCCCGTAATTTTAGGCTCTAGCGGAGGTTAAGCACATGGCTGGGGCAGATGTTTGAAGTCTGGGAAGGGGGTAATACCCACGGAGCTTCCCAGGCTACTAATATCAGCCCCCAGCTGAATACCTAGCCTTTTCTAGCTATTAAAATGGGGGACCTCCCCAAAAAAATGACGTGGGGTCCCCCCTATGTTAATAGCTAGCAAAGGCTAGGCAGACAGCTGGGGGCTGATATTAATAGCCCAGGAAGGGTGCCATGAATATTGGCACCCTCCCAGGCTAGAAACACCAGCCGTCAGCCGCCCCCAGAAATGTCGCATCCATAGGATGCGCCAATTCTGGCACATAGCCTCGCTCTTCCCACTGCCCTGTAGCGGTGGCAGTGGGGTAATAGGGCTGGGGTTGATGTCAGCTTATAATGCCAGCTGACATCAAGCCCAGGTTAGTAATGGAGAGGCGTCTATAATACACCCCCATTGCTAACCCCATAGTCAAAGTTACAAAAAAACACAAACACCCAGAATAAAGTCCTTTAATTGAAATAAACACACAATTCTTTATTGTTCTAAATTAAACCATACTTACCATCACGCCCATTCCAGCTGAAGCCAACGATCTCCTGCAATAAAAGAAAAATAATAAAGCAACATCATCCTTACTTTTCCATGGTTCCCAGGATAGCTCCAGCTCTGCTACATCGAGATGACGGGCTGGACCGCAGCAGAAAGCTGCCATCTAGCCTGTCATCCCGCAGACACTGAGAAGCGCAGGTATGCTTGCGCTCCTCAGTTTCTGGCTGTGACGGCATCCAGATGAGCCGACAATGAACTCAGCTCACCTCATGCACGTCACTGACAGCGTGGGAGAATTCTCCTGCGCATGCGGCGAGCTTGAGAGAATTCTCACGCTAAAGCGCTTAGCGCAGCAGAATTTTCCCACGCTGTCAGTGACGTGCATGAGGTGAGCTGAGTTCATTGGACATAACCTCGGCTCATCTGGATGCCGTCACAGCCAGACACTGCAGAGCGCAAGCATGCGTACTCTTCTCAGTGTCTGCGGGATGACAGGCTGGATGGCAGCTTTCTGCTGCGGTCCAGCCTGTCATCTCGATGTAGCAGAGCTGAAGCTGTCGTGGGAACCATGGAAAGGTAAGGATGATGTTGCTTTATTATTTTTCTTTTATTGCAGGAGATCATTGACTTCAGCTGGAATGGGCGTGATGGTAAGTATGGCTTAATGTAGAACAATAAAGAATTGTGTGTTTATTTCAATTAAAGGACTTTTTTCTGAGTGTTGTGTTTTTTTTAAATACTTTACTAGAAATTCATGGCGGTCATGTCTAATAATGGCGTGACCCCATGAATTTCGGGCTTAGGGCCAGCTGATAATGCCAAGCTGGCCCTAAACCCTTTATTACCCAGTGAGCCACCGCACCAGGGCCCTGGATGAGTTGGGTACAGCGCCAGAAGATGGCGCTTCTATGAACGTGCCATTTTCCGGGGTGACTGTGAACTACAATTTGCTGCGGGGGGGGGGGGGGGGGGCAGAAAGCTTGGGCCTCCCTGCTCTGCGGATACCAGCCCCCAGCTGCCTAGTTGTACCTGGCTGAACACAAATATAGTGCGAAGCCCCACGTCAATTTTTTTTTAAAATTATTTCGTGAATTTCCTGAAATAATTTTTTAAAAATTGACATGGGGCTTCGCACTATATTTGTGTCCAGCCAGGTACAGCAGGCAGGAAGGGGCAGCCCCCAACCACCAGCTGCCTATTTTTACCTGGCCGGACACAACAATATAGGGAAGCCCTTTTTTTCTTAATTGTTTCATGAATTTCATGAAATAATTAAAAAAAAAATACGTGGGGCTTCGCGCTATTTTTGTGTCCAGCCAGGTACAACTAGGCAGCTGGGGGCTGGAATCTGCAGTGCAGGGAGGCCCAAGCTTTCTGCCCCCCCCCCCCCCCCCCCACCCCCGCTGCAAATTGCAGTCCGCAGCCACCCCGGAAAATGGCGCGTTCATAGAAGCGTCATCTTCTGGCGCTGTACCCAACTCATCCAGGGCCCTGGTGCGGTGGCTCACTGGGTAATAAAGGGGTTAGGGCCAGCTTGGTATTATCAGCTGGCCCTAAGCCCGAAATTCATGGGGTCACGCCAATATTAGACATGACCGCCATGAATTTCTAGTAAAGTATTTCAAAAAACACAACACCCAGAATAAAGTCCTTTAATTGAAATAAACACACAATTCTTTATTGTTCTAAATTAAACCATACTTACCATCACGCCCATTCCAGCTGAAGCCAACGATCTCCTGCAATAAAAGTAAAATAATAAAGCAACATCATCCTTACCTTTCCATGGTTCCCAGGACAGCTTCAGCTCTGCTACATTCACATGACAGGCTGGATCGCAGCCGAAAGCTGCCATCCAGCTTGCCATGACGCAGACACTGAGAAGCGCAGGCATGCTTGCGCTCCTCAGTGTCTGGCTGTAACGGCACAAAGATGAGCCGAGGTCATGTCCAATGAACTCAGCTCACCTCATGCACGTCACTGACAGCGTGGGAAAATTCTCCTGCACTCAGCGCTTCAGCGTGAGAATTCTCCCACGCTGCATGAGGTGAGCTGAGTTCATTGGACATGCACGTCACTGACAGCGTGGGAAATTTCTCACTCTGAAGCGCTGAGTACAGTAGAATTTTCCCACGCTGTCAGTGACGTGCATGAGGTGAGCTGAGTTCATTGAACATGAACTCGGCTCATCTGGATGCCGTCACAGCCAGACACTGAGGAGCGCAAGCATGCCTACTCTTCTCAGTGTCTGCTGCATGGCAAGCTGGATGGCAGCTTTCTGCAGCGATCCAGCCTGTCATGTGAATGTAGCAGAGCTGAAGCTGTCGTGGGAACCATGGAAAGGTAAGGATGATGTTGCTTTATTATTTTACTTTTATTGCAGGAGATCGTTGGCTTCAGTCGGAATGGGCGTGATGGTAAGTATGGTTTAATTTAGAACAATAAAGAATTGTGTCTTTATTTCAATTAAAGGACTTTATTCTGGGTGTTTATGTTTTTTTTTTAACTTTGACTATGCTCCATTACTAACCTGGGCTTGATGTCAGCTGGCATTATAAGCTGACATCAACCCCAGCCCTATTACCCCACTGCCACCGCTACAGGGCAGTGGGAAGAGCGAGGCTAAGTGCCAGAATTGGCGCATTCTATTTATGCGCCATTTCTGAGGCGGCTGACGGCTGGTGTTTCTAGCCTGGGAGGGGGCCAATATTCATGGCACCCTTCCTGAGCTATTAATATCAGCCCCCAGCTGTCTGCCTAGCCTTTGCTAGCTATTAAAAAAGGGGGGACCCCACGTCATTTTTTTGGGGGGTCCCCCATTTTAATGAGACATGACCGGGAGTGACCCGTGAAGCGACCTATGAGCCCATTCCAATAAAATGAAGGTAAACTATTTCATCAACTGTTGTGTTCAAACTTTTTATTGGTACTGTACATGAGCATCCCTTTATAGTGAACCCCTTCAGTGCTGTTACTTTTTCTTCTCTTTGTAATTTATTACTCAAGAAGCTGTCCTCTTTTCTCATATATCCTGAAGTTCTAAATCTTGAAGGGGTTGTCCGGTCAAAATGGATAAGTCTGCAGTCACACTGTGTGACTGCAGACTCATGAATCCCCCTAGCACAGGCACTTTGCGCTATGGGGATTTGCCGATATGAGACCCGGGACCGGAGGCTATGTATGGTTTCATGTATGTGTATGTGAATGGTTAAAGTGGATCTGTCTCCAGATTTCACAATCCTTCCTCTTCTGCTACTGGTGACATCTCTCACTGCTAAGTGCAAACAGATGCTGGTACGGAAAGTATTCAGACCCCTTTAAATTTGTCACTCTTTTTTTCATTGTAGCCATTTGGTAAATTCTAAAATGTTCATTTTTTTTCTCATTAAAGTACACTCTGCACCCCATCTTGACTGAAAAAAAAACAGAAATGTAGACATTTTTGCAAATTTATTAAAAAATAATATCTGAAATATCATATGGTCATAAGTATTCAGACCCTTTGCTCAGACACTCATATTTAAGTCACATGCTGTCCATTTCCTTGTGATCCTCCTTGAGATGGTTCTACTCCTTCATTGGAGTCCAACTGCGTTTAATTAAACTGATAGGACTTGATTTGAAAAGGCACACACCTGTCTGTATAAGACCTCACAGCTCACAGTGCATTTCAGACCAAATGAGAATCATGAGCTCAAAGGAACTGCCCAAGGAGCTCAGAGACAGAATTGTGGCAAGACACAGATCTGGCTAAGGTTGCAAATGAATTTCTGCATTACCCAAGGTTCCTAAAAGCAAAGTGGCCTCCATAATCTTTAAATGGAAGAAGTTTGGGACCACCAGAAGTCTTCCTAGACCTGGCCGTCCAGCCAAACAGAGCAATCATGGGAGAAGAGCCTTGGTGAGAAAGGTAAAGAAGAACCCCAAGATCACTGTGGCTGAGCTCCAGAGATGCAGTAGGGAGATGGGAGAAAGTTCCACAAAGTCAACTATCACTGTAGCCCTCCACCAGTTGGGCCTTTATGGCAGAATGGCCCGATGGAAGCCTCTCCTCAGTGCAAGAAATATGAAAGCCTGCATAAAGTTTGCTGAAAAACACATCAAGGACTCCAGACTATGAGAAATAAGATTCTCTGGACCGATGAGATGAAGATAGAACTTTTTGGTGATAATTCTAAGCGGTATGTGTGGAGAAAACCAGGCACTGCTCATCACCTGCCCAATACAATCCCAACAGTGAAACATGGTGGTGGCAGCATCATGCTATGGGGGTCTTTTTCAGCTGCAGGGACATGACGACTGGTTGCAATTGAAGGAAACATGAATGTGGCCAAGTACAGAGATATCCTGGATGAATACCTCTACCAGAGTGCTTTGGACCTCAGACTTGGCCGAAGGTTCACCTTCGAACAAGACAATGACCCTAAGCACACAGCTATAATGACAAAGGCGTGGCTTCAGAACAACTCTGTGACCATTCTTGACTGGTCCAGCCAGAGCTCTGGCCTAAACCCAATTGAGCATCTCTGGAGAGACCTGAAAATGGCTGTCTACTAACGTTCACCATCCAACCTGACAGAACTGGAGAAAGGAAGAATGGCAGAGGATCCCCAAATCCAGGTGTGAAAAAATTGTTGCATCATTCCCAAGAAGACTCATGACTGTACTAGCTCAAAAGAGTGCTTCTACTCAATACCGAGCAAAGGGGCTGAATAGTTATGACCATGTGATATTTCAGTTTTTCTTGTTTAATAAATTTGCAAAAATTTCTACATTTCTGTTTTTTTTTTCAGTCAAGATGGAATGCAGAGTGCACTTTAATGAGAAAAAAATGAACTTTTTAGAATTTACCAAATGGCTGCAATGAAACAAAGAGTGAAAAATTTAAAGGGGTCTGAATACTTTCCGTACCTACTGTATATTGTCCTCTATTTGGTTCTTCCTGAACCTTGGTATTTGGTGATTCTTCCTATGGTCAGAATGCACCTAGGTCTTTCTAGGGTCTCAACTGATGTAATATTACTTTTTCTTTCCTTAAAGGGAACCTGTGACATGAAAGAAGCTATTTTTCTGCATATATGGGGTTAATCTGCAGATTAATAGAGTTCTGAACCTGCCCAGCACTTAGACCCCTACTGTCATGAGGTAATGATCTTTATTCCTCCTTTTAGCATTCTGGTTTCAGTCACGGGCGGCGCCGGCGCGGGTTCAGTCACCGTTCTCTGTATAGAGTGCGGTGGCTGTAACCTCGTCCCCGCCAGTGATTGACAGCCGGCCCTACTGCTGAGCTGCTGTAAGTCAGTGCAGGGGGAGTGTTTGCAGCCACTTCTCACTATACACAGAGCGGTGACTGAATCCAATGGATGCCGGGAGAAATAAAGTTCAGAGCAGGGTTAATCTGGAGATTATCCCCATATCTGCAGTCTGATTGTGTTTTTTTCAGGTGACAGGTTCCCTTTAAGGAAAGAACCATTTTTTATTGTAGTTAATAATTCTTACATGCATGTAGTAATGTCTTTTTTTTTCTTAAATCTGCAGTGCAAGTGGGCCTAGCGGACAACTCTACGAGCATTCAGAAGGTATAATGAAATCTATGACTTTATATTTTATTGATTCCAAACTTTTTATAGGTTTTATAAAATGTACATATAAATAATAGCTTGACACCGGCAATAAAATCTAAAAGGGAATTTGTCGGCAGGTTTTACTTCTCATCTGAGAGGAGCGTAATGTAGACAAATAGAAGCTGAATCCAACAATGTATCACTTAGATTACTGGTTGCAGCAGTTCTGACCCAATCAGAGCTTTTAGATTTAGAATGAAGCAGAGCTGAGAAAGCTGTCCCCACCCACACCAGGCTCTCCATGTACAAAGTCCATAGACGGTGTGCTGCTTATCACAGCAGGGGGCGTTGCTGGACTAGTGTTGTCCGGCAATGTTAATCTCTTCTTGATAAATCCTTGACAATTACTAAGCAACACCGCACGCACTTTGACAAGTGACACATCTCTGAATTCTGTGTTTCAGCCGCTATCTCCTGCTGTCCTCAGATTACATAGCAAAAACCTGCTGACAGATTCCCTTTAACCCCTTTACAACCCAAGGTGGTTTGCACGTTAATGACCAGGCCAATTTTTACAATTCTGACCACTGTCACTTTATGAGGTAATTACTCTGGAACGCTTCAACGGATCCCCCTGATTCTGAGATTGTTTTTTTGTGACATATTGTACTTCATGATTGTGGTAAAATTTCTTCGATATCACTTGCGTTTATTTGCGAAAAAAATGGAAATTTGGCGAAAATTTTGAAAATTTTGCAATAAATAACATTTCCCACATGTCTACTTTACATCAGCACAATTTTGGAACCAACATTTTTTTTTTGTTAGGGAGCTATAAGGGTTAAAAGTTGACCAGCGATTTCTCATTTTTACAACAAAATTTACAAAAACAATTTTTTTAGGGACCACATCACATTTGAAGTCACTTTGAGGGGTCTATATGACATAAAATACCCAAAAGTGACACCATTCTAAAAACTGCACCCCTCAAAGTGCTCAAAACCACATTCAAGAACTTTATTAACCCTTCAGGTGCTTCACACCAATTAATTGAACGTGAAAGGAATAAATGGACATTTAACTTTTTTTCACTAACATTTTATTTTAGACCCCAATTTTTGTATTTTCACAAGGGTACCAGGAGAAATTGCACCCCATAAGTTGTTGTGCAATTTCTCCTAAGTATGCAGATACCCCATGTGTTGGAGAAAACTACTGTTTGGGCGCATGTCAGGGCTCGGAAGGGAAGGAGTGACGCTTTTGAACGCAGACTTTGATGGAATGGTCTGTGGGCGTGATGTCACGTTCTCAGAACCCCTGATGTGCCTAAACAGTGGAAATGCCCAACAAGTGCCCCCTTTTTGGTAGTGGTAGTTGATTTTTGAATTTTATAATGTAGTTGTTAGGAGGGCGGTTGCAGACAACTTTATTAAAATGGAACGCAACCGACCTCGGGGTCCGCGATGCAGCCTGGAGGACTGCTGCCGAACACTTTCCGGGTGGAAAGGTACGCAACCAACTTAAATGTTAAACCCTTCCGTGTTACCGCACACATGAACGGGTATAGCGGTTCGCTCTATCTCCGTTAACTGCACGGGAGAAGAGTGACCGGGATAGCACCTACTTAACTGAAGAACCACTCCGTGTTAATGCACACGGAGCTGGCTTCAGCGGTTCACACAATCTCCAAGACCTGCAGGGAGACGTGCGACTGGAGGGAAAGCAGTAGCCCTATCTTCGATACAGGCGCTACGCTCTAGGGATTGGCGCTAGATGCGTGTGTGACTACGCGACGGGTACACGTGCCTCCAGCCGGCGTGCCACCTGACAGAAGGTTACTACTCCACGTGGCTGACAGGCGATAGCCGTGGACAGGGTGTCTGCAGGCTGCTCGAGGTATTAGGAGACTCCTTTGGCTGAGCCAGGCTGCTAGACGTAGCTACCTGCCTAAGCAAATCTAAGCCTGCCTGAGTGACCTACGCTAATTAGCCAAGCTAACTCTGGCATCGGCAGGTCACGGAGAGAGCAGCTAGAGAGCACGTGGAATACACTCGTCCACACAAACAACACTTGCAAAATGATCTGAGCGCTGCGCCATGTTTGTGGGGGGGCCTTTTAAAGACTAAGCCCTTACCCACGCGCCATTGGTGATGTTACCCGTGGACCAATCAGTCGGTGGCAGGTCACCGGGTCAGGTGAGTGCCAACCCACCAATCATGATCCGCCAGGTCACGGACATGCTCAGTTCGGCAAATCCTGGACTTAGATTCCACAAGCCCTGTCTCCTTCTGCAACCTATGCTTAACATTGCTAGGCACAGCTACCTGGGAGATAAACAGTGCTCGCGGACCAGCTAGGCGTTGGGGCTGACGGTGATTCTGAGCAGCATCAGCCCTGGCTGGACTGAAATGGGAGACCATAGAAGGTCCTGGACCCATTTCGAATCCAGCACCAGACCGACACCTAACAGTAGTGTTATACATCAGTTGTGTAGGACAACCTGATGAACACTACACAACTGATGTATGACAACCTGACGAACACTACGTCAGTTGTGTAGTGTTTGTCAGGTTCTCATACGTCAGAAATTAATTTAATAGTCCATCGAAGTATGGTACCTTTTGAAGCAGTCTTTCATACACAGGCCAGGTTTGTCAGGGCAGTTGTCACATTGATAAATGGTGTCCTTGCGTATTCCACTTTTATAACACACTCGGCTCCTCTTTTGTGACTTTCCTTTTTTTCCGCTGTGAGGGATCTGCCCTGGGAAATGCTGGCCTGGTACAATTCTCAGTCCTTCAATTCCGGAACTACTAGGGCCTGCTCTGTCACCGCTGCCAAATATCAGGGCCTTGATAACAGTCTCCTGGAAGTGAAGGTACGACGTAGAAGTCTGGCCTGCACATTGTGACAGAAGGAAAGCGTTGTGCATTGCCATCTGTACAATGTGCACGGCCAGCTTCTTATACCATACCTTGGCCTTTCTGAAAGATCAACTCCCCCCATGTACTTGTACCCCACTACACAGTCTGGTTTGGCGACCTGTGTAGTGGAACCTCTTACAGAGCTGAGGGTGCTGCCATCACCATGTATGGTGGTCAACAAAAGGACATCCCTCTTGTCCTTGTACTTGACCATCAGCAGGTGGTCGCTACATTGGGCTCTGCTCTCACCCCTTCTGAGCAGCTGCCCAATTAGCGTCTTTGGGAGGCCTTTCTAATTTTTGCGGACAGTACCGCAGGCTGCAGTACGTCGCGCAGAGAGGGACTTGAAGAGCGGGATACTTGTATAAAAGTTATCCACAAAGAGGTGATAACCTTTATCCAGCAGTGGGTGCACCAAGTCCTACACAATTTTCCCACTCACTCCCAGAACGGGGAGGCATTCAGGGGGTTCAATCTGGGAGTCCTTCCCTTCATAAGCTCTAAACTTGTGAGTGTACCCTGAGGTACTCTGAAAAAGTTTATACAGCTTGATCCCGTACCTGGACCTCTTACTGGGCAGGTACTGCCGGAATCCAAGCCGCCTTTTAAAAGAGATTAAGGACTCATCCACGCAGATGTCCCTTTGGGGCACGTCCACTTCAGCAAACTTGTTGTTGAAGTGTTCGATGACCGGCCGAACTTTGAAAAGACGATCAAAGTTCGGGTCATCGCGTGCAGGACACCTTGCATTATCTTGGTAATGCAAGAACTTGTGGATGGCCTGAAAGCGTCTCCAGATCATGGCCATTCGGAACACTGGAGTGTTATACAAAACGTCAACACTCCAGTATTGCCGAAGTTCGGGCTTGTTCAGGATCCCCATAAGAAGGACCAGGCCCCAAAACTTCATCATTTCTACTGTGTCTACAGGAGACCAGTTAGAAAATGATGAAGAGGGGTTTTGTTCCAAAAATTGATGAGCGTATAAATTAGTTTGGCCCACCATGAGGTTTACAAAATCCTCAGAGAAAAAGACTTTGAAAAAGTCTATTTCTGTGAGGCCGGTGGTGTCAAACTTGATTCCTGATTCCGCCACAAAATCAGTAATCAGTGGTGCATCATTTTCGGGGGGCGAGGTCCATATGGGATCAGTAGTGGGGAGCGCTGGATCATTGTCTCTCCTGCGGCGATGGCGGAGCAGTCCAGCAGAACCGGAGGAAGAGGAGGAAGAAGAGGAAGACGAGTCGGAAAATTAAATAAATGTGGGATCCTCGCCCTCGCTGTCAGTGTCGGTGGCAAGAATAGCGTATGCCTCCTCCGCTGAATAGCGAGTTTGGGATGAGCGGGACATTGTTTTTTATGTATGTGGTGCGTGTGTGTTCATACTTTATTTAGAGTGTGTGTGTGTCAATACTTTGTTTAGAGTGTGTGGAAAAAGGAAATTCTGTATGTGGTGCAAACAGCAACGATGTCACCGATCAATACTCGGCGGCTGCTGGATGTGCGCACGGATGTGTGGGGAGTGGGAAGAGGGAAATTGGGGTGGTTGAGGGGAGATCAGAGATGACTTACCAAAGTCCTCTCTGTTCTTCTTTCAGGATCAGGAGCCTGGACCGGGAGCCCGGCGCTGGTGACCAGGAGCCCGGCGCAGGAGACTGGGAGCCCGGAGCAGGAAACCGGGAGCCCGGAGCAGGAGACCGGCGCTGGTGACCGGGAGCCCAGAGCAGGAGACCGGGAGCCCGGAGCAGGAGACCGGGAGCCCGGAGCAGGAGACCGGTACTGGAGCTGGAGAACAGAACCAAGAGAATTAACAGGGACACTGGGGTGAGGGAGATTGGGGTGGGAAGGGGGGTAAAAAGATGGGGGAGTGGGGAGAGGGGGATTGGGGTGGATGAGGGGAGATCAGAGATGGACTTACCAAGGGGTCAACAGGATCAGCAGCAGGACCGGAACAGGAGACGGAGCCCGGAGCAGGAGACCGGAGCTGGTGACCGGGAGCCTGGAACGAGAGCCCGGCGCTGGTGACCGGGAGCCCGGTGCCGGAGCCTGGCGCTGGTGACCGGGAGCGGAGCTGGAGACTCGGACCGGAGCTGGAGACCGCTGCAGGACGCAGAAAAAAGAATGGTGGTAAGGGGGGGTAAAAAGAGGGGGGAGGGGGGATTGGGGTGGATGAGGGGAGAACAGACTTACCAAAGTCTTCTCTGCAGGATCAGCAGCAGGATCAGCAGCAGGCTCTGGAGCAGGATACCCAGGACGCTGGAGCAGAAGATCCAGGAGCAGCAGCAGCGACTGGAACAGGAGAGAAGATGGTCTTGTGGTGTCACAGAATATTCTGTGGCACTACAAGGCTCAGCACACACACATCAGATGTGACCGCTCTGTAGAAATCCTCACCAAGTGTGAGGGTCTGCAGGGCGGTCACAGGGTGATGATGGGGTGGTGACAGGTGGAGGTAGTCAGATAATCTGATTGGAGCAATCAATGTCATCAATGATTGCTCCAATCAGAGTTCCTGAATACAGGTGACCGGGCGGTCACAGGGAGGTGTCACCTCTCTGTGACCCCCTGTGGTGCATGCTGTGCCCTAGCCATCTGATTGGTGACATTGATTGCACCAATCAGACATGGCTGTAGCAGAGCACGCACAACAGGGGGTCACAGAGAGGTGACACCTCCCTATGACAGCCCGGTCATCTGTATTCAGGAACTCTGATTGGAGCGATCGATGTCATCATCGATCGCTCCAATCACAGCAGTCTGGGGACTTTGATTACATTACAGGGGGTCATGGGGCAGTGACAGGCAGGTCACAAGCCGGTCACCGCCCCATGTCCGTCCTGTTGTCGCGCTACGATCGGTGCGATCGATGTGATCGGCGATCGCACCGATCATAGCAGTCTGGGGCCAGGGCTGGGGTGTCCTAGCAATAGCCTAGGATCGGTGCTCTTTGATCTGCAGCCTAGGATCGGTGCTCCTCTGTTTCCGGCAATCACATTGCCGGAAACAGTGAGTAATGCTGTAAAGAGGTGTAAAGGGGTTAACAGAGCATGGATCGGGGGTCGGCAATTAGTTTTCTCAAGGGCTCACATGAAATACTGTGACTGTAGTGCAGGGCTAAACCAACACACTGAATTTAAGAATATTAGTGGAAATATTAAGCAAAGTTATATTAATTTATACTGCTTACTATTGATGAGAATTAAGTATGTTGATCCACTGCCACTATTAGGCAATGTGCCCACAATGCAGAAACGCTCCGGATTTTTCCTGAGCTTTTCTGCATCTCCCTGGCAGAAAAAACTCATGCAGATTTTACATGCGTATTTTCAGCCCGGGACAAGCGTTTGTCACGCGTTTAGCACATGCGATTTCCCATGCGGGTTGTCAAGCGTTTTCTAAAAGATTTTGGCTTGGAAAAGTGCTTGACAACTTGGTCACACTATATAAATCCATGCAACCGTGTGACCAAGTTAGTTAAAAAAAAGAATAAAAATGGTAAAAACTCTAAAAAAATCCATTATACTCACCTTCCGATGGCCCACGGTCTCCTTCTCCGGTCTCCCTGGTGGCCCGTGGTGGTGTAAAAGGACCTTCCATGATGTAATTTAGTCAGGTGACAGGTCACATGACCGCTGACGTTGCCGAGCCACCGGGGAGCCAAGACACACCGGAGAGAAGACCGCAGGCCATCAGAAGGTGAGTATAATGTTTTTTTTAATTTAAATTTTTTTTTTACAGGTACTATGGTACCCGGGTCTGGATGAGAGTCTCCTCTTCTGCATCCGCACATTGAATTGCTTAATTTCCGCATGTGTACATGTAGTCATGCAGATATTATGCGATTCAATGCAAGTCAATGGCGGCAAAAACGCTGCGCTTACGCAAAATAGTTGGTAGTGCTGCGCTTTTTTCTGTAATAATAATCCGCAGCGGATATTTCCGCAGCATGTGCACAGCACATGTGGATTATCATTGGGGAACATTGCAGACCTCCTACCAAGCGTTTTTTAAGCGTAATTGCCGCTGCAGAAACGCTTAAAAAACGCATAGTGGGCACACAGCCCACTAGAGCTTATTTTATTGTGTTCTTACTAGGAGCAGCCAATCAAAACCATATGATTTATGAATTATTATAACGTCTCATGCAGGGGCGGGCACTGAGACCAAAGGGTCCCTGTGCAAGAATTGTGTATGGCCCCCCCTTCTTAAAGGGGACTTTCATTTTAATTATTTTTGTGCTCATCGGCTTGCGCTAGGGAAAAAAAATAATAAAATCAGAGTTACTCATTTTCACCTAGTCTAAAAATAATAAAATCAGAGTTACTCATTTTCACCTAGTCTAAAAATAATAAAATCAGAATTACTCATTCTCACCTAGTCAAAAAATAATAAAATCAGAGTTACTCATATTCACGTAGTCTAAAAATAATAAAATCAGTTACTCATTTTCACCTAGTCTAAAAATAATAAAATCAGACTTACTCATTTTCACCTAGTCTAAAAATAATAAAATCAGAGTTACTCATTTTCACCTAGTCTAAAAATAATAAAATCAGAGTTACTCATTTTCACCTAGTCTAAAAATAATAAAATCAGAGTTACTCATTTTCACCTAGTCTAAAAATAATAAAATCAGAGTTACTCATTCTCACCTAGTCTAAAAATAATAAAATCAGAGTTACTCATTTTCACCTAGTCTAAAAATAATAAAATCAGTTACTCATTTTCACCTAGTCTAAAAATAATAAAATCAGAGTTACTCATTCTCACCTAGTCTAAAAATAATAAAATCAGAGTTACTCATTTTCACCTAGTCTAAAAATAATAAAATCAGAGTTACTCATTCTCACCTAGTCTAAAAATAATAAAATCAGAGTTACTCATTTTCACCTAGTCTAAAAATAATAAAATCAGAGTTACTCATTTTCACCTAGTCTAAAAATAATAAAATCAGAGTTACTCATTCTCACCTAGCCTAAAAATAATAAAATCAGAGTTACTCATTTTCACCTAGTCTAAAAATAATAAAATCAGAGTTACTCATATTCAAGTAGTCTAAAAATAATAAAATCAGAGTTACTCATTTTCACCTAGTCTAAAAATAATAAAATCAGTTACTCATTTTCACCTAGTCTAAAAATAATAAATCAGAGTTACTCATTTTCACCTAGTCTAAAAATAATAAAATCAGAGTTACTCATTTTCACCTAGTCTAAAAATAATAAAATCAGAGTTACTCATTTTCACCTAGTCTAAAAATAATAAAATCAGAGTTACTCATTTTCACCTAGTCTAAAAATAATAAAATCAGAGTTACTCATTTTCACCTAGTCTAAAAATAATAAAATCAGAGTTACTGATTTTCACCTAGTCTAAAAATAATAAAATCAGAGTTACTCATTTTCACCTAGTCTAAAAATAATAAAATCAGAGTTACTCACTTTCACCTAGTCTAAAAATAATAAAATCAGAGTTACTCATTTTCACCTAGTCTAAAAATAATAAAATCAGAGTTACTCATTGTCACCTAGTCTAAAAATAATAAAATCAGAGTTACTCATTTTCACCTAGTCTAAAAATAATAAAATCAGAGTTACTCATATTCACGTAGTCTAAAAATAATAAAATCAGAGTTACTCATTTTCACCTAGTCTAAAAATAATAAAATCAGTTACTCATTTTCACCTAGTCTAAAAATAATAAATCAGAGTTACTCATTTTCACCTAGTCTAAAAATAATAAAATCAGAGTTACTCATTTTCATCTAGTCTAAAAATAATAAAATCAGAGTTACTCATTTTCACCTAGTCTAAAAATAATAAAATCAGAGTTACTCATTTTCACCTAGTCTAAAAATAATAAAATCAGAGTTACTCATTTTCACCTAGTCTAAAAATAATAAAATCAGAATTACTCATTTTCACCTAGTCTAAAAATAATAAAATCAGAGTTACTCATTTTCACCTAGTCTAAAAATAATAAAATCAGAGTTACTCACTTTCACCTGGTCTAAAAATAATAAAATCAGAGTTACTCATTTTCACCTAGTCTAAAAATAATAAAATCAGAGTTACTCATTTTCACCTAGTCTAAAAATAATAAAATCAGTTACTCATTTTCACCTAGTCTAAAAATAATAAATCAGAGTTACTCATTTTCACCTAGTCTAAAAATAATAAAATCAGAGTTACTCATTTTCACCTAGTCTAAAAATAATAAAATCAGAGTTACTCATTTTCACCTAGTCTAAAAATAATAAAATCAGAGTTACTCATTTTCACCTAGTCTAAAAATAATAAAATCAGAGTTACTCATTTTCACCTAGTCTAAAAATAATAAAATCAGAGTTACTCATTTTCACCTAGTCTAAAAATAATAAAATCAGAGTTACTCATTTTCACCTAGTCTAAAAATAATAAAATCAGAGTTACTCATTTTCACCTAGTCTAAAAATAATAAAATCAGAGTTACTCATTTTCACCTAGTCTAAAAATAATAAAATCAGAGTTACTCATTTTCACCTATTCTAAAAATAATAAAATCAGAGTTACTCATTTTCACCTAGTCTAAAAATAATAAAATCAGAGTTACTCATTTTCACCTAGTCTAAAAATAATAAAATCAGAGTTACTCATTTTCACCTAGTCTAAAAATAATAAAATCAGAGTTACTCATTTTCACCTAGTCTAAAAATAATAAAATCAGAGTTACTCATTTTCACCTAGTCTAAAAATAATAAAATCAGAGTTACTCATTTTCACCTAGTCTAAAAATAATAAAATCAGAGTTACTCATTTTCACCTAGTCTAAAAATAATAAAATCAGAGTTACTCATTTTCACCTGGTCTAAAAATAATAAAATCAGAGTTACTCATTTTCACCTAGTCTAAAAATAATAAAATCAGCGTTACTCATTTTCACCTAGTCTAAAAATAATAAAATCAGAGTTACTCATTTTCACCTAGTCTAAAAATAATAAAATCAGAGTTACTCATTTTCACCTAGTCTAAAAATAATAAAATCAGAGTTACTCATTTTCACCTAGTCTAAAAATAATAAAATCAGCGTTACTCACTTTCACCTGGTCTAAAAATAATAAAATCAGAGTTACTCATTTTCACCTAGTCTAAAAATAATAAAATCAGAGTTACTCATTTTCACCTAGTCTAAAAATAATAAAATCAGAGTTACTCATTTTCACCTAGTCTAAAAATAATAAAATCAGAGTTACTCATTTTCACCTAGTCTAAAAATAATAAAATCAGAGTTACTCATTTTCACCTAGTCTATTGATGTCTTTATGCTCCTGGCCTGTCCGTGTTTACAGGCTGCAGTGGTAATATCTCATGTGACCACTGTAGCCAATCATAGGGTCAGCAGCTTGTTCCATCTACCTTGGCATTACTGCTGAGCTCAGTCATTAAAAGGGTTTTCCTACAAACAAAAGTTAATTTTATAAATTGGCTGTGTCTGACCGTGTGCGGAACATGGTCTGATCATACCACAGCTCCTGGGCAGGGAAGGCTGCAAAAGACAATGCAGACATTCCAGCACGGGATCTCATAGGATTGATTCATTTTGTGAGGTAAAATATTTCACTGCCTGTGTTTAAACAATATTTTACCTCTCAAAATGAATCCTTTGTGATCCCCTGATGTAATGTCTGTATTGTCTTTGGCTTCCTCCTCCGCTCAGGAGCTGTGGTATTTTCCATACACGGTCAGACACAGACCATTTTTAAAATGAACTTTTGTTTCTGGGAAAACCCCTTTAAGCTCCAGCAGTCACGTGTTTTAGTCAGGACATCACGGCTGCAGCCTGAAAACAAAGACCAGGGCAGTAGCGGAAGAGGAATTGCTGACCCTGAGAGTATCCCTGATTTTATTGTTTTTCTCTAGGGCAAGCCTAAGGACAGTAAAAGAATTAAAACAGAAATTCACTTTAAGTAACATTATTTGATGCAATAAAAACATGTTAGGCACAAATCAAAAAATCACTTGTCATACAAGTAACATGAGTGCATCACACACCAGACACATCACACAAGCACAGCGCAGACTTGAGAGATGTCACACAAGCACAGCGCAGACTTGAGAGATGTCACACAAGCACAGCGCAGACTTGAGAGATGTCACACAAGCACAGCGCAGACTTGAGAGATGTCACACAAGCACAGCGCAGACTTGAGAGATGTCACACAAGCACAGCGCAGACTTGAGAGATGTCACACAAGCACAGCGCAGACTTGAGAGATGTCACACAAGCACAGCGCAGACTTGAGAGATGTCACACAAGCACAGCCCAGACTTGAGAGATGTCACACAAGCACAGCACAGACTTGAGAGATGTCACACAAGCACAGCGTAGACTTGAGAGATGTCACACAAGCACAGCACAGACTTGAGAGATGTCACACAAGCACAGCGCAGACTTGAGAGATGTCACACAAGCACAGCGTAGACTTGAGAGATGTCACACAAGCAGAGCGCAGACTTGAGAGATGTCACACAAGCACAGCGCAGACTTGAGAGATGTCACACAAGCACAGCGCAGACTTGAGAGATGTCACACAAGCACAGCGCAGACTTGAGAGATGTCACACAAGCACAGCGCAGACTTGAGAGATGTCACACAAGCACAGCGTAGACTTGAGAGATGTCACACAAGCAGAGCGCAGACTTGAGAGATGTCACACAAGCACAGCGCAGACTTGAGAGATGTCACACAAGCACAGCGCAGACTTGAGAGATGTCACACAAGCACAGCGCAGACTTGAGAGATGTCACACAAGCACAGCGCAGACTTGAGAGATGTCACACAAGCACAGCGTAGACTTGAGAGATGTCACACAAGCTGAGCGCAGACTTGAGAGATGTCACACAAGCACAGCGCAGACTTGAGAGATGTCACACAAGCACAGCGTAGACTTGAGAGATGTCACACAAGCAGAGCGCAGACTTGAGAGATGTCACACAAGCACAGCGCAGACTTGAGAGATGTCACACAAGCACAGCGCAGACTTGAGAGATGTCACACAAGCACAGCGCAGACTTGAGAGATGTCACACAAGCACAGCGCAGACTTGAGAGATGTCACACAAGCACAGCGTAGACTTGAGAGATGTCACACAAGCAGAGCGCAGACTTGAGAGATGTCACACAAGCACAGCGCAGACTTGAGAGATGTCACACAAGCACAGCGCAGACTTGAGAGATGTCACACAAGCACAGCGCAGACTTGAGAGATGTCACACAAGCACAGCGCAGACTTGAGAGATGTCACACAAGCACAGCGTAGACTTGAGAGATGTCACACAAGCTGAGCGCAGACTTGAGAGATGTCACACAAGCACAGCGCAGACTTGAGAGATGTCACACAAGCACAGCGCAGACTTGAGAGATGTCACACAAGCACAGCGCAGACTTGAGAGATGTCACACAAGCACAGCTTAGACTTGAGAGATGTCGCACAAGCACAGCTTAGACTTGAGAGATGTCACACAAGCTGAGCGCAGACTTGAGAGATGTCACACAAGCACAGCGCAGACTTGAGAGATGTCACACAAGCACAGCGTAGACTTGAGAGATGTCACACAAGCACAGTGCACAAATTACACAAGTAGATGTGCACATATCAGAAAGATCACAAGAATAAGCTGCACACATCTTACAAGTACTCCAACACGCATCACAGAAGTGCAGGACATACCGAGGAATTCTGAAGAGACAAGTTAGAAGGGCTCTACATTCAGGTTCTAAAATGGTCGTTCTGGAGGAATAGAAAGAGATAGATGTTACTTTATGTCACCAACTTATTCGTTCCATGTGTAGAAGACTTGGTGCTGTCCTTAACAATCATAGAGGTCATACAAAATACTAGATGTAGTAGTTTTGGTGTAGGGTGCATCACTGAATTTGGGTAAAACTGAAGATTTTGTAATGAAAGTTATGATATTAACATTACTTTCATGCTATGGGTGAAAAAAATGTTCTGTGAAACTCCGTCTTGTTAGTATTTTGGAAACTGTTCTTGTGTTCAGTGAGGTATTAACTAAAATCCTACTTCTTGTAGTCACTTTATGCTGGGTACTGAAAAAAAAAAAGATATTTATACATACCACACACCTACATGTTACATACATTGTTTTATCACCCTGACTAATCAGTATTTCCTTTTATTACTGGCATGATATGCCAGCACTTTTGAGCGTAGGTATGTACTGCACATTACCATTTCATGTTTCTTAGCCCTGTCTCGTGGTAATCAGTATTAACCTTTCTGACAGCCCCATTTTTCATATCTGAAACGTCACTTTATTTGGTAATAACTTTGAAATGCTTCTGCTAGTCATTCTGATATTCTGATCTTCTTTTTGGAACAAATTGTACCTGTTGCAGCTGGTAAATTTTAAATTAATACGTTTTGTTGTTATTCATGAAAATATCCCAGATTTTCTAAAAATTTAGAAAAATGTGAAATTTTAAACTTAAAGCGGTTGTGCCACCATAAAGAATACAATTGACCAACCAGAAAAGGTGGAAATAAATCGTTTTGTAATTTATAGTGATTCAAAATTATGCTTCATTCAAAAGATACCAAGCTTTTATTTTTCAAATGCTGTTCTCTGGCGCCCCCTGGCGTTATTCCATTACGTCCTGGTAGTGGGTGATCAGCTGGTCGAGTTTGCGCAGTTCCTGGCGTAAGAGCTCCCTACTCGCAGCATGCAAAATGTATTCTCTGTCACAAGGCCCCCTGCTGTAAGCACAACCTGTGTGTGATTCACCCCCTCCCCCTGTGCTCATAGCTCACAGCTGATCTCCGGGTGAGATACCCCCTCCCAATGCGCTCACAGCTCACCTCTGGGTCAGAAAACCCCCTCCTCCTCTGCTCATAGCTCTCAGTTGATCTCCGGGTGAGATACCCCCTCCCCCTGAGCTCATAGCTAATCTCCGGGTGAGATACCCCCTCCCCCTGCGCTCACTGCTGATCTCTAGGTGAGATACCCCCTCCCCCTGCGCTCACTGCTGCTCTCTAGGTGAGATACCCCCTCCACCTGCACTCACAGCTCATCTCCAAGTGAGATACCTCCCTCCCCCTGCGCTCACTGCTGATCTCTAGGTGAGACACCCTCCCCCTGCGCTCACTGCTGATCTCTAGGTGAGACACCCTCCCCCTGCGCTCACTGCTGATCTCTAGGTGAGATACCCCCTCCCCCTGCGCTCACTGCTGCTCTCTAGGTGAGATACCCCCTCCCCCTGCGCTCACTGCTGATCTCTAGGTGAGACACCCTCCCCCTGCGCTCACTGCTGATCTCTAGGTGAGACACCCTCCCCCTGCGCTCACTGCTGATCTCTAGGTGAGACACCCTCCCCCTGCGCTCACTGCTGATCTCTAGGTGAGACACCCTCCCCCTGCGCTCACTGCTGATCTCTAGGTGAGATACCCCCTCCCCCTGCGCTCACTGCTGCTCTCTAGGTGAGATACCCCCTCCCCCTGCGCTCACTGCTGATCTCTAGGTGAGATACCCCCTCCCCCTGCACTCACAGCTGATCTCTAGGTGAGATTCTCCCCCTGCACTCACAGCTCAACTCCGGGTGAGATACCCTCTCCCCCTGCACTCACTGCTGATCTCTGGGTGAGATACCCCCTCCCCCTGCACTCACAGATCATCTCTGAGTGAGATACCCCCTCCCCCTGCGCTCACTGCTGATCTCTAGGTGAGATACCCCCTCCCCCTGTGCTCACTGCTGATCTCTAGGTGAGATACTCCCCCTGAGCTCACTGCTGATCTCCGAGTGAGATACCCCTCCCCCTGTGCTCACAGCTCAGCTCTGGGTGAGATCATCTGCTTCGCAGACTAAGTATGGGAAGTGTTTCCCTGCTATCGGGCTCTCAAGTCTGTGAAGCAGATGATCTCACCCGGAGATGAGCTGTGAGCGCAGGGGGGGAGGGTGTCTAACCTGGAGATGAGCTATGAGCTGTGAGCACAATGGGAGGGAGTATCTCACCTGGAGATCATCTGTGAACACAGGGGGGAGGTATCTCACCCGGAGATCAGCTATGAGCACAGGGGGAGGGAGTGTCTCACCCCGAGATCAGCTATGAGCACAGGGGGAGAGGGTGTCTAACCTGGAGATGAGCTTTGAGCTGTGAGCACAATGGGAGGGAGTATCTCACCTGGAGATCATCTGTGAACACAGGGGGGAGGTATCTCACCTGTTGATCAGCTGTGAGTGCAGGGGGAGGGAGTGTCTCACCCCGAGATCTGCTATGAAGCAGGGGGAGGAGGTGTCCCACCTGGAGATCAGCTATGAGCACAGGGGGAGGGGGTGAATGACAGACACTCTGTGTTTACAGCAGGGAGCCTTGTGACAAAGAATACATTGTGCATAACAATAGAGAACAAATGGAAGTCAGCTCACCCTCCAGGATTTCAGTGTGTTGAAGCCAGGAACAACGTGTGGTCACACTTGGAATCAATGCAAAAAAGAAGTGAAAAATTCCATTAAGTCAAATTCCATTCAGCTAATATGTTACTTTAGACCCAAATTTTAGCCTGCACAATTTATTATGTAATTTCTCCTAAACGCAGCATTGCCCCATACATAGCAGACACTAATATTTTCTAGCTATATACAGTACATGGCATTAAGGGTAAACAAAGCGGTTGTGCCACCATAAAGAATATAGTTAACCAACCAGAAAAGGTGGAAATAAACAGTTTTGTAATTTACATTGATTCAAAATTATGCTTCATTCAAAAGTTACCAAGCTTTTACTTTTATGAATGCTGCTCTCTGGCGCCCCCTGGCGTTATTATCCTACGTCCTGGTAGTGGGTGATCAGCTGGTCGGGTTTGGGCAGTTCCTGTCATAAGAGCTTCCAACCGGCAGTCTGCACAATGTATTGCAAGAAAAGAAATGAAAAATTCCATCTCCAAAAAAGTTGTATTAAAAAATTCCAAGTTGTTATTACATCATTTTAACATCTGATGAGGTCACAAGGTACATGGGGATTCACATAGCAATTCGTTTCCAAAGCCAACCAGCTTTCTTTGTCAAGCTACTATGACATGATTCTGTGATCTTTTAAATATTTCCGAAACCAATTACAAGTAATACACCAATTACATGACCAATGAGATCACACCCATTACATGACCAATGAGACAAATACATAGAAAGTTACATATCAAATACACTGCTCATAAAATAAAGGGAACACTTAAACAACAGAATATAACTCCAAGTAAATGAAACTTCTGTGAAATCAAACTGTCCACTTAGGAAGCAACACTGATTAACAATCAATTTCACATGCTGTTGTGCAAATGGAATAGACAATAGATGGAAATGATTGGCAATTTTCAAGACACCCTCAATAAAGGAGTGGTTCTGCAGGTGGGGAGCACAGACCATATCTCAGTACCAATGCTTTCTGGCTGATGTTTTGGTCACTTTTGAATGTTGGTTGTACTTTCATACTTGTGGTAGCATGAGACGGACTCGACAACCCACAGAAGTTGCTCAGGTAGTGCAGCTCATTCTGGATGGCACATCAATGCAAGCTGTGGCAAGAAGGTTTGCTGTGTCTGTCACCGTAGTGTCCAGAGGCTGGATGCACTACCAGGAGACAGGCCAGTACAAAAGGAGATGTGGAGAGGGCCGTAGGAGAGCAACAACCCAGCAGCAGGACCTCTACCTCCACCTTTGTGCAAGGAGGAACAGGAGGAGCACTGCCAGAGCCGTGCAAAATGACCTCCAGCAGGTCACAAATGTGCATGTGTCTGCACAATCAGTTGGAAACCGACTCCATGAGGGTGGTATGAGGGTCTGACGTCCACAGATGGGGGTTGTGCTCACAGCCCAACACCGTGCAGGACACTTGGCATTTGCCACATAACACCAGGATTGGCAAAGTCGCCACTGGCACCCTGGGCCTACTTCTGAGGCATCTGTCTGTACAATGAAAGTTTCCTTGAAGTTGGGGCTGATGAGGACCGGCTGTTCACACAGGGCCAACTTCATGGACTGAAAGGCTTCTTCTGCCTGAAGGTTCCACTGAACCATTACTGATTTTTTTCCTTTCAAGAGATCGGTCAGGGCCGCCGTTCTCCCAGCAAAATTAGGTATAAACCGGCGGTAATACCCAAGGATGTTAAGGAACGCCCTCACCTGCTGTGTATTTGACGGTTTAGGACAATTTTTTATGGCCTCAACTTTATTGATTTGGGGCTTGATAACTCCTCGGCCAATCGCATACCCCAAATATCGGGCTTCCTCTAGCCCTATCGCACATTTTTTTGGGTTTGCCGTTAACTCAGCGACTCTGAGAGAATCCAGCACTGCTTGTACCTGGGATAGATGCGTATGCCAGTCGGTGCTAAAGATGATAATATCATCTAGATATGCGGAGGCGTACTACTGATGAGACTTGAGCACTATGTCCATCAACCTCTGGAATGTAGCCAGGGCCCCATGTAACCCAAAAGGTAAGACCGCATAGTGATATAGACCCTCCGTAGTTATGAAGGCGGTCTTTTCCTCCGCCGATTTCGTGAGAGGTACCTGCCAGTAACCCTTGGTGAGATCGAGCGTGGTAAAGTACTGGGCCTACCCCAGTCTCTCAATCAGCTCATCCACCCTGGGCATTGGATAAAGGTCAAACTTCGACACTTCATTTAATTTTCGGAAATCGTTACGGAAGCGTAACGATCCGTCTGGTTTCGTAATCAGTACAATGGGGCTAGCCCACTCTGTCATTTCTCGATGACGCCTAACTGGAGCATCTGTTTTACCTCAGCCGTGATGGCTTGCCTCCGGGCTTCGGTTACCCGGTACGGTCTCTTTCGCACCCTTACCCCAGGTTTGGTGACAATGTCATGTTGGAGAACTGTAGTCCTACCCGGTAGCTCTGAGAACACGTCGGTATTCTGCTGCACCAGTGAGCGAGCCGCCCGTCGCTGCTATTTAGTGAGAGCATCACTTATCCTGACCTCTCCCCCGGACGCATCCCTGGCTGAAGGTAGAGAACTCTCTGGTGATATGCCCGGAGTGATGTCTGTAACTAACCACTCTCGATCTTTCTAAGATTTCCTCCTTCCGGGCTGATACACCTGGTAATTTACCTCCCCCACCTTTTCTCGAACCTCATATGGCCCTTTCCACTTGGCCATGAGCTTACTCTCGGCTGTGGGTACAAGTACTAACACCCGATCGCCCTTGTTAAAAGACCTGACTCTGGCTCTTTTATTATATGTGCGCCTCTGGGCTGCCTGGGCATCTAACAAATGTTCTTTCACGATGGGCATGACCGCCGCGATCCAGTCCTGCATGCTAGCCACGTGTTCAGTTATACTCCTATGTGGAGTCGGCTCTTGTTCCCACGTCTCTTTGGCTACGTCCAACAGACCTCTAGGGTGTCTGCCGTACAATAACTCAAAGGGAGAGAACCCTGTGGAAGCCTGGGGTACCTCACGGATGGCGAACATCAAATAGGGTAGCAACATGTCCCAATCCCTTCCGTCCTTAGAAACCACCTTTTTTAACATGAACTTGAGGGTTTTATTGAACCGTTCTACTAGCCCGTCGGTTTGAGGTTGGTACACCGAGGTGCGCAATTGTTTAATTTTTAGCAGTTTGCACACTTCCCTTGTCATTTTGGACATAAAAGGGGTCCCCTGATCCATCAGGATCTCCTTAGGTAGTCTAAGGCGACAGAACATGGCAAACAGCTCCCGTGCAATTTGTTATGCCGAGGTGTGGCGTAGCGGTATAGCCTCCGGGCACCGGGTGGCACAGTCGACGACCATCAGTATATGTTGAAGGCCACGAGCGGATTTTACAATGGACCCTACCAAGTCCATTGCAATCCTTTCAAAAGGTACCTCTATTACTGGCAGGGGTACCAATGAGCTACGGAAACTTGCGGTGGGTGTGGTCAACTGACATTCAGGGCAGGATTCACAGTACTTTTGGACCTCCGCGTAAATCCCCAGCCAAAAGAACCGCTGCAATATACGCTCTTACGTCTTTTTAACCCCCAAGTGTCCACCCAGCAGGTGTGTGTGTGCCAACTGCAGACGGTACAACTGAGATACCACTAACTGTTCCACGACCTGGTCCCTGATTTTGTCTACCCTATAGAGCAACTCACTCTTGACTACCATGCGTGTAAATACAGTATCTGCACGGAGCTGTTGAGCTACGCCATTTACCTCTAACACCCTTTCCCGCGCCCGAGTCAGAGTGGCATCCTGTAGCTGAACTGTCCCAAACGTGCCCCGGGACACTTCCGGCTCGGGGGGCAAGTCTCTTTCCAACACAGTCCCATAGGGAAGAGTTTTTACCACCCCCACCACATGTTTTATGTCTCCACATGGCTTGGATAAAACTACCTGCGGTTGGGTACTCTCGGAGGTCCCCATGAATGCACACAACCCCCGACAGTCCGTCCACTGAGGTTGTCTCCTGCCACCATCGACCCATGTACCAAAGTCACTAGGCTCACCGAATCTAGGAGGGCCTCTGTGGGGTACCCATTAACCAGTACCTGACACAGTTGGGGTTCACTGTCAGGGGGGTCGGCGATCGCAGTGCAGACAGTCTGGGCGTACATTGAGACCCGGTGGATAATCCCGCAGTCCATGGGTTCCGTAGTTAGGGGGCAGTTAGCAACCACATGTCCCTTCCCCTGACACCGTCAGCACCTAATGGTGGAGGTACTGTTAGGTCTTATGACTGTTTGGGAGGGAACTGGTCTCCTGCGACTCTCATTTCAGGTTACCCCTTCAGCACGGGTACGGTGCTGACTGTCCTCAGCAGAGGGACGCGACCCCTTTCCAGGTTCCTGATTTGGCAGGGATCGGCGTGACAGCCGCGAGGGGGCAGAGTCCCGGATAAAGTCCTGAATGGCTGAGTAGCGCTCGATCAGGCTGACCACCTGGTCGAGTGTGCTGGAGTCCCCTTGCCCCACCCAACTTTGGATAGCGGCTGGCAGAGTCCTCACCAGCCGGTCAACAGCACCCTCTCCACCATCTGGGCTGGAGACAAAGTCTCAGGCTGGAGCAACCTCTTTACCAGCTGCAGGAGGTCATAAGCCTGAGACCGGGCGTGTCGGGTATCCACATAAGCCTATGAAAATACATGCTGAGCCCTCACGTATGTATTGACCCCCAGTCGGGCAAGGATCTCACCTTTCAGTCTCTGGTAGTCCTTTTTTCCTCCCGACTGAGGTCGAAGAAGGCCTTTTGGGCATCGCCGACCAGAAACTGAGCCACCACATCTGCCCACTGGCCATCCGGTAGGTTTTCCCGCTCCTCTGTGCGCTCATAAACGGTCAGGAAGGCTTCCACATCGTCCTCCGGTCCCATCTTCCTCAACGCTGAGCGAACCTTGTCCCTGGCCTCGCGACGTTCCGGGGCTGGTGCCGTCGGCGTCTCCCGCAGGGCAGCAATCTGTTGCAGCAACAGTTCTTTGGTTTTTGCTGCTGCTGGTACAGTAGCTGCTGCTGCTGATTATGCTGCTGTTCCAGCTCCTACCTCTGAGACTGCAGCTGCTGCTGCTGGGTAAGTACCAGCTGCTTTAACAGCTCCTCCATTTTGTCCACAGGGTGGGGCTGAAAGGTGGCCGGCCGGATTGTGGTCATGCAGCGGCCAGTGGGGTATGCCTCAGTCACTATGCCCGCATTCTCCACCAAGCTGTAAGGCAGCGGTGTTCACAACCTGCAGTAACTGAGGCAGTGACCCAAGCAAGTCCAATATAAACAGCTTTATTCAGCAACTCACCGGTAAACAGAAAAGTCCTCTGGGATAACACAAGTCCTTAAACAACGGTTGCCATAGGCAACGGCCGCGCCGGGCCACTCAGAGCCTGACAGGTGCAGAGCCTTCCTAGGCGTGGGTTCAGCCACACTCAATCCTGATGAGCTTTCCTGCTATGCTCCTAGCAGGTTCCAACATAGAACCACACTAATCCTTAGTGCAGGGTTTTTAAAGGACCTGTGGCAAGAGCCACTGGAAAACCCGGCTTGGAGGGAGGAGGCCGCCCCACTGCCTTCCTGTAGCCTCCCCCAAGAAATGAAGGCCCTGCCGGGTTTTACTTAATCTGCCTTAGCCAGATAGCCTGACCAGGTCAATGCTCACCTTCATTCCTGCATTGCAGCCGGAGGTGAGCGTGTGACTGCAATGCACTCCAATGGATTTAATAGGTCTCTGTACACATTCTGGGGGATATATCACATCCCTCGTATACAATCCCAGTCACTGCATCATATTGGTTTCAGAAATATTTAAAAGATCACAGAATCATGTCATAGTAGCTTGACAAAGAAAGCTGGTTGGCATTGGAAACGCGTTGCTATGTGAATCCCCATGTACCTTGTGACCTCATCAGATTTTAAAATGATGTAATAACAACTTGGAATTTTTTAATACAACGTTTTTGGAGATGGAATTTTTCATTTCTTTTCTTGCAATACATTGTGCAGACTGCCGGTTGGGAGCTCTTGTGACAGGAACTGCCCAAACCCGACCAGCTGATCACCCACTACCAGGATGTAGTGGAATAACGCCAGGGGGCGCCAGAGAGCAGCATTCATAAAAGTAAAAGCTTGGTAACTTTTGAATGAAGCATAATTTTGAATCACTGTAAATTACAAAACTATTTATTTCCACCTTTTCTGGTTGGTTAACTGTATTCTTTATGGTGGCACAACCGCTTTAATTGTTTACCCTTAATGCTATGTACTGTATATAGCTAGAAAATATTAGTGTCTGCTATGTATGGGGCAATGCTGCGTTTAGGAGAAATTACATAATAAATTGTGCAGGCTAAAATTTGGGTCTAAAGTAACATATTAGCTAAATGGAATTTGACTTAATGGCATTTTTAATTCTTTAATTCCATTTTGCATTAATTAACCCCTTTATGGACTTGGACATATTCATACACCCAGGTCCCTTGTACTTAAAGGGGTTGTCCACTACTATGTAAAATATGGCAAAGCATTTTTATGTTGAAAAGCTGCTTCTTTGTAATTGCCTCCCTCTTCCTTTTCTGCCTGTGAGTGGCGCTATGACTGACCGCTCACAGGCATCACTTAACCCCCGGCTGCAGCCGGCTCTGACATCCGCTGATGTCACGACAAGTCCAGACTGCTGCCGGGGGTCTCTCTCTTCCGCGTTCCATGGTGGCTGCTGGGTTGTGTGCGGGGTTATCCCCTCAAGTCATACCCAGCATCCACCGCATGCTGTCCCTCTCCCCATTCATTGGGAAAACGCGCGGTGGATGCTGGGTGTGACACGGTGGGGTAACCCCGCCTTCAACCCAGAAGCCACCACGGGGACCCCAGCGCTGAGTCACGCCTCAATAAACGGGACGTCAGCGGGGGTTCACGTGCTGCCTGTGAGCGGCCAGTGATAGCGCCGCTCACTGACAGAGGAAGGTAATTATAAAGAAGTTGCTTTTCATTATAAAAACGCTTTGGCATATTTTAAATATTAGTGTACAACCCCTTAAAAGCGCACCTCAGCATAAATCTACCATTAGGTGTAAGAGGACAATGCTGCCAGTTCCCTTTCATCTTGTTTCTGCCGGACATAACGTTTCACAATTACGCTACTTGGAGTCTATTCCTTTGAAAAGGCGAGGTGGCAACAGAATACACAGATTGAAGGAGAGGCAGGCATATGGCCTCAATCCAGAGTATGAACTGTCTTATTGATTAACATATTCCTTTGTTTCCTCTGTGTTATTTAACCAGTGGATTAGCGATATCTGTTGACATAATTTTACTGTTAAATACATACAGTACAGACCAAAAGTTTGGATACACCTCATTTAAAGATTTTTCTGTATTTTCATGACTATGAAAATTGTACATTCACACTGAAGGCATCAAAACTATGAATTAACACATGTGGAATTATATACTTAACAAAAAAGTGTGAAGCAACTGAAAATATGTCTTATATTCTAGGTTCTTCAAAGTAGCCACTTTTTGCTTTGATGACTGCTTTGCACACTCTTGGCATTCTCTTGATGAGCTTCAAGTGGTAGTCACCGGAAATGGTCTTCCAACAATCTTGAAGGAGTTCCCAGAGATGCTTAGCACTTGTTGGCCCTTTTGCCTTCACTCTGCGGTCCAGCTCACTCCAAACCATCTTGATTGGGTTCAGGTCTGGTGACTGTGGAGGCCAGGTCATCTGGCGTAGCACCCCTTCACTCTCCTTATTGGTCAAATAGCCCTTACACAGCCTGGAGGTGTGTTTGGGGTCATTATCCTGTTGAAAAATAAATGATGGTCCAACTAAACGCAAACTGGATGGAATAGCATGCCCCTGCAAGATGCTGTGGTAGCCATGCTGGTTCAGTATGCCTTCAATTTTGAATAAATCCCCAACAGTGTCACCAACAAAGCACCCCCACACCATCACACCTCCTCCTCCATAATTCACGGTGGGAACCAGGCATGTAGAGTCCATCCGTTCACCTTTTCTGCGTCGCACAAAGACACAGTGGTTGGAACCTAAGATCTCAAATTGCACTCATCAGACCAAAGCACAGATTTCCACTGGTCTAATGTCCATTCCTTGAGTTCTTTAGCCCAAACAAGTCTCTTCTGCTTGTTGCCTGTCCTTAGCAGTGGTTTCCTAGCAGCTATTTTACCATGAAGGCCTGCTGCACAAAGTCTCCTCTTAACAGTTGTTGAAGAGATGTGTCTGCTGCTAGAACTCTGTATGGCATTGACCTGGTCTCTAATCTGAGCTGCTGTTAACCTGCGATTTCTGAGGCTGGTGACTCGGATAAACTTATCCTCAGAAGCAGAGGTGACTCTTGGTCTTCGTTTCCTGGGCGGTCCTCATGTGAGCCAGTTTCTTTGTAGCGCTTGATGGTTTTTGCCACTGCACTTGGGGACACTTTCAAAGTTTGCCCAATTTTTCGAACAGACTGACCTTCATTTCTTAAAGTAATGATGGCCACTTGTTTTTCTTTACTTAGCTGCTTTTTTCTTGCCATAATACAAATTCTAACAGTCTATTCAGTTGGACTATCAGCTGTGTATCCTCCAGACTTCTGCACAACACAACTGATGGTCCCAACCCCTTTTATAAGGCAAGAAATACCACTTATTAAACTTGACAGGGCACACCTGTGAAGTGAAAACCATTTCCGGTGACCACCTCTTGAAGCTCATCAAGAGAATGCCAAGAGTGTGCAAAGCAGTCATCAAAGCAAAAGGTGGGTACTTTGAAGAACCTAGAATATAAGACATATTTTCAGTTGTTTCACACTTTTTTGTTAAGTATATAATTCCACATGTGTTAATTCATAGTTTTGATGCCTTCAGTGTGAATGTACAATTTTCAAAGTCATGAAAATACAGAAAAATCTTTAAATGGGAAGGTGTGTCCAAACTTTTGGTCTGTACTGTATATATAATGTATATATATATTATTTTTTCACCCTTACTAATAAGTGTTTCATTACTATACAGAGGAAGATTCTGAGGGAGATGATGCTTCACCTATAGGTATGTACTGCACAATACCATTCCATGTTTCTTAACCCTGTCTCGTGTAAATCAGCCTTAAACTTCCTGACAGCCCCATTTTTCAAGTCTGATACGTCACTTTCTGCGGTAATAACTTTAAAATGCTTCTGTCAGTGATTCTGAGATTGTGATTTTGTTGTTGTAAAACATTTTACCTGTTACTACCTTTAAATTCAGATCTGTTGTTTTGTCTTTATTCATGAAAATATTCCAAATTTTCTGAAAATTTTGAAAAATGTGCAATCTTTAAACTTGTATACCCTTAATGACATGTATATAGTGTAAGATGGCTGACGGACAGGTCCTTGAGGGGAAATATGTATCATCGAGGTTGGTAGCTTCGGTGATGTAAACCCGAGAAAGCATGCTCCAGCACTTATACTGCTGACAGGGTTAATAGGGCGTATCAGGCCGGTTTTAAGAGCAGTCATAAAAAATGGGTGGGAATGGCTGCCCACATATCCCCACCTCTGGAGCGTGGTTTGGTAAATAAAATAGAGACCAAATGTCTCATTCAGTGTCTGTGTCTGGAGACCTGTGGATCTCCAAGGCGTTAGTCTGTACTAAGGTTTGGACACTGACCTGAGCAGGCGAACCTGCAACATTGTGTGGACATTTTACTTTGTGCTTCCACTTTGTGCCGGAAAAGGATGTTTTTGTTTATGCTGTCTGAATAAACCAGTTTGGATTTCAATGAAAATGCTTCCTGTGTCTACCTCAACCGCAGACGAGTGAGTATTAAACCCTACAATTGGTGCTAGAAGCACAGTCACAAATCCCAAGGGGCAGTGTGACTGCTACAGGAAACCGTTTATGTCTTGGGTGAAGGCCGTCAGCCAGTAGGGGACGTCTGGCATCATGGAGGAGCTGATAAAGCAACTGGTGCAGGTTAATCTCCGGCAGCATCAACAGCAGCAGTGGCAGCAGCAGCAGTACAAACAGCAGATAAACCTCCTAGCCGAGTTAATCCATGGCAGTTCAATCGCCCCACCCCCAAGTCCAAGTGATGACTCACTTGCCAGGAAGACGTTAAGAAGAGCCTTACAAAAGATGATCCCGGGTGATGAGGACGAGGCATTTCTGACAATTTTTGAGAGGGTGGCGGAGCGAGAGATATTGCCTCCAGAGCAGTGGGCGGAGGTTCTGGCACCATATTTAACAGGGAAACAGCAGAAGGCCTATTATAACTTGGCCTTGCAAGATGCAAAAGAGTACACCAAGTTGAAGACTGAGATTTTGGCGTGCTTAGGAGTGACTCTGACTGACATGATGCGGGTGTACCACTGGGCCTATTGCAGTGACAAACCTTCCCGGTCCCAAATGTTTTACCTCCTACACTTGGTCCAAAAGTGGTTGCAACCGGAATCTTCCTCTCCAGCACAGATAGTGGCGAGGATTGTGATGGACAGGTTCATACACTCCCTTCCAAGGCTGGTGCCATCCTGGGTTGCCCAGGGAGATCCCCATAATGCCAATGACCTTGTGAGGTTGGTAGAAAGCTACCAGGCGGTCGAGAGTGCTTTGGGGAAGTAAGGGGTGGCAGCATCTCCATACTGTGGTTCCCAACATGGGGGATGGACACCCAAAAGAGGGGAACTAGAACCACATCTGGGGGGCATCCTAGAGTTCAGGAGGGGTCTGAGTTGCTACCAAAGGCCCCATCCAATAACTTAATTTGTTGGCGATGTCACACCCCGGGTCTAATAGTGGCCTGTTGCCCTATGACCAACGAGCCAGTAGACTGCAGCACAGGACGGCGCTACTTTGCATATCCTGCCTGCAGTGCTGTCCCTCCACGAGGCGTGGGACCGCAGGCATGCCCCGTGTCAGTGAATGGAGCGCAAATGACTGGTCTGTTCGATTCTGGGAGTTTGGTAACCCTAGTGAGGGTCATAATTCCTCATCGTCTGATTCTGCAGAAAAAAGTGGACATCTGCTGTATCCATCGAGACGCTAAGGACTACCCTGTGGTCCTGGTGGTGGGCGTAGTCAAGGACCTGTTGCACCTTGTTATAATAGGGCAGGACTTTGCCTTGTTTTGGGACTTGTGGGAGAAAGGGAGGAAGCCGGGTTGTCCAGACCACAACCAGGTCGCTCCTAAAGAAACCTCGTCGCAGGCCGCAACCGACAGTTTTCCCTTTCATGTGCTTGTTGGGGGTGAGGATGAAGCAGCATCCCTGAGCTGGAGGTGGGGAAACTTTGGAATCGCCCAGCTCAGGGACTGAACTCTAAAAGGTGTGTTTAATAATGTCACTGTTCTGAATGGTGTTGCTCAAGAGTCTATGGCTGATACCTGATATCCGTACTTTGCTAGAATTGGGGAGTTACTATGTCAGGTCACGAAGCTCAGAAGAGAGGTAATCGATCAGTTACTAGTGCCAGGGCCGTACAGACGCAGGGTGTTAGATATGGCCAATGCACATGTCTTAGGTGGTCATCTGGAGGTAGAAAAAGCCCAGGAAAGAATCTTCCAGAGGGTCTACTGGCCCAGTTGTCACCGAGAGATTGTGAATTACTGTAGGTCCTGTCACACCTATCAGTTGACCTCCCCTGTGGCTCACTTCCGTAGCCCTTTAGTGCCACTACCTGTCATTGAGGTCCGCATCACCATGGATCTAGTGGGACCCCTGGTCAAGTCCGCCAGAGCACATCAGTATATCTTGGTGGTACTGGACAACGCTACCTGTTACCCGGAGGCTGTACCACCACAAAACTCCTCTGCCAAGTGCATAGTCCAGGAGCTAGTCCACATCTTTTCTAGAATGGGGTTGCCTAAGGAGATCCTAACGGACCAAGGGACCCCATTTATGTCAAGGGGGATGAGGGAGTTGTGAAAAATCCTGCAAATCACACAACTCAGGACCTCAGTCTACCACCCCCAGACAGACGGCTTAGTGAAGAGGTTTAATAAAACCTTGAAGGCCATGTTGAAGAAGGTCGTAGAGAAAGACGGCCGGGGCTGGGACTGTCTACTGCCGTACCTTCTGTTTTCTATTAGAGAAGTCCCACAGGCCTCTACTGGCTTCTCCCCATTTGAGCTGTTATATAGCTGACAGCCCCTTGGACTCCTGGATGTAGCAAAGGAGACTTGGGAGGCGGGGTCTACACCCTACAGGAATGTAATCGAACATGTGGCCCAGATGCAAGAGAGGATTGCTGAGGCGATGCCTATTGTGAAAGAACACCTCCTCAAAGCACAAGAGGCACAGTCAAGTGTGTACTAAAGATCGGCGAGGGTGAGACACTTCCACCTTGGAAATTGGGTACTAGTGCCTACGGTGGAGAGCAAATTCCTGACCAAGTGGCAGGGCCCCTATGAAGTTCTTGAAAAGCTTGGCAATGTCAACTATAGAGTCCACTAACCAGGGAAAAGGAAGCCCTACCAGGTGTACCACGTCAACCTGATCAAGCCATGGCGACATAGGGAGTTTGTGGAAGCTCCTGTTTGGTGGCGAAGACCAAAGCCCACGTGGAGGAAGTCAAGCTGGCAGAGTCGCTGTCACATGCCCAGAAGCCACAGTGCCGAGAGTTGCTACAGCGGAACTGAGACCTGTTCTCAGAACTACCAGGGTGTATTCGGATCATAGAGCATGAGTTTCTTCCGGGTCATCATGTCTAAGTAAATATGAAGCCGTATAGGATTCCCAAAGCCCACCGAGAGGTGATTGCAAAAGAGGTGAAGCGGATGCTGAGCATGGGAGTCATTGAGGAGTCCAGGAGTGGCTGGTCCAGTCCCATAGTCTTAGTGCCAAAACCAGATAGAGAATGGCAGTTTTGCAATGACTATAGGAAACTCAACAAAGTCTTGAAGTTTGACACCTACCCAATGCCCAGTGTAGATGCACTGTTTGAAAGGTTGGGGCCAGCCAGGTATATTATCACCCTTGACCTCGCTAAAGGAATTGGCAAATACCCATGTCCCAAGATGCCAAGGAGAAGACGGTCTTCTCAACGCCAGATGGTTGATTCTAGTACACAAGGATGTCGTTTGGGTTGCAAGAAGCCCTGGCTACCTTCCAGAGGACCATGGACTTGATTCTAGCTCCCCACAAGAAGTATGCAGCAGCCTACTTGGATGACATCGTGATCTATAGCCAGGATTGGGGAAGCCATCTGAGCAAAGTCCAGGCGATACTTGATTCTTTAAAGAAGGCAGGGTTTTCTATAAACCTGAAGAAATGTGCCATGGGCATTGAAGAAACCAAATACTTGGGTTATGTCGTAGGGAGAGGTGAAATAAAGCCGCAAATAAAGTCAACGTGATCAAGAAGAGTTGGCCACTACCCCTCTCAGGGAAACAGGTCAAAGCGTTCCTAGGCATCGTGGGCTATTACCGCCGGTTCATCCCTAATTTCGTCATGATAGCGGCCCCTTTGACAGACCTCCTTACAGGGACAAAGTCGGTTATAGCTAAGTAATCTCCAGAAGCTGAGACTGCCTTCGCGGAACTGAAGGTAGCTCTGTGTAAACAGACAGTTATGGTGGCACCGGATTTCTCAAATAAGTTTGTGGTCCAGACAGACATGTCAGATGTCGGGCTGGGTGCTGTCCTATCACAAGAAGTGAACGGGGAAGAGCATCCCATAATGTATTTAAGTCAGAATGTGACATCCTGTGGGAAGAATTACTCCATAGTGGAAAAGGCCATCAAGTGGGTGTTGGACACTTCAAGATACTACCTCTTAGGCAGGAAGTTCAGGCTAGTGTCAGACCATGCCCCACTAAGGTGGATGAGGGACAAGAAGGGGAACGATGCCGGAGTGACCAGATGGTCCCTAGCCCTTCAGGATTTTAGCTTCCATGCAGAGCATAGGCCCGGGAAACTGCATGGCAATGCTGACGCTCTGTCGAGGGTCCACTGCTTGATAGCGTGTCGGGGTGGAGACGCTGCACTGAATGCCCCCTCTACTCCAGACTCATACACAGGTTTATAGACTATTCTATACCCGCCTATATTGGTTTATTATTATGGAATAGTTTATACGTCAGGAGCTATTTCCATCATTGCCCCTCTCTTGCATCCTGTGGTTCTTTTGCACAATATTTATTTACACCCTGATAGAGGTAGTACATATGTTTTCCCCATATCTAATACATATAGTCTGTATTGATATACACCTGGTTTCTTATTGTTTTATTTATATGTGTATTATATATATATATATATATATATATATATATATATATACATACATACACACATATACATAATGGGTATGGAAAGTATTCAGACCCCTTCAAATTTTTCGCTCTTTGTTTCATTGCAGTCATTTGGTAAATTCTAAAAAGTTCATTTTTTTTTCTCATTAAAGTACACTCTGCACCCCATCTTGACTGAAAAAAAAAAACAAATGTAGAAATTTTTGCAAATGTATTAAAAAAGAAAAACTGAAATATCACATTATCATATGTATTCAGACCCTTTGCTCAGACACTCATATTTAAGTCAAATGCTTTCCATTTCCTTGTGATCCTCCTTGAGATGGTTCTACTCCTTCATTGGAGTCCAGCTGTGTTTAATTAAACTGATAGGACTTGATTTGAAAAGGCACACACCTGTCTGTATAAGACCTCACAGCTCACAATGCATGTCAGACCAAATGAAAACCATGAGCTCAAAGAAACTGCCCAAGGAGCTCAGAGACAGAATTGTGGCAAGGCACAGATCTGGCCAAGGTTACAAAATAATTTCTGCATTACTCAAGGTTCCTAAGAGCACAGTGGCTCTTAAATGGAAGAAGTTTGGGACCACCAGAAGTCTTCCTAGACCTGGCCATCCAGTCAAACAGAGCAATCGTGGGAGAAGAGCCATGGTGAGAGAGGTAAAGAAGAACCCCAAAATCACTGTGACTGAGCTCCAGAGATGCAGTAGGGAGATGGGAGAAAGTTTCACAAAGTCATCTATCACTGCAGCCCTCCACCAGTCAGGCCTTTATGGCAGAGTGGCCCGACGGAATCCTCTCCTCAGTGCAAGACAAATGAAAGTCCGCATAGAGTTTGCTCAAAAACACATGAAGGACTCCCAGACTATGAGAAATAAGATTCTCTGGTCTGATGAGATGAAGATAGATCTTTTTGATGATAATTCTAAGCGGTATGTGTGGAGAAAACCAGGCACTGCTCATCACCTACCCAATACAATCCCAACAGTGAAACATGGTGGTGGCAGCATCATGCTATGGGGGTGTTTTTCAGCTGCAGGGACATGACGACTGGTTGCAATTGAAGGAAAAATGAATGCGGCCAACTACAGAGATATCCTGGGTGAAAACCTCTTCCAGAGTGCTCTGGACCTCAGACTTGGCCGAAGGTTCACCTTCGAACAAGACAATGACCCTAAGCACACAGCTATAATGACAAAGGAGTGGCTTCACAACAACTCTGTGACCATTCTTGACTGGTCCAGCCAGAGCCCTGACCTAAACCTAATTGAGCATCTCTGGAGAGACCTGAAAATGGCTGTCCACCAACGTTCACCATCCAACCTGTCGGAACTGGACAGGAACTGCAAGGAAGAATGGCAGAGGATCCTCAAATCCAGGTGTGAAAAACTTGTTGCTTCATACCCAAGAAGACTCATGGCTGTACTAGTTTAAAAGGGTGCTTCTACTCAATACTGAGCAAAGGGGCTGAATATTTATGACCATGTGATATTTCAGTTTTTCTTTTTTAATAAATTTGCAAAAATTTCTAGATTTCTGTTTTTTTTCCAGTCAAGATAGGATGCAGAGTGTACTTTAATGAGAAAAAAATGAACTTTTTAGAATTTATCAAATGGCTGCAATGAAACAAAGAGTGAAAAATTTAAAGGGGTCTGAAAACTTTCCATTCCCACTGTATGTATATATATGTATTCTAGTGGCAATGGTATATATTCCATTGATTTGTACTGTACATTTGCATGTGGGAAACACATGTTGTTCAGCGCTTTCTCCTGGTTGCTTTGTTCCCACCCCTATTCGTATTTTAGCTTGATCCATTAAAATTTGTTATATTTTAGCATACTCTGGTCTTCTTTTTGTTTCTATATCATTGGTTTTCTGTGTTTTAGTTACCGATTGATCTATACAGTCCTTTTTAAACATGCATCCTGACTAGGTAGTGTATGTATGTATGTATATATATACATATATACATACATATGCATGCATACATACATACACACACACACAGTGTTATGCTTAATGCATTTCCTTCTCAGAACTGATTATTCTTCTTCTAATCTTCATGTGTATCGTGATTTTCGAATTTTGAGCTTTTTTGCTTATTGATAGCCAAGCCCGCCAGCTTTGGGCAGAGGAGGGTATGTAAGATGGCCACCGGACAGGTCCTCGAGGTTGTTAGCTTCGGTGATGTAAACCCAGAAAAGCATGCTCCAGCACATATAGTACTGAAAGGGTTAATAGGTCGTATGAGGGCCGCTTTTACGAGCAGTCATAAGAGATGGGTGGGAATGGCTGCTCACATCTCCCCAACCCAGGGGCGTGGTTTGGTAAATAAAATGGAGACCAATTGTGTCATTCTGTGTCTGGAGATGTGTGGATCTCCAGGATGCTGGTCTGTGCTAAAGACCTAAGGATTGGAAACTGACCTGAGCGGGCGAACCCGCAACATTGTATGGACATTTTACTTTGTATTTCCACTTTGTGCCGGAAAAGGGTGTTTTTGTTTTGCTACCTGAGCAGTTTATGCTGTCTGAATAAACTAGCCTGGATTTCAATGAAAATGCTTCCTGTGCCTACCTCAGCCGCAGCCGAGTGAGTACCAAACCGTACAGTAGCTATACAATATTAGGGTCTGCTATACAAGGAGTAATGCTGCATTCAGGAGAAATTGCGTAATAAATTGTGCAGTCTAAAAATTAGGGCTGAAGTAACATTTTAGCTGAATGGAATTTGGCTAAATGGAATTATTAATTTTTTTTCTTCTATTTTCATTAATGCAAAGCACCTCAAGGAATAGCAAACTTCTTGTATGCTTTGAAACCTCCATTCTTTAAATTGGGGTGATTTTTAGGGGGTTACAATAAAAGGCCCTTCAAAGTCACTTCAAAAGTGAATAGGTCCATAAAAATGCAGTTTATTTTAAATTTCCTTGGAAATATGAAAAATTGCTGCTAAAATTGTAACTCCTTCATGACCTTTGACATACCTATACGTCCTGATCGGGAAGGGATTCCCGACCACTGACATACAGTAACATCATGACGATTGTGCGGGGCCCAGGGGCTGTGCCCTCACCATCATCGTCAGGAGCTTGGCTTAAGTGATAGCAGAGCCTCGGCTGTCACTGTCAGGAGCATTGCCCTCACCATTCCCAGCTTTTTAACCCCTTAAATGTCGTTATCCATAGAAATAACAGCATTTAGAAGGCTTGAGGAGGGAGAGGGCTCCCTCTCTTACGTGATCTGCATCAGGTGCCATCATACACTGGGAGAACCCCTAAGGTGCCATAACAGCCTGAGGACCCCATTTTACAAAGTACACCTCTCAGTGAACTCTTCTAGGTGTGCAATGATCATATTAACACCATGGGTGTGTCACAGAATTTTATACCATTGGGCAGTGAAGAAAAAATAATTACATTTTTATCTCAAATATTTTGTTTTAGCCCCAGATTTTACATTTTAAATGGGGTTAATGGATAAAACTGGCCCCTAAAATGTGGCCCACAATTTCTGCTGAATGTGGCAATACCTCATATGTGGCTGTACAGTACTGCTTAGCCACACGGCGACACTCGGGAAGGACGGAGCGCTTTTTGACTGCTGGAGTATAGGTTTTCCTAGAATAGTTTGCGGACTCCATATACAGAGACCCTAAATGCTAAAAGAGCAGAATACCCGCACTCAAGTGACCCCATTTTGTAAGTTATACCCCTGACAAACATGTGGATGGTAAATCTGATGTAGGCACACACTGGAACTCTGGAGGGCGGGGGTGGGGTGGGAAAGGGGGGCTAGCATTAAAATTTCGGAGCACAGAATTTGCTATATTTCTTTTGGGGGCGAGGAGTTATTTCACTTTTCCAGTGCCCTTGTGCTATCAGTAACGTGGAAGCACCCTATATTTACATTGACAGATGAAACCAGGGGAGGAGTCCTGAGGAGATAATTTGCATATTCCCACTGCATTTTGGGATAAGTGAAGAGTCTCCGCGAGCTCAAAGAACACTGGATTTTGGCCGTTGGAGCTGAAAGGAGGATATCGGTAAACCGAATTTTGGAGCGTTTTTCACTGTTTTCATAACACATTAACAATAAGAACATGGAAGAGTCCAGGAGCCATTTGGTGAGCTGCATATCCTGATACATCTTCACATACTTGCCAGGGAAAAGCCAAACTTCACATGCCAGAAATGCAAGCTTGTGTCCCTGTTGGAGGAAAAGTTGCAAAATCTAGAAGAGAGGTTAACTACCTTGAAAATCATTAAGGAAGGTGAAGAGTTCTTAAGACAGAGGAGAATTATCTCTTCATGATACAGGAAGAGAAGAAATTCGAACTGCACCTGATGAAACAGAGGAATGGAAGCATGTGACCCAGAGAAGCAGGAGTATCGAGAGGCAGTCAGCACCCATACTGCTCAGGAACCAGTACCAGGCTCTCACACAGGAGAACCATGAAGAAATACAGCAAGATAAGACTTTGCCCACAATGAATAAACTTGTAAGCCCTCAGAATCCTCCTGGATAGAGAAAGAAAATGTTGTGAAGAAAAAACGGAGAGTGGTGGTCATGGGGGATTCCCTGTTGAGAGGAACAGAGGCCGCTATCTGCAGACCAGACATAACCTCAAGAGAAATGTGCTGTCTTCCAGGAGCAAAAATTAAAGATGTGTCTGACTGGATACCAAGACTTTTCAGACCTACAAATCACTACCCATTCCTGCTAATACATGTGGGAACAAATGACCCTGCAAGAAAGGACCTGGAAACCATCTGCAGTGACTTTGAAGACTTAGGCAAGAAAGTGAAAGAATTGGGAGCGCAGGTGGTCTTCTCATCCATCCTCCCAGTGGATGGCCATGGAGCAATGAGGTGGAATAAGATTCTAAAGGTAAACAACTGGCTAGTTCGATGGTGCTGTCAACAAGGATTTGGATTTCTGAATCATGGAATAAATTACCTATATGATGGACTACTTGCTAGAGATGGGATGCCCCTTACGAAGACTGGAAAACATGTATTTGGAAGTCGCCTTGCTACACTCATCAAGAGAGCTTTAATCTAGAACAATATGGGAAGGGAAGCAAAAGGCCAGAAAAAGCCATACAGCTGACAAATACTATTGAGATCTCTGCTATTGGAAGTGGAAAGGAAGAACAAAGACAAAAAAATCTAAGTAATAAAAATATGGGAGGAAGAGAAACCAATCACAAACTAAAATGTTTTTATACAAATGCACAAAGCATGGGCAAGAAACAAGGAGAATTGGAACTACTAACGCAGGAAAAGAAATATGATGTCATTGGAATCACTGAAACTTGGTGGGACGATACACATGATTGGAATGCAAGGCTAAAAGGATACAACTTATTTGCAAGAAGCAGACTTGATAAACGAGGAGGAGGTGTTGCATTGTATGTTAGAAAAGCGTATATCTGCAGAGAGATTGAAGCAGAGACTTCGAGTTCTGTGGAAAGTGTTTGGGTCAGAATACAAGGAGAGAACAACGGAAAGGACACCATTGTAGGCATTTACTACAGGCCACCTGGGCAAGCTGAAGATATGGATGAACTCTTTATGTATCAAATGACCAAGTTCTCCAAAAAATATGACGTAGTGGTCATGGGAGATTTCAACTATCCAGACATTTGTTGGGAATCTCTCTCAAGTAAACTAACAGGTCAAGCAAATTCTTATCCTCTCTTGCTGACAACTTTATCTTCCAAAAGGTAGGGGAGAAAACAAGGGGATCTGCTACTTTGGATCTAATCCTTATAAACAGGGAGGAAATGGTTGAGGAGATAAAAGTGGCTGTGACCCTAGGAGGCAGCGATCATGCTATTATAGAATTTTGGATAACTAGAGGAGGAAGACATGTGAAGACTCAAACTTCAAGGTTAGATTTTAGATAGGCAGATTTTAAGAGACTCAGAAAGAGAATAGGAGGGATCCAATGGCTGGATGTCCTTAAGGACAAAAATGTCCAGGAAGGATGGGAAATTTTTTAAAAATGAGATTCTCAAAGCACAATCGTTAACAATCCCGAAAAGTAGGAAGAATGGGAAGCATTTAAGGAAACCAGGATGGATGAACACAGCACTTAAACACATGCTAAAAAGAAAGAAAGAAATGTTTATCAAATGGAAAGAAGGAGTCATATCTAAAGAAGATTATAATGCAGTCTGCAGATCCTGCAGGGCACGTATCAGGTCAGCTAAAGCTGACAATGAATTAAGGCTTGCAAGAGATGTCAAAAGCAATAAAAAAGGATTTTGGGGGTATGTCAAAAGTAAAAGAAAAGTCAAAGATGCTATAGGATTTTTACAGGATGAAAATGGTGAAATGGTAAGAAAGGATGTTGAGAAGGCCGAACTTTTTAATTCCTATTTTGCATCTGTTTTCTCTCAGAAAGAAAATGGAACATCAACTGATCTTCACTGTCCTATTAAAGGAATTAAAGAATCCAGGTTATCTGTAAACAGAAAGATTGTGAGGGAATATTTAGCTAACATAAATGAGTTCAAGTCTCCAGGTCCAGATGAATTAAACCCCAGAGTACTGAAGGAGATCGTAGAAGAAATTTTAGAACCACTCTCCATAATCTTTGAAAATTCTTGGAGAACAGGAGAAGTCCCAGAAGACTGGAGAAGAGCAAATGTTGTTCCTATCTTCAAAAAGGGGAAGAAAGTGGACCCAGGGAACTATAGGCCGGTGAGTCTGACTTCTATACCAGGAAAGATCTTTGAACAAATTATTAAACAACATGTATGTAAGTACCTGGATAAGAATGAAGTGATTAACCAGAGTCAGCATGGGTTTGTAACTAACAAGTCATGTCAGACTAACTTAATTTCCTTCTATGACAGAATCACTGACTGGGTGGATCAGGGAAACTATTAAGGGGACGGTTGCAAACAACTTTTATTAAATAATGGAAAGCAACCGTACACGGGGTCCGCGATGCAGCCTGGTGGACTGCGGCCAAACACCTTCCGGGTGAGAAGGTAAAACAACCAACTTAAATAACAATCCCTTCCGTGTTACTGCACACCGGAACGGGAATAGGGATTCGCACTATCTTCGTTAACAGCACGAGAGATGTGCGATAAATAATATATCTGTAGCCCTGTTAACTGCACAGGGACTACACAGCAGACGCTAGGATGCGTGTGTGACTCACGTCGGCGAATACGTGCTCCCAGCCTGCGTGCTACCGGACTGAGGAGAATCTCTCCACGTGGCTTACAGGCGGTGCTGGGAATAGGGTGTCTGCAGACTGCTCGGGGTGTATGGTGACCCCTTTGTCGGAGCCAGACTGTCAGATGAAGCTACCTGCCTATTTCATCTAAGCCTGCCTATTTCCACTAAACCTGCCTGCCAGAAACTAAAGCACACGTGGAGCCCAAAAGACCAAGCGTCCACACAACACCATCACAGCTCAATGATCAGAGCGCGCCGCCATATCTGTGGGCGGGCTATTTAAAGATTAAGCCCTGCCCACCATCGCACTATTGGTGACGTCACCCGCAACCAATCAGGTGGCGCCAGGTCACCGGATCAGCTGACTCCCAAACCACCAATCACGGTCCACCATGTCACGGGCATGCTCGGTGCAGAGAATCCTGGACTTAAGCTTTAGCAGCCCTGTTTCCCTCCGCAACCTATCCTTCATGTTGCTAGGAACAAAGACCAAAGAGACAACCTGTATATCTCGTGCACCAGCTAGGCGTTGGGACTGATGATGATGCTGAGCACCATCAGCCCTGGCTGGACCAGAATGGGAGACTACAGAATCCACTGATGGTTCTGAACCCATTTCAAATCCAGCAAACACCCGACGCCTAACAGAAATGCTGTAGATATAGTATATCTTGACTTCAGCAAAGTATTTGACAAAGTATCTCACACCATCCTTATTGAAAAAATGACCCAGTATTGAAAGGACAAGGCAACTGTTAGGTGGATTCATAACTGGCTTAGTGATCGACTCAACGGGTGGTCGTAAATGGCTTCACATCCAGCTGGATGAATGTCTCAAGTGGGGTACCACAGGGCTCTGTCCTGGGACCTGTATTGTTCAACATCTTTAGCAATGATTTAGATGACGGAATTGAGGGTAAACTGATTAAATTTGCTGATGACACAAAGCTAGGAGGGATAGCTAACACTAGAGAAGAGAAAGAGAGGATTCAAAAAGACCTTAATAAACTGGAGCAGTGGGCAGCAAGTAACAGAATGTTTTTTAACAGGGAAAAATGCAAAGTACTACATCTGGGCAATAAAAATGAAAAAAGCATATACAAAATGGGAGGAATAGAGCTAAGCAACAGTACATGTGAAAAATACTTAGTTATACTAATAGATCATAGACTGAACATGAGTCAACAGTGTGATGCAGCAGCAAAAAAAGGCAAATACAATTCTGGGATGTTTTAACAGAAGCATACAATCTAGATCACGTGAAGTCATTATCGGACTTTACTCCTCTTTGGTGAGACCTCATCTGGAATACTGTGTCCAGTTTTGGGCACCACATTTTAAAAAAGACATCGACAAACTGAGCAAGTTCAGAGAAGAGCGACCAGAATGGTGCCCGGTCTGCAAACCATGTCCTATGAGGAACGGTTGCAGGATTTGGGAATGTTTAGCTTGCAAAAAAGAAGACTGAGAGGAGACTTAATAGCTGTCTACAAATATGTCAAGGGCTGTCACATTGTAGAAGGATCATCTTTATTCTCATTTGCACAAGGAAAGACTAGAATCAATGGGATGAAACTGAATGGGAGGAGACACAGATTAGATATTAGAAAAAACTTTTTGACAGTTAGGATGATCATCGAGTGGAACAGGCTGCCACGAGAGGTGGTGAGTTCTCCTTCAATGGACGTCTTCAAGCAGAGGCTGGACAGACATCTGTCTGAGATGATTTAGTGAATCCTGCTTTGAGCTGGGGGTTGGACCAGATGACCCAGGAGGTCCCTTCCAACTCTACAATTGTATGATTCTATGGATCTGAGTGTTTTGTTTGTTTTGTGGATAGATTTGAAGCTTTTATTGGGAACATTTAACATAACATTTTGGATCATATTTATCCTGTGCTCTATGCTGAGCACTTATTTTGGGGTTTCCATCTAAATCTCTGGGTGACGTGATTCAGGTGACACCCCCCAGTGGATCCATTCATTATAATGAGGCAGCAGAGTTACTCTTCTGGGCTCCATCTTACCTCTGTTCAGCGTTGTCCTACTTTTCAGAGGTGTCCAAAACTGCGGCCGATCGCGCATTTATGCACACCTAAAAAGACGGACAATACCAACTCACAGGCCAGACGGCGTCCAGTGTTGCCATCTGCCTTGTTTTAGGGAATCGTCCTCTGGGACAGTCATGTAAGGGCTTGTTTTTTGCGGGACGATTTGACGTTTTTATTGGTACCATTTTTGGTCACGTCATTTTTTGATTGCTTTCTATTCTAAATTTGGGGAGGGAAAATAAACAAAAACTGGCAATTCAGGAATTGTGTTTTTTTTTTTTTTAATGCAGTTCCGCGTGTGGTAAAATTGATATGGCAGAGTTATTCTTCAGCTCTGTACGTTTACAGCGGTACCACATTAATAGCGTTTTTATACAAAAAATATATATATTTTTTGCATCGCTTTATTCTGAGAGCTATAATTTTTTTATTTTTTCACTGATGGGGCTGTATAGCGGCTTGTTTCTTGTGGGACAAGATGACGTTTTCAGCGGTACTAATTTTATTTAGATTTGGTTTTTTTATCGTGTTTTATTCCCCTTTTTTTTTTGATGATAAAGCATCGTTAGCCTCGTTTTTTTAAGTTTTTTTTGTGCGGCGTTCACTGAAGGGGTTAAATAGTGTGACACTTTTATAGGTCGGGTTGTTCCAGACTCGGCAATACCAAATATGTGTACTTTTTTTAATTTTTTTATTTTTTTTTACATAAAAATGTGTATTTATTAGTGAATATTTTTTTTAATTATTATTATTATTATTATTATTTTTTTTTTACACATTTTTTGCCATTTATTTTTTACTTTTTTATTTAGTCCCTTTATGGGACTTTCACTTGTATCTCTTTGATCACAGGTATAATGTATTGCAATGTACTAGATTGCAGTGCATTCATTATACCTTTAGTGAACGCTCCTGAGCCCATGCTGTGAGCATGGTTTCAGCAGCTTTCCGTAGCTTGGTGACCCGGGGGTCGTCATGACGACCCCTGGTCACCATGGCAATGATTGGGCCCCACGTCATCGCAGGGCCACCGATCTGTCAGGGGGTTAACAGCCAGGGGTGGTGCTGACACGGCTACTAGCTGTTTAGTGCCGGAGCTCAGCCACTGGCGGCGCTGAACTCCGACACTGATCGGGCTGGAGACGCTGATATTTCAGCATCTCCTGCACGATCATGCTGAGATCGGTCAGTCAGATTGACTGACCGATCGCAGCGATCTAGGTGTGCGGACCGACCATATGGCTCCCTGCACCCCATCTTGTGCTGCTCAGCTGTCACAGATAGCTGTCCACACGTATCTGTCACTGCGTGTTTACACGCTGTGACAGTTTAAAGCCATAACGGACACTGCACGGCAAGGAGCATTAACTTACACCTGCTCATGCCGTGCAGTGTCCGTCATTGGGCGTTATGGGGTTAATACCGCTGTCAAGTGTGATGGTGACATGTAACAGACTTTAACATAATGGCCATCAGTTCTAATGAACATGGGGCCACCGTGCAGTATGAATGCACATTGACGAAGGGTTACCTTGACTGCCGGATGACCACTTTAAAAAAATATATATATGGCTCTCAGAATATGGTGACAAAAGCCAAATTGTTTTTGTAAATGTTTTATTTTATTTTTAATTAGTAAATCATGAATAGAAATATATAGATTTGGTTTCCCGTAACCATACTGACCCATAGAGCAAAGGTAACAGATCACCACTAGATTAGCACAAAGTAAGGCTGAGTTCACACGATGCGTTTTTCGTGCGTTTCCGCGGCGTTTTTGCAGTTGCGTAAACGCCGCGGAAAAGCATGAAAAACGCATGGTAGAAGGGCAGCAATGTTCCCCAATTGAAATCCGCATGTACTGTGCCCATGATGCGGATTTTTCCGCAGCGTAAACGCTGCGGTCAAAAATCCGCAGCATTTCAATTAATTTTGGGGAAACGCTGCTCTTTTGCCGCCATTAACTTGCATTAGACTGCATGAAATCCGCATCACTGTATATGTTGATGCGCTTTTCATGCGGTCTAATGTGCGGATGGTACCCGGGTGTGGAGGAGAGGACTCTCATCCAGACCCAGGTACCATTAAAAAAAAAAGAATAAAATAAAAAAACATATATTCTCACCTTCTGACGGCCCGCGCAGCGTCCTCCAGGCTTCCCGGGCACTTTGCGGTTGAATGAAGGACCTTCGCTGATGTCAGAGTCATGTGACGGGTCACGTGACGCTGACGTCGGAAGGTCCTACAGTCTTCACTGCCGGCAGCCGGGACCGATGAAGCAGGACACCGGGGGCCATCAGAGGGTAAAGTATATATTTATTTTTTATTTTTTGACATTCACATACTATATAAATCCATGCCGTTTGCATGGATTTATATAGTGTGAAGTTGACAAGCACTTTCCCCAAGTGATGCTAAAATCGCTTGGGAAGCGCTTGTCAACCCGCATGCGGAAATGCAAGTGAAGAAAGCTTCACATCCGCATGTCCCTGGCAGGAAACCGCATGTACAATCCGCATGTACAATCCGCATGCGTTTTTTCCTGCCAGAGAGATGCAGAAACGCTCAGGAAAAAATCCTGAGCATTTCTGCATCGTGTGCACATACCCTAAGTGGCGCTAGTACAAAACCTTGAAAAAGAAAATGTGGAATTACAGTTTTTTTCCTCACCGTTTCCACTTATTTCATAGAATAAGTGGTGTTCTGCAAAAAACAAGCCCTCTTGCGGCTATGTCGAAATATTAGAAAGGTTATGATTCTTGTTACAAGGAGAGGAAAAACTAAGTTACAATATCCTGGGGAAAAGCTCTGTGTCTGCCTCCTGAAAACCTCCAGCTCAGGGTTTGTTACCCGACCGACGACATGTTTAACAGATTCCTTTGACTAAACCACCCTTCACATGTCCATATAATACCGGTACTGGAAAAATGGTACCGGTGTCATAAGTATTTTGGATCAGTGTGCCGTCCGTGTGCCATCAGTGTTCCATCCGTGTGCAATTCATTTTTTTTCCACCATGACTTAAATATCAATTCCAAAGCTTCTCCTATACTTTGCAATGTTAAACATGTACAGCACACGGTTGTCACAAGGATGTTTCACACGGAGCCCGAAATGTGTATTGGCCCTTGTAATCCATGCGGACGGGTCTCATGCAAAGATCTCCATAGATTATGATAGGTATGTGTGCATACGTGTCTTCAATGCATGTGAAAGCGAATGCCACACGTGCTGAAAACATGTACATGTGAAGGAAGCTTTACACACTGTGTGAACAAGTATGAAAAGTCACTTCTTAATCATTGAATTAAGGTTTTCTCTTTTGGTTCATTGCCATGGGTATAAAATCCAGCATCTAAGCATGTAGTCTGCCTGTGCGAACAGTTGTGATAAAATGGCTCGTTCTAAAGAGCTCCCTGAATTCAGCATCTTGCTGTCATATGTTGTCACAAGTCAGTTCATGAAAGTTCAAATAAGACATGGCTGGGTGAGTTTGGTGTGGAAGAACATGACTGACCCTTCAAGAGACCTAACCTCAACTCCATCAGATAGATACCTTTTGGATTAACCAGAGATTACAAGCCAGGTCCCCTTGTCCAACATCAGTGTCTGACCTGATAACTGCTCTTCTGGAAGAATGGACAACAAATTGCACAGAAATATCCCCAATTTTTTTTTTTAGAGTGGAAGCTTTATTAGCTGCAAAGGGAGATCAACTCCATGTTAATGACCCTGGATTTAAAAAGGAATGTCATAAAATTTCCTCCAGGAGTAATGTGTATGTGTCCCAATAATTTTATCCCTACAGTGTGTAATAGGTTCTGCTTCTTCCATGGTGAGAGGTGGAGACTGCTTCTCTGATGATGTGTAAATCTGGAGGTGAATGAGAATCATAATCAGTTTTGTTATATATTTTAGGAAGGACGTCCAGAATAAGAGGCAGAAAGCGTCCAATTATTGAGGACGACAGTGAGGAGGAGGTGCAGCCAACGTAAGCACTAAATACGACTATCATTCGTTACATTGTATTGTAAGGCTATGTTCACATGTCTGGTAGTTATACCTGTTTTTGGATTTGTTAGGGGTGATAAAAAATGAAAAGATACAATGCAAAATTAGTTCATTCAAATAAGGACGGGAATGTCTTAAATTGTTTTCTTTTTTACTGCAATCTGTTTTTTAGCAGGATCATGTGCCGATTTGCCATGAGCGTTACCCGTTGGCCATCGCTCATAGCAGATGATCATTTTAACCATGTGTAGCACAAGTGATCGGATGAAGGCACCTTCAAGTCTTCTAAGGAAACTATTAAGGCCAGAAAAAAGTAAAAAAAAAAAATTATTTTTTTTTTTAAATATAAACGTTCAAATCACCCCCCTTTTGCCCCATTCAAAATAAATGAATAATAAAACAAAAATATACATATATTGCTGCATTCTGAATCGCCCGATCTATCAAGATATAAAAAGAATTAATCCAAATGGTAAACTGTGTAACGAGAAAAAAAATCAAAACACCAGAATTAAGTTTTTTTGGTCGCTGCAACATCGCAATAAAACGCAATCACCGGCGATTAAAACATATCTACCTAAAAATATTATCAATAAAACCTTCAGCTCAGCGTGCGAAAAATAAGCCCTCACCCAGCCCCAGATCCTGAAAAAGGGAGACGCTACGGGTCTCGGAATATGGTGCCATTATAATTTTTTTTACAAACTTTGGAATTTATTTCACCACTTTAAAAAAAATAACCTATTCATGTTTGGTATCTACAAACTCATAATGACCTGGAGAATCATAATTGCAGGTCAGTTTTAGCATTTAGTGATCATGGTAAAATAACAACAACCAAGAAACAAGTGTAGAATTATACTTTTTTTGCAATTTTGACGCACTTTTGAATTTTTTCCTTTTTCTCCAGTACACGACATTGTAAAACCAATGATGTCGTTCAAAATTACAATTCGTCCCAGAAAAAATAAACCATCACAGGGACATATTAAAAAATAAAAAAGTTATGCCTCTGGGAAAAAGGGGAGCGAAAAACGGAAAATCCCAAGGTCGTGAAAGGGTTAAAGGATAGAAATCCTCAACTATATTGATTGTATTGATTGAACAGTACCACCACATACCACCATAGCATTACTGAATCTCTCTATACCATGTGTGGTTAATACCGTAACTAATACTGCCATATAGTTACTAAATTATACTTTTATAACATGATTTTAGAACCACCATACTGTAACTGAAAAACAGCATCATATTGTGACTTTATCACTTGGGGTCTGAGCTGTTTTGACGCCCAGCGATCAAAAAGTTATTTAATTCTAAATGCCCTCAGACTCATGAGATAGAAGTTGGCTAAACCCGGTGATTTTGGCTTGAATCGGTTAGCTTCCTAACGTCTGTGGGGACAGGCCTGATTCTAGCTTTTTTTTTGGTGCCCAAGGCGAAAATTCAAGTGGCACCCCTCCCAGCAGTTCATGGTATACCTGCAGTGAATAAACACAATCCCATCATTGTTTTTTAGGTTTTGCTTTTAAGATATTCTTTATGTGGTAAAAGTGACGTGTGAACATGATTCTCCAGGTCTTTGTGATTACAGTAATCCCTAACTTTCAGAGATTCTTATTTTTGTAAAAAAAAAAACAACATTTAGCTTGTGATGCTTTTTTTAGGACCTGTTAGAACAATAAAAATATATCTATGAAGCTATGTGAGGGCTGTTTTTTGCATAGTAAGTTGAAATATTTATTGCTATCAATTCAGGGTGCATACATTTGGATGGCTTTTTGCTGTAAGAGGTGTGGTGACACAAAAAAGTAGTTCTGCTATTTTTTTTTCTCTTTACTGCATATGTTAGTTCTTTTTATATTTTGATAGATCAGACTTTTAAGGATGTGGACATACCAAATTTTTTTTAATTGTTTAATTTGTTTTTAATGAGGGAAGACCGCACCAGATCCATGATCATTAAATGAATACATCACCAGAACATTCCATCAGTACATGAATGGCACCAGCATCATCATCAGTACTTAGATACAGCACCAAAACAACCATTAATACACTAATTCATTATTAGAACCATAATCGGTAATTGAATATAGCACTGGAACCATCATTATTAATTGAATACATCGCCAGAACCACCAACTGCACATGAATACAGTGAAGAGCAAAAGAGTATCAATGTTTTGAACTTTTGACTTTCAGGCTCCATATCTCACCATCCACTACTTCTTTTATTGTGACACTACCCTCATTTTATAGACAATCATCTTGTCTATCTCATATATAAACTTGAGTTGCAACTATTTAGCATATGATTAATTATGCAGATTCTTGTCATGTCACTGCACTGTTACTGTTTTGCTCCTAAAAATCTAAATACAATTTTTTATTATTTTATTAGTATTTTGTAAATCCACCTTTGGCTTTCAACACTGCCTGAATCCTTCTGGGCATGCTCTCGATCAGATTCAAACATGTCTTGACCGACATCTAATTCCGGTTCTCTTTTACATGTTCCCAGTTGGTGCATGCTCTTCGACTCGCTTGGATATGTATATAGTTTTTTATTCCATTCTACCCACAAGTGTTAAATTGGATTAAGGTCTGAGGTCTGTGGGGGCCAATCCAGCACTTTGACTTCATTGTCATTGAACCATTTATTTGCCAATCTCAACGTATGCTTTGGGTCGTTGTCCTGCTGGAACACTATGTTGTCCTTTTCATACCGATGGTACTCGAGTGTACAAAGTAATTCGTCTTGTAGGATACTCACATATAGCTCAGCATTGAGACCACCATTGATTCTGGTAAAGTATCCAACGCCTTTAGCTGTGAAACAACCCCATATCATCAGGCTTCCTTCACCGAACTTGACAGTTCCTTCAATTTCTCCATCCGTTAGCCCCATTTTCCTTTGTTTCTTCCAGACCCATTTGCACCCATCATAGCCTAGTCTATTGACTTTTGTCCCATAGCTCCAAACCACCCGTTTCCTATCTTCTACAGTTCACTTTTCATACCTTTTTGCAAACTTGTGTCGACGCTTCTTATGATGATATTGAAGTTGATGCTTCTTCATCTTTTTTTGAGCCACCATTCAAGACTTGTGTAACATGCGTTACACGGTGCTTGCATAGACATCTGTGATCTCACTATTACGAAACTTACAAGTCACTCCAGCCCGTGATATTGGAAGCAGACTTTGCATCCGTAAGTATGGCAAAAGAGGTGACGGGGAATGCATGATTGGAGCAGTAGGCTGGTACTTAAAAGGAGTTGGATATGCTGGAGACCTTGAAATGGTCTGGGAAGAAGCGCTCCCTGAAGGACGATACATTGCATACCGCATAGACCGCTCTTATCTAGGAGAGGTATCAGTGAGGAAGTGGTGGGTGCTGCCTTTCATGGTAATTGTAGGGTCTTGTGATGGTGTAGGTGTCTATCTGCCCTTTCTGACCCCCACCTGGTTAGGTAAAATGCAATATCCAAGTCGTTGTTGGTGAATTAAGACCCATGAGAACAATGAACATTTCTTCACTCCACATTTGCAAGTACAACTCCCTCTACCTTGATGGTTTTATCATTTAAAATAGTATTTTTCTTTTCACTTTGACTCTTAACACAGACCTTGATTTGTATGTTTCTACAGAAAGAAATTCACAAGAAATGAGGAAACCCCTCCGTCGTCTTTTGTGGCTTTTGAAAGCGACGTTTTGTGAGTAATTTTGACAACATATAATAAGTTCAAGTTAAACTTCACTTAAAAGCTATGTTCACGCATGTTGTGTTTTTTTTAGCATTTTTTGCTGCAGATTTTTATGCAAATTTTCAGCTGTGTTTTGCAGTACCAGCAAAGTCTATGAGAAACCAGAATTGTCTGTTCACACATCATGCTTTTTTGTTGTTGTGTATTTTGTGCCTTGGTTGGGTTTTTGGAAAATAGAGCATGTCACTTCTTTCAGCATTTTTGTCAGTGTTTTTTCACCCATGGGAAATAATGGGTGGTTGTAAAGGGAAGTGTCCCAGGTTGTACATGTATATACATGCTAGCCATGCTTGCAGATAAGTATACATGTATATATTGGCCCCACATCTCCCCATGTGTTTCAGTCTGTTTGCTGCTGGGGGAGGTTTCAATAGAATGTCCAGCCATGTGCTAAAACAGGTTTTGCGAGTATGGTTGGACTTGAACAAAGACCTTAGCCAGTGAGCAGGGAATAATACATCATTTCCTGTGACATGAAGCTGGACACTGGCTGGACTTAAAACCCCAGAATCCACATGTGCTAGGGCCCCTTAGACTCTTGAAGATGGACATAACAACACATGGCTGAGTATCTCTCTTCCCCTGTAACTTCTTTACTTACTAGCCCTACATACCCTGTACTAACCCTCCTAGATATTGATAGATATATATAGGCAAAGTTGGTATAGTTGGGTGGGCCGATATTGCATGAGTGATTAGCAAACGTGGGTGGAAAATATATTAGGTAATTGGGAATTGTGAATCCGTTTTGTGTACTGTGTTAGTGTGATACATAGTAGTATATTAACTGTAGACTTTTGTGTAATAAATACCTTTTATTAGCACACGGTTTTGTCTCAGTTGGTATATAGTATAGGGCTCAGATAACGTTAGTGGAAATTAATTATTAATAGTCAAGTTTGATGTTAATAGTTAATATCGGACCTCAATAGAGGTGTAGGAGAGTTCCCCCATTAATTACTGATAGTTTGGAGGAAAATCGCATCCTTATACAGTGGTGAAAAAAACGCTGAAAAAATGCACTAAAATTTGCAGCAGCGTTTTTGATGGTGAAATAGAATGGGGTTCTTTTTTAACAGAACTTTATGTACATGCATAAATAGAGACAGGACAGTGAAAAAAATCGCTGAAAAAACTCAAAAAACGCAGCAAAACGTTTTTGACACAGCTGATTTCCTGCCAGAGATTGTGTTTTGATGCAGTTTTCTGAAGCTGAAAAACACAACATGTGTGAACACAGCCAAAGTAAAAAAGTTAAAGGGGTTTACCCGCAAAGTTCATTTTAATCAATAGATCTTGATAATAATAAATTCCACAATTGGATGTGTTTATCTCAGCACAGGAACATTTTATTTAATCTTATAAATGGGCCCCTGCTGTGTACTGTGTAATGGCTTTGTCTGACGGTACAGGGACATGGACAGATAATTCCACAGCTCCTGGGAAGGGGGAGACGCAAAAGAGTCTACAGACATTACAGGACTGGATCACAAAAAATTCTTTCTTTGAGGTAAAACATTTTTTAAAAACAGGCAGGGAAATGTTTTATCTCACATTCATTTTCAAGGAAAACGAACGAGTGCAATCCGATAAAAAATTGGATTCTACTTTGACCAATATTAATTTATGAGTTACAGCTCATCTGTGATTTTTTTCACAGCTGAAATCGGACTTAGAAAAAAAATCGCAAGTCAATGGGTGCGAGAAAAATAAAATCACACGGCTCTCGGACCTTGCGAGTGCCGCTCAATTTTTAAATACCTAGAATCAATTAATTTATTTGAAAGAAACACATAGACTCCTTTAATAAATCTAAATTTAACTAATAACATAACACCCATTCCATTGAAGCCGATGTCAATTGAATTAAAATAATAAAGCATCATCATCCTCACCTGTCCCTGACGTGAATAAAATCATCCATTTGTTGCGCGACAGGTCTAGGTCTGCTACATCAAGATGGCAGGCTGTATTGTCGCAAGATACGACTATACAGTCTGCCATCCTGCAGAGACAATTAGCTGTGCAAGCTTGCGCACCTCAGTGTCTCCCGTGCTGGCAGAAAGGTCATCGGAGTCCTTATCCAATGAACTCTGTTCACCTCACTGACATTAACGCATGTGCGGTGAGAACTTTCCAACAGCACTGCAGTAAAAAAAGAACACACTTTGTAACGTGTGTTTTCACAGCGCAAATGCACCCAAAAACACATGCATATCATAAATAAATAAAAAAAAATGATGTATGTTCCCCCCTACTTTTTATAACCAGCCTATGTAAAGAACAGAGGTGTGCTCTTGTATTAACAAGATAGGAAGGTCCATAGATATTGGCCCTTTCCTAGCCTAAAAATAAAAGCCTGCAGTTACCCCAGAATTGGTGCATCGATGAGATGCGCCAACTCAGGCTCTTTGCTGGCTTTTCCTGATTGCGATGGTGCAGTGGCAATTGGGGTAGTAGTTTTATCAGGTTGATGTCAGCTTTGTAATGTAATGATTGACAAAAGTCTGGGATGGGCTGAAATGTTTTGTATGTGGACCTCCATTAAAAAGAACTTTTAATCAACCACATGAGTGACGGGATTTGTCATTTTAAGCCTTGTAATGTCAGCTGGCATCAAAACCAAGGGTTAGTAATGGAGTGGTGTCTATCAGACACCCCCATTACTAACCCAGTAATAAAAAATAAAAAAAAACACACACACAGGAAAACATAGTTTATTTTAAAGAACACTCCCCCACACCTCGTTCACCTATTTATTAAAAAGCAAAAAAAAAACATGAAGATCCAACGTAATCCAGCCAATCAGAAGAAGTCCAAAAATGGGAACCTGAAAGACATAAAAGGAAAGTTAAATAAATAAAAGGAAGAAACTCTCGCTCATTCGCCAATTTATTTTTAAATTACAATCTCTGCACCTGCGACGTAACCCATTGGGGTTCCCACGACATCTAACGATTCTGTACAGCAAGCTATGGAGCGTCGTTTTGAGAACCATGCTTCATAGGTCACTCCCGGTTATGTCTCACAACTAGTGTTGAGCATTCCGATACTGAAATATCGGGTATCGGCCGATATTCGCGGTATCGGAATTCCGATACTTAATTCCGATACTTTTACAATATCGAATACCGGAATCGGAAGTTCCCATAATGCCTGTGCTCTGCAGTGTCTCTGAAGGATGACAAGCTGGATGGCAGCGCTCAGCTGAGATCCAGCCTGTCATCAGAACGCCATCCCAGCGTGAGAGAATTCTCCTGATTGTTTAAAAGCCGGCGGGCGGTAAAAAGCCGCCGGCTTTTAAACATTCACACAGTCCCATACTGCTTCCCCGCAGCCTCCCACCCCGATCCTCCGCTCCCCTCGCCACCTCCCATCCCGATCGTAAGTTAGGACCGGGCGGGGAGCACAGCACCAAGGAGCGGGGAGCGAAGGACCCGGGCGGGGAAGCCGGCAGTGAAAAGACTTCACCGCCGGCTTTCCCGTTCTGTGCTGCGCTTTCCCGCCGGATATTTCAAATGAACAGCTGAGGTATCAGCTGATGCCGATCAGCTGTTCATTTGAAGTCGCCGCGTTGCCCTCAGAGGGTTCATGTGAGTTCATGCTTGACTGCATGAGCTCACATGAACTTTCCCACGGCCGCACAGGTCAGCCACACCTCCCAGACCCGTCATGATTGGTGTGTGTGGGTGTCTGTGCGATGTGTGCGGGTGTGCGCGGTGTCTGTGCGATGTCTGTGCGGTGTCTGTGCGATGTGTGCGGTGTCTGTGCGATGTGTGCGGGTGTGTGCGGTGTCTGTGCGATGTGTGCGGGTGTGTGCGTGCAGGCAGACATAGGCCGATGTGACACTACTACTCCCATCGGCCTATGTCTGTCCCCCGTCCACTCGTGCCAGCAGGATCAGCTTGATGGGAGCAGTAGTTCCCATCAGCCTGATCCTGCTATTTAAATTGCACTACTGTGTCCCCAATAAATGTTAGATACATGTCATTGGTGGCCAGTGGTTACCTAAAAGAAATTAGTTCATACATTACCTGTCCCCGCCGAACGCCACCTAAAATAAAGTAAAAAATAAAAAACTACACCTATACTCACCTAGACACCTAATTCCCCGAAGCCATCGATCTCCTGTAATAAAATATAAAATAATAAACCACAACCTTATCCTTACCCCTCCGTAGTAGTCCACGAGTGTCCCACGAAGATCTCCATTTCAGAGCAGCCACATAGAATGTGACCGCTCTGAACCGCTGCCGCCGCTAGAATGATGGGGCCGTAAAGCAGCCCCGTCATTGCATAAGCGGGTTCGCCGGAGTTCAGGCAGCGCTGCTCCGGTTAGCTGCTTTACGGCCCTACTGTATCGTGAGAAATTCCCATGGTACAGCAGTGCCGTAAAGGAGGTCTCCGGAGCTGCGCTGCCTGAATGCACTCCGGTGACCTCAGTCAGTGGCTCCCGCTGCCGGGAGCGGACGTGTTCCCGGCAGCGTGAGCTTACAGCAGCCATGCACAGCTGTCACCTTCTCCAGATGTGACAGCTGTGCATGGGAGATCAGCGCAGGAACGTGGACAGGTAACTATTTTTTTTTAGTAAACTAAGAATTAAATAAAATGGTGTGTTTTATTTCAAATAAATTATTTTTTTCTGGGTGTAGTGTGTTTTTTCTTTTTAACACTTTGTAGGTTAGTAATGGGGGTGTCTTATAGACGCCCATCATTACTAACCTGGGCTTCATGGCAGCTGGCGCTGACATGAACCCCAGCCCTATTACCCCCTGCCACCGCACCAGGGCAGCGTGGAAGAGCGAGGCTAAGTGCCAGAATTGTCGCATCCTATGGATGCGCCATTTCTGGGGCGGCTGACGGCTGGTGTTTCTAGCCTGGGAGGGGGCCAATATTCATGGCACCCTTCCTGGGCTATTAATATCAGCCCCCAGCTGTCTGCCTAGCCTTTGCTAGCTATTAAAATAGGGGGGACCCCACGTCATTTTTTTGGGGGGGTCCCCCATTTTAATAGCTAGTAAGGGCTAGGTATTCAGCTGGGGGCTGATATTAGTTGCCCGGGAAGCTCCGTGGGTATTACCCCCTTCCCAGGCTTCAAACATCTTCCCCAGCCGTCTGCTTAACCTCCGCTAGAGACTAAAATTATAGGGGATCCCACGCCAATTTTTTTTAAAATAAATCCTTTATTTTAACACTAAATGACATTTGATGAGTTAATAAAGATGCAGTCCCTAAATTATTATTTATTTTTTAATTAATTTTTCCCAAAAATTTTGACGTGGGCTTTGTCATATTTTTGTATGCCAGCCAGGTATAGCATCCAGCTTCTATGAACGCGCCATTTTCCGGGGCGGCTGCGGACTGCAATTTGCAGCGGGTGGGGCCCAGAAAGCTTGGGTCTCCCTGCGCTGCAGATTCCATCCCCCAACTGCCTAGTTGTACCTGGCTGGACACAAAAATAGGGCGAAGCTCCACGTATTTTTTTTTTTAATTATTTCATGAAATTCATGAAATAATAAAGAAAAAAAGGGCTTCCCTATATTGTTGTGTCCGGCCAGGTACAAATAGGCAGCTGGTGGTTGGGGGCAGCCCGTTCCTGCCTGCTGTACCTGGCTGGACACAAATATAGTGCAAAGCCCCACGTCAATTTTTTTTTAATTATTTCAGAAAATTCATGAAATAATTTAAAAAAAATTGATGTGGGGCTTCGTCCTATATTTGTGTCCAGCCAGGTACAGCAGGCAGGAACGGGCTGCCCCCAACCACCAGCTGCCTATTTGTACCTAGCCGGACACGACAATATAGGGAAGCCCTTTTTTTAAAAAATTATTTCATGAAATAATTAAAAAAAAATTGACGTGGAGCTTCGCACTATATTTGTGTCCAGCCAGGTACAGCAGGCAGGAACGGGCTCCCCCAACCACCAGCTGCCTATTTGTACCTGGCCGGACACAACAATATAGGGAAGCCCTTTTTTTCTTAATTATTTCATGAATTTCATGAAATAATGAAAAAAAAAAAATACGTGGGGCTTCGCCCTATTTTTGTGTCCAGCCAGGTACAACTAGGCAGCTGGAATCTGCAGCGCAGGGAGACCCAAGCTTTCTGGGCCCCACCCGCTGCAAATTGCAGTCCGCAGCCGCCCCGGAAAATGGCGCGTTCATAGAAGCGCCATCTTCTGGCGCTGTACCCAACTCATCCAGGGCCCTGGTCCGGTGGCTCACTGGGTAATAAAGGGGTTAAGGCCAGCTTGGCATTATCAGCTGGCCCTAAGCCCGAAATTCATGGGGTCACGCCAATATTAGACATGACCACCATGAATTTCTAGTAAAGTATTTAAAAAAAACACAACACCCAGAATAAAGTCCTTTAATTGAAATAAAGACACAATTCTTTATTGTTCTAAATTAAACTATACTTACCATCATTCCCATTCCAGCTGAAGCCAACGATCTCCTGCAATAAAAGAAAAATAATAAACCAACCTCATCCTTACCTTCCCATGGATCCCACGACAGCTTCAGCTCTGCTACATCGAGATGACAGGCTGGACCGCAGCAGAACGCTGCCATCCAGCCTGTCATCCCGCAGACACTGAGAAGCGCAGGCATGCTTGCGCTCCTTAGTGTGTCTCTGTGACGGCATAAAGATGAGTCGAGTTCATGTCCAATGAACTCAGCTCACCTCATGCACATCACTGACAGCGTGGGAAAATTCTCCTGCACTCAACGCTTCAGCGTGAGAATTCTCCCACGCTGTCAGTGACGTACATGAAGTGAGCTGAGTTCATTGGACATGAGCTCACTTCATGCACGTCACTGACAACGTGGGGAAATTCTCATGCTGAAGCGCTGAGTCACTGTGTGACTGCAGACTCATGAATCCCCCTAGCGCAGGCACTTTGCGCTATGGGGATTTGCCGATATGAGACCCGGGACCGGAGGCTATGTATGTGTTATACATACCCCTGGCCAGTCAGCGCCGCCTCGCTTCGTTCACTTGTATGGAGTGAGGCCAGGCCCTATCTAGTGCCGTGGATTGCCAGTAGGAGCTTCGACTAGAAGACGCAGCCTTTCTCAATACAAGTGTATGGAGAGTGAGGCCTGTCCACTGGCCAAGGGTATGTATAACACATGCATACCCTCCATTACCAGGTCTCATACCGGCAAATCACCGCATCGCACAGTGCCTGTGCTGGGGGTTGGGATTCATAAGTCTGAAGTCACATAGAGTGACTGCAGACTTATCACTTTTGACCAGACAACCCCTTTAAATTTACTTGGTTTCATGTATGTGTATGTGAATGGTTAAAGTGGATCTGTCTCCAGATTTCACAATCCTTCCTGCACTGCTACTGGTGACATCTCTCACTGCTAAGTGCAAACAGATACCGTGGGTATGGAAAGTATTCAGACCCCTTTAAATTTTTCACTCTTTTTTCCATTGTAGCCATTTGGTAAATTCTAAAATGTTCATTTTTTTCCCATTAAAGTACACTCTGCACCCCATCTTGACTGAAAAAAAACAGAAATGTAGACATTTTTGCAAATTTATTAAAAGATAAAAACTGAAATATCATATGGTCATAAGTATTCAGACCCTTTGCTCAGACACTCATATTTAAGTCACATGCTGTCCATTTCCTTGTGATCCTCCTTGAGATGGTTCTGCTCCTTCATTGGAGTCCAGCTGTGTTTAATTAAACTGATAGGACTTGATTTGAAAAGGCACACACCTGTCTGTTTAAGACCTCACAGCTCACAGTGCATGTCAGACCAAATGAGAATCATGAGCTCAAAGGAACTGCCCAAGGAGCTCAGAGACAGAATTGTGGCAAGGCACAGATCTGGCTAAGGTTGCAAATGAATTTCTGCATTACCCAAGGTTCCTAAAAGCAAAGTGGCCTCCATAATCTTTAAATGGAAGAAATTTGGGACCACCAGAAGTCTTCCTAGACCAGGCCGTCCAGCCAAACAGAGCAATCATGGGAGAAGAGCCTTGTTGAGAGAGGTAAAGAAGAACCCCAAGATCACTGGCTGAGCTCCAGAGATGCAGTAGGGAGATGGGAGAAAGTTCCACAAAGTCAACTATCACTGTAGCCCTCCACCAGTTGGGCCTTTATGGCAGAGTGGCCCAATGGAAGCCTCTCCTCAGTGCAAGAAATATGAAAGCCTGCATAGAGTTTGCTGAAAAACACATGAAGGACTCCAGACTATAAGAAATAAGATTCTCTGGACCGATGAGACGAAGATAGAACTTTTTGGTGATAATTCTAAGCGGTATGTGTGGAGAAAACCAGGCACTGCTCATCACCTGCCCAATACAATCCCAACAGTGAAACATGGTGGTGGCAGCATCATGCTATGGGGGTGTTTTTCAGCTGCAGGGACATGACGACTGGTTGCAATTGAAGGAAACATGAATGTGGCCAAGTACAGAGATATCCTGGATGAAAACCTCTACCAGAGTGCTTTGGACCTCAGACTTGGTTCACCTTCGAACAAGACAATGACCCTAAGCACACAGCTATAATGACAAAGGCGTGGCTTCAGAACAACTCTGTGACCATTCTTGACTGGTCCAGCCAGAGCTCTGGCCTAAACCCAATTGAGCATCTCTGGAGAGACCTGAAAATGGCTGTCCACTAACGTTCACCATCCAACCCGACAGAACTGGAGAAAGGAAAAATGGCAGAGGATCCCCAAATCCAGGTGTGAAAAACTTGTTGCATCATTCCCAAGAAGACTCATGGCTCTACTAGCTCAAAAGAGTGCTTCTACTCAATACCGAGCAAAGGGGCTGAATATTTATGACCATGTGATATTTCAGTTTTTCTTGTTTAATAAATTTGCAAAAATTTCTACATTTCTGTTTTTTTTTCAGTCAAGATGGGGCGCAGAATGTACTTTAATGAGAAAAAAATGAACTTTTTAGAATTTACCAAATGGCTGCAATGAAACAAAGAGTTAAAAATTTAAAGGGGTCTGAATACTTTCCGTACCTACTGTATATTGTCCTCTATTTGGTTCTTCCTGAACCTTGGTATTTGGTGATTCTTCCTATGGTCAGAATACACCTAGGTCTTTCTAGTGTCTCAACTGATGTAATATTATTTTTTCTTTCCTTAAAGGGAACCTGTGACATGAAAGAAGCTATTTTTCTGCATATATGGAGTTAATCTGCAGATTAATAGCGTTCTGAACCTGCCCAGCACTTAGACCCCTACTGTCATGAGGTAATGATCTTTATTCCTCCTTTTAGCATTCTGGTTTCAGTCACGGGTGGCGCCGGCGTGGGTTCAGTCACCGTTCTCTGTATAGAGAGCGGCGGCTGTAACCTCGTCCCCGGCAGTGATTGACAGCCGGCCCTACTGCTGAGCTGCTGTAAGTCAGTGCAGGGGGAGTGTTTGCAGCCACTTCTCACTATACACAGAGCGGTGACTGAATCCAATGGATGCCGGGAGAAATAAAGTTCAGAGCAGGGTTAATCTGGAGATTATCCCCATATCTGCAGGCTGATTGTGTTTTTTTCAGGTGACAGGTTCCCTTTAAGGAAAGAACCATTTTTTATTGTAGTTAATAATTCTTACATGCATGTAGTAATGTCTTTTTTTTTCTTAAATCTGCAGTGCAAGTGGGCCTAGCGGACAACTCTACGAGCATTCAGAAGGTATAATGAAATCTATGACTTTATATTTTATTGATTCCAAACTTTTTATAGGTTTTATAAAAGGTACATATAAACAATAGCTTGACACCGGCAACAAAATCTAAAAGGGAATTTGTCGGCAGGTTTTTTCTACTCATCTGAGAGGAGCGTAATGTAGACAAATAGAAGCTGAATCTATCAATGTATCACTTAGATTACTGGTTGCAGCAGTTCTGACCCAATCAGAGCTTTTAGATTTAGAATGAAGCAGAGCTGAGAAAGCTGTCCCCACCCACACCAGGCTCTCCATGTACAAAGTCCATAGACGGTGTGCTGCTTATCACAGCAGGGGGCGTTGCTGGACTAGTGTTGTCCGGCAATGTTAATCTCTTCGTGATAAATCCTTGACAATTACTAAGCAACACCGCACGCACTTTGACAAGTGACACATCTCTGAATTCTGTGTTTCAGCCCCTATCTCCTGCTGTCCTCAGATTACATAGCAAAAACCTGCTGACGGATTCCCTTTAACCCCTTTACAACCTAAGGTGGTTTGCACGTTAATGACCGGGCCAATTTTTACAATTCTGACCACTGTCACTTTATGAGGTAATTACTCTGGAACGCTTCAACGGATCCCCCTGATTCTGAGATTGTTTTTTCGTGACATATTGTACTTCATGATTGTGGTAAAATTTCTTCGATATCACTTGCGTTTATTTGTGAAAAAAATGGAAATTTGGCGAAAATTTTGCAATAAATAACATTTCCCACAGGTCTACTTTACATCAGCACAATTTTGGAAGCAAAATTTTTTTTTGTTAGGGAGCTATAAGGGTTAAAAGTTGACCAGCGATTTCTCATTTTTACAACAAAATTTACAAAAACATTTTTTTTAGGTACCACATCACATTTGAAGTCACTTTGAGGGGTCTATATGACATAAAATACCCAAAAGTGACGCCATTCTAAAAACTGCACCCCTCAAGGTGCTCAAAACCACATTCAAGAACTTTATTAACCCTTCAGATGCTTCACACCAATTAATTGAACATGAAAGGAAAAATTAACATTTAACTTTTTTTCACTAACATTTTATTTTAGACCCCAATTTTTTTATTTTCACAAGGGTACCAGGAGAAATTGCACCCCATAAGTTGTTGTGCAATTTCTCCTAAGTACGCAGATACCCCATGTGTTGGAGAAAACTACTGTTTGGGCGCATGTCAGGGCTCGGAAGGGAAGGAGTGACGCTTTTGAACGCAGACTTTGATGGAATTGTCTGCGGGCGTCATGTCACGTTCTCAGAACCCCTGATGTGCCTAAACAGTGGAAATGCCCAACAAGTGCCCCCCTTTTGGTAGTGGTAGTTGATTTTTGAATTTTATAATGTAGTTGTTAGGAGGGCGGTTGCAGACAACTTTATTAAAATGGAACGCAACCGACCCCGGGGTCCGCGATTCAGCCTGGAGGACTGCTGCCGAACACTCGGTGGAAAGGTACGCAACCAACTTCCGTGTTACCGCACACAGGAACGGGTGTAGCGGTTCGCTCTATCTCCGTTAACTGCACGGGAGAAGAGTGACCGGGATAGCACCTACTTAACTGAAGAACCACTCCGTGTTAATGCACACGGAGCGGGCTTCAGCGGTTCACACAATCTCTAAGAACTGCAGGGAGACGTGCGACTGGAGGGAAAGCAGTAGCCCTGTCTTCGATACAGGCGCTACTCTGTAGGGATTGGCGCTAGATGCGTGTGTGACTACGCGATGGGTACACGTGCCTCCAGCCGGCGTGCCACCGGACTGAAGGGTACTACTCCACGTGGCTGACAGGCGATACCCGTGGACAGGGTGTCTGCAGGCTGCTCGAGGTATTAGGAAACCCCATTGGCTGAGCCAGGCTGCTAGACGTAGCTACCTGCCTAAGCAAATCTAAGCCTGCCTGAGTGACCTACGCTAATTAGCCGAGCTAACTCTGGCATCGGCAGGTCACGGAGAGAGCAGCTAGAGAGCACGTGGAATACACTCGTCCACACAAACAACACTTGCAAAATGATCTGAGCGCGTCGCCATGTTTGTGGGCGGGTCTTTTAAAGACTAAGCCCTGCCCACCGACGCGCCATTGGTGATGTTACCCGTGGACCAATCAGGCGGTGGCAGGTCACCGGGTCAGGTGAGTGCCAACCCACCAATCATGATCCGCCAGGTCACGGACATGCTCAGTTCGGCAAATCCTGGACTTAGATTCCACAAGCCCTGTCTCCTTCTGCAACCCAGGCTTAACATTGCTAGGCACAACTACCTGGGAGATAAACAGTGCTCGTGGACCAGCTAGGCGTTGGGGCTGATGGTGATTCTGAGCAGAATCAGCCCTGGCTGGACTGAAATGGGAGACCATATAAGGTCTTGGACCCATTTCGAATCCAGCACCAGACCGACACCTAACAGTAGTGTTATACATCAGTTGTGTAGGACAACCTGACGAGCACTGCACAACTGACGTATGACAACCTGACGAACACTACGTCAGTTGTGTAGTGTTTGTCAGGTTCTCATACGTCAGAAATTAATTTAATAGTCCATCAAAGTATGGTACCTTTTGAAGCAGTCTTTCATACACAGGCCAGGTTTGTCAGGGCAGTTGTCACATTGATAAATGGGTGTCCTTGCGTATTCCACTTTTATAACACACTCGGCACCTCTTTTGTGACTTTCCTTTTTTCCGCTGTGAGGGATCTGCCCTGGGAAATGCTGGCCTGGTACAATTCTCAGTCCTTCAATTCTGGAACTACTAGGGCCTGCTCTGTCTCCGCTGCCAAATATCAGGGCCTTGATAACAGTCTCCTGGAAGTGAAGGTACGACGTAGAAGTCTGGCCTGCACATTGTGACAGAAGGAAAGCGTTGTGCATTTCCATCTGTACAATGTGCACGGCCAGCTTCTTATACCATACCTTGGCCTTTCTCAAAGCACTGTACGGCTGGAGGACTTGATCTGAAAGATCAACTCCCCCCATGTACTTGTTGTACCCCACTACACAGTCTGGTTTGGCGACCTGTGTAGTGGAACCTCTTACAGAGCTGAGGGTGCTGCCATCACCATGTATGGTGGTCAACAAAAGGACATCCCTTTTGTCCTTGTACTTGACCATCAGCAGGTGGTCGCTACATTAGGCTCTGCTCTCACCCCTTCTGAGCAGCTGCCCAATTAGCGTCTTTGGGAGGCCTTTCTAATTTTTGCGGACAGTACCGCAGGCTGCAGTACGTCGCGCAGAGAGGGACTTGAAGAGCAGGATACTTGTATAAAAGTTATCCACAAAGAGGTGATAACCTTTATCCAGCAGTGGGTGCACCAAGTCCCACACAATTTTCCCACTCACTCCCAGAACGGGGAGGCATTCAGGGGGTTCAATCCGGGAGTCCTTCCCTTCATCAACTCTAAACTTGTGAGTGTACCCTGAGGTACTCTCAAAAAGTTTATACAGCTTGATCCCGTACCTGGACCTCTTACTGGGCAGGTACTGCCGCAATCCAAGCCGCCTTTTAAAAGAGATTAAGGACTCATCCACACAGATGTCCCTTTGGGGCACGTACACTTCAGCAAACTTGTTGTTGAAGTGTTCGATGACCGGCCGAACTTTGAAAAGACGATCAAAGTTTGGGTCATCTCGTGCAGGACACCTTGCATTATCTTGGTAATGCAAGAACTTGTGAATGGCCTGAAAGCGTCTCCAGATCATGGCCATTCGGAACACTGGAGTGTTATACAAAACGTCAACACTCCAGTATTGCCGAAGCTCGGGCTTGTTCAGGATCCCCATAAGAAGGACCAGGCCCCAAAACTTCATCATTTCTACTGTGTCTCCAGGAGACCAGTTAGAAAATGATGAAGAGGAGTTTTGTTCTAAAAATTGATGAGCGTATAAATTAGTTTGGCCCACCGTGAGGTTTACAAAATCCTCAGAGAAAAAGACTTTGAAAAAGTCTATTTCTGTGAGGCCGGTGGTGTCAAACTTGATTCCTGATTCCGCCACAAAATCAGAAATCAGTGGTTCATAATTTTCGGGGGGCGAGGTCCATATGGGATCAGTAGTGGGGAGCGCTGGATCATTGTCTCTCCTGCGACGACGGCGGGGCAGTCCAGCAGAACCGGAGGAAGAAGAGGAAGACGACGAGGAGTCGGAAAAATAAATAAATGTGGGATCCTCGCCCTCGCTGTCAGTGTCGGTGGCAAGAATAGCGTATGCCTCCTCCGCTGAATAGCAAGTTTGGGATGAGCGGGACATTGTTTGTTATGTATGTGGTGCGTGTGTGTCAATACTTTATTTAGAGTGTGTGTGTGTCAATACTTTTTTTAGAGTGTGTGGAAAAAGGAAATACTGTATGTGGTGCAAACAGCAACGATGTCACTGATCAATACTCGGCGGCTGCTGGATGTGCGCACGGATGTGTGGGGAGTGGGAAGAGGGGAATTGGGGTGGATGAGGGGAGATCAGAGATGACTTACCAAAGTCCTCTCTGTTCTTCTTTCAGGATCAGGAGCCTGGAGCGGGAGCCCGGCGCTGGTGACCGGGAGCCCGGCGCTGGTGACCGGGAGCCCTGCGCTGGTGACCGGGAGCCCGGTGCTGGTGACCAAGAGCCCGGCGCAGGAGACTGGGAGCCTGGAGCAGGAAACTGGGAGCCCGGAGCAGGAGACCAGCGCTGGTCACCGGGAGCCCAGAGCAGGAGACCGGGAGCCCGGAGCAGGAGACCGGAAGCCCGGAGCAGGAGACCGGTACTGGAGCTGGAGAACAGAACCAAGAGAATTAACAGGGACACTGGTGTGAGGCGGATTGGGGTGGGAAGGGGGGGTAAAAAGATGGGGGAGTGGGGAGAAGGGGATTGGGGTGGACGAGGGGAGATCAGAGATGGACTTACCAAAGGGTCAGCAGGACTGGAACAGAAGACCCAGAACAGGAGACCGGGAGCCCGGAGTAGGAGACCGGGAGCCCGACGCTGGAGACCAGGAGCGGCGCTGGAGACCAGGAGCGCGGAGCAGGAGACCGGGAGCCCAGAGCAGGAGACCGGGAGCCCGGAGCAGGAGACCGATACTGGAGCTGGAGAACAGAACCAAGAGAATTAACAGGGACACTGGTGTGAGGCGGATTGGGGTGGGAAGGGGGGGTAAAAAGATGGGGGAGTGGGGAGAGGGGGATGGGGGTGGACGAGGGGAGATCAGAGATGGACTTACCAAAGGGTCAGCAGGACTGGAACAGAAGACCCAGGACAGGAGACCGGGAGCCCGGAGCAGGAGACCGGGAGCCCGACGCTGGAGACCAGGAGCGGCGCTGGAGACCAGGAGCGCGGAGCAGGAGACCGGGAGCCCAGAGCAGGAGACCGGGAGCCCGGAGCAGGAGACCGATACTGGAGCTGGAGAACAGAACCAAGAGAATTAACAGGGACACTGGGGTGAGGCGGATTGGGGTGGGAAGGGGGGTAAAAAGATGGGGGAGTGGGTAGAGGGGGATTGGGGTGGACGAGGGGAGATCAGAGATGGACTTACCAAAGGGTCACCAGGACTGGAACAGAAGACCCAGAGCAGGAGCCCGGAGCAGGATACCGGGAGTGGCGCTGGAGACCGGGAGCCCAGAGCAGGAGTCCGGTACTGGAGCTGGAGACCAGAACCGAGATAATTAACAGGGACACTGAAGTGAGGGAGATTGGGTGGGAAGGGGGGTAAAAAGATGGGGGAGTGGTGAGAGGGGGATTGGGGTGGATGAGGGGAGATCAGAGATGGACTTACCAAGGGGTCAACAGGATCAGCAGCGGGACCAGAACAGGAGACGGTGCCCGGAGCAGGAGACCGGCGCTGGTGACCGGGAGCCCGGAGCGAGAGCCCGGCGCTGGTGACTGGGAGCCCGGCGCCGGAGCCCGGCGCTGGTAACCGGGGGCGGAGCTGGAGACTCGGACCGGAGCTGGAGACTGCTGCAGACGCAAAAAAAAAAAATGGTGGTAGGGGGGGAGGGGTAAAAAGAGGGGGGAGGGGGGATTGGGGTGGATGAGGGGAGAACAGACTTACCAAAGTCTTCTCTGCAGGATCAGCAGCAGGATCAGCAGCAGGCTCTGGAGCAGGATACCCAGGACGCTGGAGCAGAAGATCCAGGAGCAGCAGCAGCAGCGACTGGAACAGGTGAGAAAATGGTCTTGTAGTGTCACAGAATATTCTGTGGCACTACAAGGCCCAGCACAGACACATCAGATGTGACCGCTCTGTAGAAATCCTCACCAAGTGTGAGGGTCTGCAGGGCGGTCACAGGGAGATGATGGGGTGGTGACAGGTGGAGGTAGTCAGGTAATCTGATTGGAGCAATCAATGTCACCAATGATTGCTCCAATCAGAGTTCCTGAATACAGGTGACCGGGCGGTCACAAGGAGGTGTTCTTTGATCTGCAGCCTAGGATCAGTGCTCCTCTGTTTCCGGCAATCACATTGCCGGAAACAGTGAGAAATGCTGTAAAGGGGTGTAAAGGGGTTAACAGAGCATGGATCGGGGGTCGGCAATTAGTTTTCTCAAGGGCTCACATGAAATACTGTGACTGTAGTGCAGGGCTAAACCAACACACTGAATTTAAGAATATTACTGGAAATATTAAGCAAAGTTATATTAATTTATACTGCTTACTATTGATGAGAATTAAGTATGTTGATCCACTGCCACTATTAGGCAATGTGCCCACAATGCAGAAACGCTCTGGATTTTTCCTGAGCGTTTCTGCATCTCCTTGGCAGAAAAAACTCATGTGGATTTTACATGCGTATTTTCAGCCCGGAACAAGCGTTTGTCACGCGTTTAGCACATGCGATTTCCCATGCGGGTTGTCAAGCGTTTTCTAAAAGATTTTGGCTTGGAAAAGTGCTTGACAACTTGGTCACACTATATAAATCCATGCAACCGTGTGACCAAGTTAGTTAAAAAAAAAGAATAAAAATGGTAAAAACTATAAAAAAAAACATTATACTCACCTTCCGATGGCCCCCGGTTTCCTTCTCCGTTCTCCCTGGTGGCCCGCGGTGGTGTAAAAGGACCTTCCATGATGTAATTTAGTCAGGTGACAGGTCACATGACCGCTGACGTTGACGAGCCACCGGGGAGCCAAGACACACCGGAGAGAAGACCGCAGGCCATCAGAAGGTGAGTATAATGTTTTTTTTTATTTTAATTTTTTTTTTTACAGGTACTATGGTACCCGGGTCTGGATGAGAGTCTCCTCTTCTCCATCCGCACATTGAATTGCTTAATTTCCACATGTGTTCATGTAGTCATGCGGATATTATGCGATTCAATGCAAGTCAATGGCGGCAAAAACGCTGCGCTTACGCAAAATAGTTGGTAGTGCTGCGCTTTTTTCCGTAATAATAATCCGCAGCGGAAATTTCTGCAGCATGTGCACAGCACATGTGGATTATCATTGGGGAACATTGCAGACCTCCTACCAAGCGTTTTTTAAGCGTAATTGCCGCTGCGGAAACGCTTAAAAAATGCATAGTGGGCACACAGCCCACTAGAGCTTATTTTATTGTGTTCTTACTAGGAGCAGCCAATCAAAACCATATGATTTATGAATTATTATAACGTCTCATGCAGGGGCGGGCACTGAGACCAAAGGGTCCCTGTGCAAGAATTGTGTATGCCCCCCCCCTTCTTAAAGGGGACTTTCATTTTAATTATTTTTGTGCTCATCGGCTTGCGCTAGGGAAAAAAAATAATAAAATCAGAGTTACACATTTTCACCTAGTCTAAAAATAATAAGATCAGCGTTACTCATTTTCACCTAGTCTAAAAATAATAAAATCAGCGTTACTCATTTTCACCTAGTCTAAAAATAATAAAATCAGCGTTACTCATTTTCACCTAGTCTAAAAATAATAAAATCAGCGTTACTCATTTTCACCTAGTCTAAAAATAATAAAATCAGAGTTACTCATTTTCACCTAGTCTAAAAATAATAAAATCAGCGTTACTCATTTTCACCTAGTCTAAAAATAATAAACTCAGAGTTACTCATTTTCACCTAGTCTAAAAATAATAAAATTAGCGTTACTCATTTTCACCTAGTCTAAAAATAATAAAATCAGAGTTACTCATTTTCACCTAGTCTAAAAATAATAAAATCAGCGTTACTCATTTTCACCTAGTCTAAAAATAATAAAATCAGAGTTACTCATTTTCACCTGGTCTAAAAATAATAAAATCAGCGTTACTCATTTTCACCTGGTCTAAAAATAATAAAATCAGAGTTACTCATTTTCACCTGGTCTAAAAATAATAAAATCAGAGTTACTCATTTTCACCTAGTCTAAAAATAATAAAATCAGAGTTACTCATTTTCACCTAGTCTAAAAATAATAAAATCAGCGTTACTCATTTTCACCTAGTCTAAAAATAATAAAATCAGCGTTACTCATTTTCACCTGGTCTAAAAATAATAAAATCAGAGTTACTCATTTTCACCTAGTCTAAAAATAATAAAATCAGCGTTACTCATTTTCACCTAGTCTAAAAATAATAAAATCAGAGTTACTCATTTTCACCTAGTCTATTGATGTGTTTGTGCTCCTGGCCTGTCCGTGTTTACAGGCTGCAGTGGTAATATCTCATGTGACCACTGTAGCCAATCATAGGGTCAGCAGCTTGTTCCATCTACCAGGGAAGGCTGCAAAATACAATGCAGACATTACAGCACGGGATCGCATAGGATTGATTCATTTTGTGAGGTAAAATATTTCACTGCCTGTGTTTAAACAATATTTTACCTCTCAAAATGAATCCTATGTGAATCCTTTGTGATCCCCTGATGTAATGTCTGTATTGTCTTTGGCTTCCTCCTCCGCTCAGGAGCTGTGGTATTTTCCATACACGGTCAGACACAGACCATTTTTAAAATGAACTTTTGTTTGTGGGAAAACCCCTTTAAGCTCCAGCAGTCACGTGTTTTAGTCAGGACATCACGGCTGCAGCCTGAAAACAAAGACCAGGGCAGTAGCGGAAGAGGAATTGCTGACCCTGAGAGTATCCCTGATTTTATTGTTTTTCTCTAGGGCAAGCCTAAGGGCAGTAAAAGAATTAAAACAGAAATTCACTTTAAGCAACATTATTTGATGCAATAAAAACATGTTAGGCACACATCAAAAAATCACTTGTCACACACCAGACAAATCGCACAAGCACAGCGCAGACTTGAGAGATGTCACACAAGCACAGCTCTGACTTGAGAGATGTCACACAAGCACAGCTCTGACTTGAGAGATGTCACACAAGCACAGCGCAGACTTGAGAGATGTCACACAAGCACAGCGCAGACTTGAGAGATGTCACACAAGCACAGCTCTGACTTGAGAGATGTCACACAAGCACAGCGCAGACTTGAGAGATGTCACACAAGCACAGCTCTGACTTGAGAGATGTCACACAAGCACAGCTCTGACTTGAGAGATGTCACACAAGCACAGCGCAGACTTGAGAGATGTCACACAAGCACAGCGCAGACTTGAGAGATGTCACACAAGCACAGCGCAGACTTGAGAGATGTCACACAAGCACAGCGCAGACTTGAGAGATGTCACACAAGCACAGCGCAGACTTGAGAGATGTCACACAAGCACAGTGCACAAATCACACAAGTAGATGTGCACATATCAGAAAGATCACAAGAATAAGCTGCACACATCTTACAAGTACTCCAACACGCATCACAGAAGTGCAGGACATACCGAGGAATTCTGAAGAGACAAGTTAGAAGGGCTCTACATTCAGGTTCTAAAATGGTCGTTCTGGAGGAATAGAAAGAGATAGATGTTACTTTATGTCACCAACTTATTCGTTCCATGTGTAGAAGACTTGGTGCTGTCCTTAACAATCATAGAGGTCATACAAAATACTACATGTAGTAGTTTTGGTGTAGGGTGCATCACTGAATTTGGGTAAAACTGAAGATTTTGTAATGAAAGTTATAATATTAACATTACTTTCATGCTATGGGTGAAAAAAATGTTCTGTGAAACTCCGTCTTGTCAGTATTTTGGAAACTGTTCTTGTGTTCAGTGAGGTATTAACTAAAATCCTACTTCTTGTAGTCACTTTATGCTGGGCACTGAAAAAAAAAAAAGATATTTATACATACCACTCACCTACATGTTACATACATTGTTTTATCACCCTGACTAATCAGTATTTCCTTTTATTACTGGCATGATATGCCAGCACTTTTGAGCATAGGTATGTACTGCACATTACCATTTCATGTTTCTTAACCCTGTCTCATGGTAATCAGTATTAACCTTTCTGACAGCCCCATTTTTCATATCTGAAACGTCACTTTATTTGGTAATAACTTTGAAATGCTTCTGCTAGTCATTCTGATATTTCTGATCTTCTTTTTGGAACAAATTGTACCTGTTGCAGCTGGTAAATTTTAAATTAATACGTTTTGTTGTTATTCATGAAAATATCCCAGATTTTCTAAAAATTTAGAAAAATGTGAAATTTTAAACTTAAAGCGGTTGTGCCACCATAAAGAATACAATTGACCAACCAGAAAAGGTGGAAATAAATCGTTTTGTAATTTATAGTGATTCAAAATTATGCTTCATTCAAAAGTTACTAAGCTTTTATTTTTCAAATGCTGTTCTCTGGCGCCCCCTGGCGTTATTCCACTACGTCCTGGTAGTAGGTGATCAGCTGGTCGGGTTTGCGCAGTTCCTTGCGTAAGAGCTCTCTACCCGCAGCATGCAAAATGTATTCTCTGTCACAACACTCCCTGCTGTAAGCACAGAGTGTGTGTGATTCACCCCCTCCCCCTGTGCTCATAGCTCACAGCTGATCTCCGGGTGAGATACCCCCTCCCAATGCACTCACAGCTCACCTCTGGGTCAGAAAACCCCCTCCTCCTCTGCTCATAGCTCTCAGTTGATCTCCGGGTGAGATACCCCCTCCCCCTGAGCTCATAGCTAATCTCCGGGTGAGATACCCCCTCCCCCTGAGCTCACTGCTGATCTCCAGGTGAGACATGGCCTCCCTCTGCACTCACACCTCATCTCCAAGTGAGATACCCCCTCCCCCTGCGCTCACTGCTGATCTCTAGGTGAGATACTCCCCTGCCCTCACAGCTCATCTCCGAGTGAGATACTCCCGTGCCCTCACAGCTCATCTCCGAGTGAGATACTCCCCTGCCCTCACAGCTCATCTCCGAGTGAGATACTCCCCTGCCCTCACAGCTCATCTCCGAGTGAGATACTCCCCTGCCTTCACAGCTCATCTCCGAGTGAGATACTCCCCTGCCCTCACAGCTCATCTCCGAGTGAGATACTCCCCTGCCCTCACAGCTCATCTCCGAGTGAGATACTCCCCTGCCCTCACAGCTCATCTCCGAGTGAGATACTCCCCTGCCCTCACAGCTCATCTCCGAGTGAGATACTCCCCTGCCCTCACAGCTCATCTCCGAGTGAGATACTCCCCTGCCCTCACAGCTCATCTCCGAGTGAGATACTCCCCTGCCCTCACAGCTCATCTCCGAGTGAGATACTCCCCTGCCCTCACAGCTCATCTCCGAGTGAGATACTCCCCTGCCCTCACAGCTCATCTCCGAGTGACATACTCCCCTGCCCTCACAGCTTATCTCCGAGTGACATACTCCCCTGCCCTCACAGCTTATCTCCGAGTGAGATACTCCCCTGCCCTCACAGCTCATCTCCGAGTGAGATACTCCCCTGTCCTCACAGCTCATCTGCGAGTGAGATACTCCCCTGCCGTCACAGCTCATCTCCGAGTGAGATACTCCCCTGCCCTCACAGCTCATCTCCGAGTGAGATACTCCACTGCCCTCTCAGCTCATCTCCGAGTGAGATACTCCACTGCCCTCACAGCTCATCTCCGAGTGAGATACTCCCCTGCCCTCACAGCTCATCTCCTAGTGAGATACTCCCCTGCCCTCACAGCTCATCTCCGAGTGAGATACTCCACTGCCCTCTCAGCTCATCTCTTAGTGAGATACTCCCCTGCCCTCACAGCTCATCTCCGAGTGAGATACTCCCCTGCCCTCACAGCTCATCTCCGAGTGAGATACTCCCCTGCCCTCACAGCTCATCTCCCAGTGACATACTCCCCTGCCCTCACAGCTCATCTCCCAGTGAGATACTCCCCTGCCCTCACAGCTCATCTCCGAGTGAGATACTCCCCTGCCCTCACAGCTCATCTCCGAGTGAGATACTCCACTGCCCTCTCAGCTCATCTCCGAGTGAGATACTCCCCTGCCCTCACAGCTCATCTCTGAGTGAGATACTCCCCTGCCCTCACAGCTCATCTCCGAGTGAGATACTCCACTGCCCTCTCAGCTCATCTCCGAGTGAGATACTCCCCTGCCCTCACAGCTCATCTCCGAGTGAGATACTCCCCTGCCCTCACAGCTCATCTCCGAGTGAGATACTCCCCTGCCCTCACAGCTCATCTCCGAGTGAGATACTCCACTGCCCTCTCAGCTCATCTCCGAGTGAGATACTCCCCTGCCCTCACAGCTCATCTCTGAGTGAGATACTCCCCTGCCCTCACAGCTCATCTCCGAGTGAGATACTCCCCTGCCCTCACAGCTCATCTCCGAGTGAGATACTCCCCTGCCCTCACAGCTCATCTCCGAGTGAGATACTCCCCTGCCCTCACAGCTCATCTCCGAGTGAGATACTCCACTGCCCTCTCAGCTCATCTCCGAGTGAGATACTCCCCTGCCCTCACAGCTCATCTCCCAGTGAGATACTCCCCTGCCCTCACAGCTCATCTCCGAGTGAGATACTCCACTGCTCTCTCAGCTCATCTCCGAGTGAGATACTCCCCTGCCCTCACAGCTCATCTCCGAGTGAGATACTCCACTGCCCTCTCAGCTCATCTCCGAGTGAGATACTCCCCTGCCCTCACAGCTCATCTCTGAGTGAGATACTCCCCTGCCCTCACAGCTCATCTCCGAGTGAGATACTCCCCTGCCCTCACAGCTCATCTCCGAGTGAGATACTCCCCTGCCCTCACAGCTCATCTCCGAGTGAGATACTCCCCTGCCCTCACAGCTCATCTCCGAGTGAGATACTCCACTGCCCTCTTAGCTCATCTCCGAGTGAGATACTCCCCTGCCCTCACAGCTCATCTCCCAGTGAGATACTCCCCTGCCCTCACAGCTCATCTCCGAGTGAGATACTCCACTGCTCTCTCAGCTCATCTCCGAGTGAGATACTCCCCTGCCCTCACAGCTCATCTCCGAGTGAGATACTCCACTGCCCTCTCAGCTCATCTCCGAGTGAGATACTCCCCTGCCCTCACAGCTCATCTCTGAGTGAGATAAACCCTTTCCCTGCGCTCACTGCTGATCTCCGGGTGAGACACCTCCTCCCCCTGTGCTCACAGCTCAGCTCTGGATGAGATCATCTGCTTCACAGACTAAGCATGGGAAGTGTTTCCCTGCTATCGGGCTCTCAAGTCTGTGAAGCAGATGATCTCACCCGGAGATGAGCTGTGAGCGCAGGGGGAGAGGGTGTCTAACCTGGAGATGAGCTATGAGCTGTGAGCACAATGGGAGGGAGTATCTCACCTGGAGATCATCTGTGAACACAGGGGGGGAGGTATCTCACTCGGAGATGAGCTGTGAGGGCAGTGGAGTATCTCACTCGGAGATGAGCTGTGAGGGCAGTGGAGTATCTCACCCGTTGATCAGCTGTGAGGGCATGGGGAGGGAGTGTCTCACCCCGAGATCAGCTATGAAGCAGGGGGAGGAGGTGTCCCACCTGGAGATCAGCTATGAGCACAGGGGGAGGGGGTGAATGACAGACACTCTGTGCTTACAGCAGGGGGCCTTGTGACCAAGAGTACATGGTGCATAACAATAGAGAACAAATGGAAGTCAGCTCACCCTCCAGGGATTTCAGTGTGTTGAAGCCAGGAACAACGTGTGGTCACACTTGGAATCAATGCAAAAAAAGAAGTGAAAAATTCCATTAAGTCAAATTCCATTCAGCTAATATGTTACTTTAGACCCAAATTTTAGCCTGCACAATTTATTATGTAATTTCTCCTAAACGCAGCATTGCCCCATACACAGCAGACACTAATATTTTCTAGCTATATACAGTACATGGCATTAAGGGTAAACAAAGCGGTTGTGCCACCATAAAGAATACAGTTAACCAACCAGAAAAGGTGGAAATAAATAGTTTTGTAATTTACAGTGATTCAAAATTATGCTTCATTCAAAAGTTACCAAGCTTTTACTTTTATGAATGCTGCTCTCTGGCGCCCCCTGGCGTTATTCCATTACGTTCTGGTAGTGGGTGATCAGCTGGTCGGGTTTGGGCAGTTCCTGTCATAAGAGCTCCCAACCGGCAGTCTGCACAATGTATTGCAAGAAAAGAAATGAAAAATTCCATCTCCAAAAACGTTGTATTAAAAAATTCCAAGTTGTTATTACATCATTTTAACATCTGATGAGGTCACAAGGTACATGGGGATTCACATAGCAACACGTTTCCAATGCCAACCACCGTTCTTTGTCAAGCTACTATGACATGGTTCTGTGATCTTTTAAATATTTCCGAAACCAATTACAAATAATACACCGATTACATGACCAATGAGATCACACCCATATTAAAAAAAAACTCTTAACAACACACCCCAATAAGAACAAGTAGAGACAAATACATAGAAAGTTACATATCAAATACACTGCTCAAAAAATAAAGGGAACACTTAAACAACAGAATATAACTCCAAGTAAATCAAACTTCTGTGAAATCAAACTGTCCACTTAGGAAGCAACACTGATTGACAATCAATTTCACATGCTGTTTTGCAAATGGAATAGACAATAGATGGAAATGATTGGCAATTTTCAAGACACCCTCAATAAAGGAGTGGTTCTGCAGGTGGGGAGCACAGACCATATCTCAGTACCAATGCTTTCTGGCTGATGTTTTGGTCACTTTTGAATGTTGGTTGTACTTTCATACTTGTGGTAGCATGAGACGGACTCGACAACCCACAGAAGTTGCTCAGGTAGTGCAGCTCATTCTGGATGGCACATCAATGCAAGCTGTGGCAAGAAGGTTTGCTGTGTCTGTCACCGTAGTGTCCAGAGGCTGGAGGCACTACCAGGAGACAGGCCAGTACAAAAGGAGACATGGAGAGGGCCGTAGGAGGGCAACAACCCAGCAGCAGGACCGCTACCTCCGCCTTTGTGCAAGGAGGAACAGGAGGAGCACTGCCAGAGCCGTGCAAAATGACCTCCAGCAGGTCACAAATGTGCATGTGTCTGCACAATCGGTTGGAAACCGACTCCATGAGGGTGGTATGATGGTCTGACGTCCACAGATGGGGGTTGTGCTCACAGCCCAACACCGTGCAGGACGCTTGGGATTTGCCACATAACACCAGGATTGGCAAAGTTGCCACTGGCACCCTGGGCCTACTTCTGAGGCATCTGTCTGTACAATGAAAGTTTCCTTGAAGTTGGGGCTGATGAGGACCGGCTGTCCATACAGGGCCAACTTCATGAACTGAAAGGCTTCTTCTGCCTGAAGGTTCGACTGAACCATTACTGATTTTTTTCCTTTCAAGAGATCGGTCAGGGCCGCCGTTCTCCCAGCAAAATTAGGTATAAACCGGCGGTAATACCCAAGGATGTCAAGGAACGCCCTCACCTGCTGTGTACTTGACGGTTTAGGCCAATTTTTTATGGCCTCAACTTTATTGATTTGGGGCTTGATAAATCCTCGGCCAATCACATACACCAAATATCGGGCTTCCTCTAACCCTATCGCACATTTTTTCGGGTTTGCCGTTAACTCCGCTGCTCTGAGAGAATCCAGCACTGCTTGTACCTGGGATAGATGCGTATGCCAGTCGGTGCTAAAGATGGTAATATCATCTAGATATGCGGAGGCGTACTCCTGATGAGACTTGAGCACTATGTCCATCAACCTCTGGAATGTAGCCAGGGCCCCATGTAACCCAAAAGGTAAGACCGCATAGTGATATAGACCCTCCGGAGTTATGAAGGCGGTCTTTTCCTCCTCCGATTTCGTGAGAGGTACCTGCCAGTAACCCTTAGTGAGATCGAGCATGGTAAAGTACTGGGCCTACCCCAGTCTCTCAATCAGTTCATCCACCCTGGGCATTGGATAAAGGTCAATCTTCGACACTTCATTTAGTTTTCGGAAATCGTTACGGAAGCGTAACGATCCGTCTGGTTTCGTAATCAGTACGATGGGGCTAGCCCACTCCGTCATTTCTCGATGACGCCTAACTGGAGCATCTGTTTTACCTCAGCCGTGATGGCTTGCCTCCGGGCTTCGGGTACCCGGTACGGTCTCATTCGCACCCTTACCCCAGGTTCGGTGACAATGTCATGTTGGAGAACTGTAGTCCTACCCGGTAGCTCTGAGAACACGTCGGTATTCTGCTGCACCAGTGAGCGAGCCGCCCGTCGCTGCTGTTTAGTGAGAGCATCACTTATCCTGACCTCTCCCCCGGACGCATCCCTTGCTGAAGGTAGAGAACTCTCTGGTGATATGCCCGGAGTGATGTCTGTAACTAACCACTCTCGATCTTTCCAAGGTTTTCGCAGGTTTACATGATAAAGCTGCTCCCGTTTCCTCCTTCCGGGCTGATACACCGGTAATTTACCTCCCCCACCTTTTCTCGAACCTCATATGGCCCTTGCCACTTGACCATGAGCTTACTCTCGGCTGTGGGTACAAGTACTAACACCCAATCGCCCTTGTTAAAAGACCTGACTCTGGCTCTTTTAATATATGTGCACCTCTGGGCTGCCTGGGCATCTAACAAATGTTCTTTCACGATGGGCATGACCGCCGCGATCCGGTCCTGCATGCTAGCCACGTGTTCAGTTATACTCCTATGTGGAGTCGGCTCTTGTTCCCACGTCTCTTTGGCTACGTCCAACAGACCTCTAGGGTGTCTGCCGTACAATAACTCAAAGGGAGAGAACCCTGTGGAAGCCTGGGGTACCTCACGGATGGCGAACATCAAATAGGGTAGCAACATGTCCCAATCCCTTCCGTCCTTAGAAACCACCTTTTTTAACATGAACTTGAGGGTTTTATTGAACCGTTCTACTAGCCCGTCGGTTTGAGGTTGGTACACCGAGGTGCGCAATTGTTTAATTTTTAGCAGTTTGCACAGTTCCCTTGTGATTTTGGACTTAAAAGGGGTCCCCTGATCCATCAGGATCTCCTTAGGTAGTCCAAGGCGACAGAACATAGCAAACAGCTCCTGTGCAATTTGTTATGCCAAGGTGTGGCGTATCGGTATAGCCTCCGGGCACCGGGTGGCACAGTCAACGACCACCAGTATATGTTGGTGGCCACGAGCGGATTTTACAATGGACCCTACCAAGTCCATTGCAATCCGTTCAAAAGGTACCTCTATTACTGGCAGGGGTACCAATGAGCTACGGAAACTTGCGGTGGGTGTGGTCAACTGACATTCAGGGCAGGATTCACAGTACTTTTGGACCTCCGCGTAAATCCCCAGCCAAAAGAACCGCTGCAAGATACGCTCTTACGTCTTTTTAACCCCCAATTGTCCACCCAGCTGGTGTGTGTGTGCCAACTGCAGATGGTACAACTGAGATACCACTAACTGTTCCACGACCTGGTCCCTGATTTTGTCTACCCTATAGAGCAACTCACTCTTGACTACCATGCGTGTAAATACAGTATCTGCACGGGGCTGTTGAGCTACGCCATTTACCTCTAACACCCTTTCCTGCGAGTCAGAGTGGCATCCTGTAGCTGAACTGTCCCAAACGTGTCCCGGGACACTTCCAGCTCGGGGATCGATGGGGTCTCCTCGACCTCTCCTGCCAGCACCTCTAGGGGAAACCTATCGGGGTCACACTCTGTCCCTAGGTTGGATACCACTACGGCAGGTACCCCTGAATCAGGTTCGTCGGGTACAGCGCCTGTAATACATTTTATCGGGGGAGAGTGGATTTTGTTTTTCCACAGAGTCCAGAACAGGGGCAAGTCTCTTTCCAACACAGTCCCATAGGGAAGAGTTTTTACCACCCCCACCACATGTTTTATGTCTCCACATGGCTTGGATTAAACTACCTGTGGTTGGGTACTCTCGGAGGTCCCCATGGATGCACACAACCCCCGACAGTCCGTCCACTGAGGTTGTCTCCTGCCACCATCGACCCATGTACCAAAGTCACTAGGCTCCCCGAATCTAGGAGGGCCTCTGTGGGGTACCCATTAACCAGTACCTGGCACAGTTGGGGTTCACTGTCAGAGGGGTCGGCGCTCGCAGTGCAGACAGTCTGGGCGTACATTGAGACCGGGTGGATAATCCCGCAGTCCATGGGTTCCGTAGTTAGGGGGCAGTTAGCAACCACATGTCCCTTCCCCTGACACCGTCAGCACCTAATGGTGGAGGTACTGTTAGGTCTTATGACTGTTTGGGAGGGAACAGGTCTCCTGCGACTCTCATTTCGGGGTACCCCTTCAGCACGGGTACGGTGCTGACTGTCCTCAGCAGAGGGGCGCGACCCCTTTCCAGGTTCCTGAGTTGGCAGGGATCGGTGTGACAGGGGGCAGAGTCCTGGATAAAGTCCTGAATGGCCGAGTAGCGCTCGATCAGGCTGACCACCTGGTCGAGTGTGCTGGAGTCCCCTTGCCCCACCCAACTTTGGATAGCGGCTGGCAGAGTCCTCACCAGCCGGTCAACCACCACCCTCTCCACCATCTGGGCTGGAGACAAAGTCTCAGGCTGGAGCAACCTCTTTACTAGCTGCAGGAGTTCATAAGCCTGAGACCGGGCGTGTCGGGTCTCCACATAAGCCTATGAAATTACATGCTGAGCCCTCACGTATGTATTGACTCCCAGTCGGGCAAGGATCTCACCTTTCAGTCTCTGGTCGTCCTGGGCGTCCTCCCGACTTAGGTCGAAGAAGGCCTTTTGGGCATCGCCGACCAGAAACTGAGCCACCACTTCTGCCCACTGGCCATCCGGTAGGTTTTCCCGCTCCTCTGTGCGCTCATAAATGGTCAGGAAGGCTTCCACATCGTCCTCCGGTCCCATCTTCCTCAACGCTGAGCGAACCTTGTCCCTGGCCTCGCGACGTTCCGGGGCTGGTGCCGTCGGCGTCTCCCGCAGGGCAGCAATCTGTTGCAGCAACAGTTCTTTGGTTTTTGCTGCTGCTGGTACAGTAGCTGCTGCTGCTGATTATGCTGCTGTTCCAGCTCCTACCTCTGAGACTGCAGCTGCTGCTGCTGGGTAAGTACCAGCTGCTTTAACAGCTCCTCCATTTTGTCCACGGGGTGGGGCTGAAAGGTGGCCGGCCGGATTGTGGTCATGCAGCGGCCAGTGGGGTATGCCTCAGTCACTATGCCCGCATTCTCCACCAAGCTGTAAGGCAGCGGTGTTCACAACCTGCAGTAACTGAGGCAGTGACCCAAGCAAGTCCAATATAAACAGCTTTATTCAGCAACTCACCGGTAAACAGAAAAGTCCTCTGGGATAACACAAGTCCTTAAACAACGGTTGCCATAGGCAACGGCCGCGCCGGGCCACTCAGAGCCTGACAGGTGCAGAGCCTTCCCAGGCGTGGGTTCAGCCACACTCAATCCTGATGAGCTTTCCTGCTATGCTCCTAGCAGGTTCCAACATAGAACCACACTAATCCTTAGTGCAGGGTTTTTAAAGGACCTGTGGCAAGAGCCACTGGAAAACCCGGCTTGGAGGGAGGAGGCCGCCCCACTGCCTTCCTGTAGCCTCCCCCAAGAAATGAAGGCCCTGCCGGGTTTTACTTAATCTGCCTTAGCCAGATAGCCTGACCAGGTCAATGCTCACCTTCATTCCTGCATTGCAGCCGGAGGTGAGCGTGTGACTGCAATGCACTCCAATGGATTTAATAGGTCTCTGTACACATTCTGGGGGATATATCACATCCCTCGTATACAATCCCAGTCACTGCATCATATTGGTTTCAGAAATATTTAAAAGATCACAGAATCATGTCATAGTAGCTTGACAAAGAAAGCTGGTTGGCATTGGAAACGCGTTGCTATGTGAATCCCCATGTACCTTGTAACCTCATCAGATGTTAAAATGATGTAATAACAACTTGGAATTTTTTAATACAACGTTTTTGGAGATGGAATTTTTCATTTCTTTTCTTGCAATACATTGTGCAGACTGCCGGTTGGGAGCTCTTATGACAGGAACTGCCCAAACCCGACCAGCTGATCACCCACTACCAGAACGTAATGGAATAACGCCAGGGGGCGCCAGAGAGCAGCATTCATAAAAGTAAAAGCTTGGTAACTTTTGAATGAAGCATAATTTTGAATCACTGTAAATTACAAAACTATTTATTTCCACCTTTTCTGGGTGGTTAACTGTATTCTTTATGGTGGCACAACCGCTTTAATTGTTTACCCTTAATGCTATGTACTGTATATAGCTAGAAAATATTAGTGTCTGCTATGTATGGGGCAATGCTGCGTTTAGGAGAAATTACATAATAAATTGTGCAGGCTAAAATTTGGGTCTAAAGTAACATATTAGCTAAATGGAATTTGACTTAATGGCATTTTTAATTCTTTCATTCCATTTTGCATTAATTAACCCCTTTATGGATTTGGACATATCCATACACCCAGGTCCCTGGTACTTAAAGGGGTTGTCCACTACTATGTAAAATATGGCAAAGCATTTTTATGTTGAAAAGCTGCTTCTTTGTAATTGCCTCCCTCTTCCTTTTCTGCCTGTGAGTGGCGCTATGACTGACCGCTCACAGGCATCACTTAACCCCCGGCTGCAGCCGGCTCTGACATCCGCTGATGTCACGACAAGTCCAGACTGCTGCCGGGGATCTCTCTCTTCCGCGTTCCATGGTGGCTGCTGGGTTGTGTGCGGGGTTATCCCCTCAAGTCATACCCAGCATCCACCGCATGCTGTCCCTCTCCCCATTCATTGGGAAAACGCGCGGTGGATGCTGGGTGTGACACGGTGGGGTAACCCCGCCTTCAACCCAGAAGCCACCACGGGGACCCCAGCGCTGAGTCACGCCTCAATAAACGGGACGTCAGCGGGGGTTCACGTGCTGCCTGTGAGCGGCCAGTGATAGCGCCGCTCACTGACAGAGGAAGGTAATTATAAAGAAGTTGCTTTTCATTATAAAAACGCTTTGGCATATTTTAAATATTAGTGTACAACCCCTTAAAAGCGCACCTCAGCATAAATCTACCATTAGGTGTAAGAGGACAATGCTGCCAGTTCCCTTTCATCTTGTTTCTGCCGGACATAACGTTTCACAATTACGCTACTTGGAGTCTATTCCTTTGAAAAGGCGAGGTGGCAACAGAATACACAGATTGAAGGAGAGGCAGGCATATGGCCTCAATCCAGAGTATGAACTGTCTTATTGATTAACATATTCCTTTGTTTCCTCTGTGTTATTTAACCAGTGGATTAGCGATATCTGTTGACATAATTTTACTGTTAAATACATACAGTACAGACCAAAAGTTTGGATACACCTCATTTAAAGATTTTTCTGTATTTTCATGACTATGAAAATTGTACATTCACACTGAAGGCATCAAAACTATGAATTAACACATGTGGAATTATATACTTAACAAAAAAGTGTGAAGCAACTGAAAATATGTCTTATATTCTAGGTTCTTCAAAGTAGCCACTTTTTGCTTTGATGACTGCTTTGCACACTCTTGGCATTCTCTTGATGACCTTCAAGTGGTAGTCACCGGAAATGGTCTTCCAACAATCTTGAAGGAGTTCCCAGAGATGCTTAGCACTTGTTGGCCCTTTTGCCTTCACTCTGCGGTCCAGCTCACCCCAAACCATCTTGATTGGGTTCAGGTCTGGTGACTGTGGAGGCCAGGTCATCTGGCGTAGCACCCCTTCACTCTCCTTATTGGTCAAATAGCCCTTACACAGCCTGGAGGTGTGTTTGGTGTCATTATCCTGTTGAAAAATAAATGATGGTCCAACTAAACGCAAACTGGATGGAATAGCATGCCCCTGAAAGATGCTGTGGTAGCCATGCTGGTTCAGTATGCCTTCAATTTTGAATAAATCCCCAACAGTGTCACCAACAAAGCACCCCCACACCATCACACCTCCTCCTCCATAATTCACGGTGGGAACCAGGCATGTAGAGTCCATCCGTTCACCTTTCCTGCGTCGCACAAAGACACAGTGGTTGGAACCTAAGATCTCAAATTGCACTCATCAGACCAAAGCACAGATTTCCACTGGTCTAATGTTCATTCCTTATGTTCTTTAGCCCAAACAAGTCTCTTCTGCTTGTTGCCTGTCCTTAGCAGTGGTTTCCTAGCAGCTATTTTACCATGAAGGCCTGCTGCACAAAGTCTTCTCTTAACACTTGTTGTAGAGATGTGTCTGCTGCTAGAACTCTGTGTGGCATTGTCCTGGTCTCTAATCTGAGCTGCTGTTAACCTGCGATTTCTGAGGCTGATGACTCGGATAAACTTATCCTCAGAAGCAGAGGTGACTCTTGGTCTTCCTTTCCTGGGGCGGTCCTCATGTGAGCCAGTTTCTTTGTAGCGCTTGATGGTTTTTGTAACTGCACTTGGGGACACTTTCAAAGTTTTCCCAATTTTTCGCACTGACTGACCTTCAATTCTTAAAGTAATGATGGCCACTCATTTTTCTTTATTTGGCTGCTTTTTTCTTGCCATAATACAAATTCTAACAGTCTATTCAGTAGGACTATCAGCTGTGTATCCACCTGACTTCTGCACAACACAACTGATGGTCCGAACCCCATTTATAAGGCAATCCCACTTATTAAACCTAACAGGGCACACCTGTGAAGTGAAAACCATTTCCGGTGACTACCTCTTGAAGCTCATCAAGAGAATGCCAAGAGTGTGCAAAGCAGTCATCAAAGCAAAAGGTGGCTACTTTGAAGAACCTAGAATATAAGACATATTTTCAGTTGTTTCACACTTTTTTGTTAAGTATATAATTCCACATGTGTTAATTCATAGTTTTGATGCCTTCAGTGTGAATGTACAATTTTCATAGTCATGAAAATACAGAAAAATCTTTAAATGAGAAGGTGTGTCCAAACTTTTGGTCTGTACTGTAATTTTATGTGTTTCCTACATATATATCCTAATTGTTTTTTTCCCCCTTTTGTCTTCCTTTAGGTCATTTGAACGCTTCACCAGGTATAAAAAAAAACTTACTTTTGGCTCTTACTTTTCTTGTCTATGTTTGCCATCCCATTTCCCCTTTTCTGTATTCTTTCTTTTTCTTTGTTTTATCCTTCTGACTCATTCTACACATCTACCATGCCCTATTTCTTTAATTATGTTGTTCGCGTGTGCGCCGTTTAACCTTGAGTGCTAGATTCATGGTGCTCTTCTTTCAAGTCCTGCTCTATGGTACCATGTTCCCTATGCTCAGACTTTTGAGTAAAATGGTGCTCGCGTGTGCACAGTAGCATCTCTCGGCAACCAAAAGATGCTACTGCACATGCGCGGGCGTCCATGTTGGGGATGTAAATTTCACATGGGCAGAGAAATTACACAGGCAGTATGTAAAAGAGTAGGCAGGTCACTGAAAGCACAGTGACCTGTCAGAGGAAAGAGATAGGAATACATGAATACAGAAGCAGAGCACCAGAGCACATACATATCATTATGGCAGCAGAACTGAAACTAAAGATGATAAAAGAACCACTGGACGTATTACAACATCCAAGGTATCATTTTACTCAGTTTAACGGCGCCCACCTGACAGTGTATGTAGTTTTCTAAGCACAATCCTGCTGACAGGTTCACTTTAACAAACTTGGACGTATGGATACCTCATGGCGATAGACATCGATCGGAGCATTTAGAGAGCTTGTATAGGGAGGAAGCCCTCTCTGCCCTTGGATTGGCGCCCCAAAAATCAGAATAGAAAGCGATCAAAAAATGTCATGTGCCTGAGAATGATACCAATAAAATGTCAACTCGTTCCGTAAAACAAGCCCTCACATGACGCTGTTGGACAAAATCTGGAAAAATTATAGCTCTCAAAATATAGTGATGCCAAAAAAAAAGCGTCTTTTAGTGTGTGACAGCTGTCAAACAAAAAGAAAACGATTAAACCTACAATAATCTCCAAGAGGAATATTCTGTCCCCATGGCTGTGCTGTAAATATAGGGTGCTGTGTCTTCACCTTTACTTACAAGGGAGATGGACACAGATAGCTTTAACTCGGCTGCAGGCAGGCACGTTGTAAAGAATTCAGAAGAAGCTTTATTTATCTTGAGAAATCTTGTAAGAATGCATGCATCAACAGCAAGTAAAAATAACTTTTCCTGAGACAGGCTGTAAGCACATGAGCTCCTAATTGTTGCAAGATTGAGAATTAGGAAAGGCTGGAAGAAGAAGGGAGGGGCTAGCTACATCACAGTCACATAAGAGGGAGACAGGGAGAGAGAAGGGACAAACTTCAAGGAAGGTGAACCTTGCAGCAATGCAATCAAACAGTAATACACAGCAACTGTAAAAAGTTCAGTATATAGTCAGCAAATTTCCCATTCATGGGACGTAACACTCCCCGTCTGAAATCTTTAGATTTTAATGATTCGTTTAATGTGATGTTTTCTGGGAATGTCATGGTAGACCTGAAAGACAAAAGAAAATACACAAGCAAACAACAATAACAGTAATAGTTGTAGTCCAATTTTCCATTGAAGTCTTCAACAGCCGGATAATCCGAGTCCAAAACAGAAACCCATCTTTGGATTGGGGAAGCCGCAATGTGCAAACACTTCCACCAACCTAAGAATCCACTGGGAAAAGTTCAAATGTCCCAACACAGCTGGAAGTATATGGCGGTAGGCTCTCCGTCGTAAGCTGTGTCCTGAAGCAGTGTCTTTCATGTGATGACCTCCTTTTGTAAAAGGAGTAGAAGTTCAGTGACTGGACGAAAGAAAACGCGAGATGACCTTGCCTTCTACCTTACAAGTCTTTCCATCATTGCTTGGTGTAACCTTGGTGATAAGACCCATTGGCCAGTCATTGCGATGAGCTTCTTTATCTTTAAGGAGGATGAGGTCTCCCTCTTGGAGGTTAGGTTTTGCAGTCTGCCATTTGTGACTGGTTTGAAGTAAGTGCAGGTATTCAGCCTTCCAGCGGTGCCAAAAGACATTAGTAAAGTGTTGTACCTGTTTCCACTGACACCTGTAAATGTCTCTGTCCACAAACTTCCCTGGAGGGATTTCAGCATCTCCAACCTTCTGAGTAAGAAGTGTGGCAGGAGTAAGAATCATTGGAGCTTTGGGGTCCGATGATAATGGTACCAATGGTCTTGCATTTATCACAGCAGACACTTCAGCAAGGAAGGTAACCAGGACTTCATGGGTGAGAGGTAGCTTATGATCCAGCAACATCGAATCAAGGATTCCTCGAGCAATGCCAATCATGCGTTCCCAGGATCCTCCCATATGCGATGAATGAGGAGGGTTGAACACCCAAGTGCACCCATTGTCAGTCTAGAAGTTGTCTAACTGTAGTTCCTTGCACGCTCCCACAAAGTTAGTGCCACAGTCAGATCTGAGCTATTTGGCTGGTCCCCAGATAGAAAAGAATCTTCTGAGAGCATTTATGAAGCAAGAGGAATCCATGGATTCAATTACCTCAATGTGAACTGCTTGGATGCTAAGACAGGTGAAAAGCACAGCCCACCACTTACTTTTTGCGGCTCCACCACGGGTCCTTCTTGTAACAACCGACCATGGTCCAAAAACATCTACTCCGACATATGTGCATGGCTGGTCTGTGTTTAGCTGATCTGCTGGGAGATTTGCCATCTGTAGATGTTAGTGTTTTCTTCTTACTTTTTCTCACATAAAGCATTTATGGAGCTCTGAGGAGACACATCTCTTCATCCCCACGATCCAGAGGCCAGCGGACCTTATGATGCCTTCGGTAAACTGTCTGCCTTGGTGCTGCACTTTTTCATGATGGTGATGGAACAATAGCGTAGCATTGTAGTGCCGACCCGGAATGATGATACGATTCTGCTCCTTATTACATAGATCAGACTTCTCTATATGACCATCCACCTTTAACAGTCCGTAATGATCGACCACTGGGTTCAATTCAAGCAGTAAACTGTTCTTGGACAGGCTGGTACCCTTTTGTGATACTGTCGATCTCGTGACCATATTCTTGTTGCACTCACCGCTGAATTGCTCGGCATGTCTGATGTCAGCAACAGTAGGGTATCCTCTACACATGTGCCAGCCACAACACTGATGATTTGTCACTGGCAAAGGAATGAGCGATGTGAACAAGACGAGCTATGGCCCGCACAACAGCTGACCATTTTGAGAAGCTTTCAAAGCGGTGAGATCTTAGTTTTGATTTTGGCATCACAGAAGTGTAGCGAGTAGAGGTGATTGGTCTGATCTCTTTTTCAGACTCCGGTTCCACCAGCTTATAAGTGTTGTTGATGTCCTTTGAACTAGAATCCTTATATAAGAGACTTGGAGGTGACAGCCACATGTTGTCATTGAGCTTAGACGCGGCTGTGAATCTTGTCCCTCGGTCAGCTGGGTTCAGGTCAGTAGAGACGTAGTGCCAGTATTCAGGGATAGAAAAGCTTCTGATACGCTCTACTCTATTGCTGATGTAGACGTAAAATTGTTTTTTTGGTTGTAAATGTAACCAAGTACCGCTCTACTGTCTGTGTAGAATGTAAATGAATCAATCACAATGTCAATTTCATCCTTTATAGCTTCAGCTAATTCCACTGCCTGTACGGCAGCACAAAGTTTGAGTATTGGTACAGAGTGAGACGGTTTCAGTGTTAGTTTTGCCTTGCCAAGGATGAATCCACAATGTACCTTGTTGTTGCTTTCTGAGGTTTTCAGGTAGGCTACTGCAGCTATGGCCTCTGTAGATGCGTCGGAGAAAATGTGGATTTCTCTCCTGGTGGAGGCTGAAAGGGTGCTTAGGGAATAACTGCGTGAGACTTGGACATGCTCTAAGACCTTCAGAGACTTCTTCCATATCTCCCACCTTTGTTGTTTCTGGGATGGTAGCGGAGTGTCCCAATCCATGCTCTCGGGGGTCAACTGTCTCAACAGTATATTGCAGTGATGGCAAACCTTTTACAGACCGAGTGCCCAAACTGCAACCCAAAACCCACTTATTTATCGTAAAGTGCCAATATGGCAAATTAACCCGAATACTGAGGATTTAGTTTAGGAAAAACAACTCGTACAGAGAGCTGGTGAGGGCAGCATAGAGCAGCCACAGAAAGGAGCAGGGTATGAGACTGCAGAAATAAAGAATGTGCTCACTCCCATCTTGGTATATGCCAAAATCCATGTATATATGTTGCCCCCCCCCCACCAATCCATGTATATATGCTTCCTCCCCCCCACCAATCCATGTATACACAGTGGTGGCCAAAAGTATTGGCACCCCTGCAATTCTGTCAGATAATACTCAGTTTCTTCCTGAAAATGATTGCAATCACAAATTCTTTGGTATTACTCTCTTCATTTAATTTGCTTGCAAGGAAAAAACACAAAAGAGAATGAAGCAAAAATCAAATAATTGATCATTTCACACAAAACTCCAAAAATGGGCCAGACAAAAGTATTGGCACCCTCAGCCTAATACTTGGTTGCACAACCTTTAGCCAAAATAACTGCGAACAACCGCTTCCGGTAACCATCAATGAGTTTCTTACAATGCTCTGCTGGAATTGTAGACCATTCTTCTTTCGCAAACTGCTCCAGGTCCCTGATATTTGAAGGGTGCCTTCTCCAAACTGCCATTTTGAGATCTCTCCACAGGTGTTCTATGGGATTCAGGTATGGACTCATTGCTGGCCACATTAGAAGTCTCCAGTGCTTTCTCTCAAACCATTTTATAGTGCTTTTGGAAGTGTGTTTTGGGTCATTGTCCAGCTGGAAGACCCATGACCTCTGAGTGAGACCCAGCTTTCTCACACTGGGCCCTACATTATGCTGCAGAATTTGTTGGTAGTCTTCAGACTTCATAATGCCATGCACACGGTCAAGCAGTCCAGTGACAGAGGCAGCAAAGCAACCCCAAAACATCAGGGAACCTCCGCCATGTTTGACTGTAGGGACCGTGTTCTTTTCTTGAAAGCCTCTTTTTTTTTCCTGTACACTCTATGTTGATGCTTTTTCCCAAAAAGCTCTACTTTTGTCTCATCTGACCAGAGAACATTCTTCCAAAACGTTTTAGGCTTTTTCAGGTAAGTTTTGGCACACTCCAGCCTGGCTTTTTTATGTCTCGGGGTAAGAAGTGCGGTCTTCCTGGGTATCCTACCATACAGTCCCTTTTCATTCAGACGCTGAGTGATAGTACGGGTTGACACTGTTGTACCCTCGGACTGCAGGGCAGCTTGAACTTGTTTGGATTTTAGTCGAGGTTCTTTATCCACCATCCGCACAATCTTGCGTTGAAATCTCTCGTCAATTTTTCTTTTCCGTCCACATCTAGGGAGGTTAGCTACAGTGCCATGGGCTTTAAACTTCTTGATGACACTGCGCATGGAAGACACAGGAACATTCAGGTCTTTGGAGATGGACTTGTAGCCTTGAGATTGCTCATGCTTTCTCACAATTTGGTTTCTCAAGTCCTCAGACAGTTCTTTGGTCTTCTTTCTTTTCTCCATGCCCAATGTGGTACACACAAGGACACAGGACAGAGGTTGAGTCAACTTTAATCCATGTTAACTGGCTGCAAGTGTGATTTAGTTATTGCCAACACCTGTTAGGTGCCATAGGTAAGTTACAGGTGCTGTTAATTACACGAATTAGAGAAGAATCACATGATTTTTCAAAGGGTGCCAATACTTTTGTCCACCCCCATTTATAGGTTTGGTGAGGAATTATATCCAATTTGGCTTTAGGACAATTCTTTTTGTGTTTTTTTCATTGAAGACAAATTAAATGAAGAGAATAATACCAAAGAATTTGTGATTGCAATCATTTTCAGGAAGAAACTGAGTATTATCTGACAGAATTGCAGGGGTGCCAATACTTTTGGCCAGCATTGTATGAAGTCAGCACCCCATTTTTTTCATTATATTTATATAATTGAATATGAATTTCTTCTAAATGTGATCCTTGAAATTAATGTAAATAGGGTATAATGATATTTACATGAAATTATTTTCAAGATACCCAATTAATTTCTCTGTCAATTTCTTAATAGAATGAAAACCTACAAGCTGGCCATAAAGAATATATATATGGTCAGTAATCCCTAGAAAACTGAAAAAACTGATAAATAGCCTATTTTGGGGAAAAGGGGTGGTTATGTGGGAGAGAATAATCGCCCTAGTAGTCTATATCCCAATCCACGTGTTAGTGGACCCCAGAAGGACAAAAGAGGGATTTAATTCCAAAAATATCAATTTTATTAGAAATTTTAAAAATGACATCATAATTCACAATATAAGAGAAGGGAAGAAGAAGAGGTGGTAGGTAAACCATAGGGGCAGGTTTTAAGGAATAAAATCCTGCCAGGAGACTAATATACCTAAACCAGCATAGAAGGTAAGCCAGGTACGCGTACTAGCTGCTATTTAAAAGATAATGGAAGGATCATATCAATCTATGTCCACACTAGTAATAACAGTGAGGTATAAAGCATGGTATACAAGATAATAATATTGATATGTGGGCATATGGCAGCATATATCAGATCATATAGCAGTGATATATGGGTAAGAGCATTAAACAAATAGCATTAGATAGATAGCATAAAACATGTACACCGGTGATACATAAGTGTAAATAGATCGATAGTGCTATTGATATAGTATTACTGTCTAGTCTGGAGCTGTCTAGTCTGGAGCTGCGGCTCTATAGAAAATCAATTACCTTGTGCCATATGAGAAGTGAGCTCCACATCCCCCCCAGCTCTCCAGGACACGCTGCTTTATCACTTCTCATATGGCACAAGGTAATTGATTTTCTATAGAGCCGCAGCTCCAGACTAGACAGCTCCAGACTAGACAGTAATACTATATCAATAGCACTATCGATCTATTTACACTTATGTATCACCGGTGTACATGTTTTATGCTATCTATCTAATGCTATTTGTTTAATGCTCTTACCCATATATCACTGCTATATGATCTGATATATGCTGCCATATGCCCACATATCAATATTATTATCTTGTATACCATGCTTTATACCTCACTGTTATTACTAGTGTGGACATAGATTGATATGATCCTTCCATTATCTTTTAAATAGCAGCTAGTACGCGTACCTGGCTTACCTTCTATGCTGGTTTAGGTATATTAGTCTCCTGGCAGGATTTTATTCCTTAAAACCTGCCCCTATGGTTTACCTACCACCTCTTCTTCTTCCCTTCTCTTATATTGTGAATTATGATGTCATTTTTAAAATTTCTAATAAAATTGATATTTTTGGAATTAAATCCCTCTTTTGTCCTTCTGGGGTCCACTAACACGTGGATTGGGATATAGACTACTAGGGCGATTATTCTCTCCCACATAACCACCCCTTTTCCCCAAAATAGGCTATTTATCAGTTTTTTTCAATTTCTTAATAGAAGAGGTATAGTAACGCTCATGATGGTGTCATCAGCACTGGCTATATTGGAGTATTCGAAGCAGCGCAACACGGCACAAACGTCCTTCATGGAAGCCCATTCATTGGTGGTTAAGTGGTGTTGTTCTTCACAGCATCTCACCCCCGTGCGTGCTGCAGCTGAAACTCCACCATTGCCTGCTGCTGCTCACACAGTCTCTCCAGCATATGTAAGGTGGAGTTCCATCTTGGCACATTGCATATGAGGCAGTGAGTGTGAAGGTAGAAGTGATGCTGCAGCGCAGGCAGGTCGGCAGCCGCAGGGTGAGAACGCCAAAAGCATGCACATGCTGCCCTCACTTTCAGCAGCACCTCTGACATATGTGGGTCATTTTTAAGGAAGCTCTACACCACCAAATTCAGCACATGCGCCAGGCAAGGGATGTGTATCAAACCAGCGAGGCCCAGAGCTGCTAGAGTTTAGAAGAGAGTTTTCTTTTATTTCAAACATGTTTTCTGATGTCTCCTGTTGCTGTTTTATTTGTGCCATTTTCATCCTTTAAAAATCTGTTCATCTCTCAGAGGAAGTGACCATCCCTTCCCTTTTTTGTCACCCCTCTATCTACAGCCCACCTGGATTTACCACCTACTGTACAGTAAGTGTTTTACAATTTGTAGATATTTTTTAACTAAAAGTAGCAGCCTAGTAAAACTTTTTTTTTTAATTAATTCGGTCACTTGTCCACCAGACTACATCATTTTGCTAGTATTAATTTATTAAGTTGTTCTCATAGAGACTCCTTCAGAATTACATGTCTTTGTCTTTCCTGAGGAGGGTCACAAGAAATGAGTGCATTTGATTGAATTGCATGGTCTGTACCACACAAGATCTACACTGTGAAAAGCAAAATGACCTATGACAGTTACTGATGAGAATAAGACTGCTCCTGGCACACATGTATGAAGAAGATAAAGACAGTTTAGCCATCCTCACTAAATAGTTGTAATCTAATCATGTATTGGTGGTGGCAAATTCTGACAGGTTAAGCTGGAGAGCATAGAGGGCTTTATGGGGGAGTAGTTGGGGCAATTAGTCTTGGTTTCATCTCTCCACGTCTTGGCTGGTGCCATTCAGCCTCACTTCATTCACTTTCAGTATATATAACCCATGAGGTATAGTAGACAATGCGTTGGAATAAACTGGTTTATGTCCTCAGTCATGCGCTTACATAGCACGGTGCCTAAAAATGAGCCTCTGTTCTGCACTTTTAATCATATTTGTCTATTGGAGAAAACGCTACTTTAGTGGTGCACAGTCTCAGCTGTATTATTGTCTTCTAATACTTTATTGACATGGATTACATACAGTACAGACCAAAAGTTTGGACACACCTTCTCATTTAAAGATTTTTCTGTATTTTCATGACTATGAAAATTGTACATTCACACTGAAGGCATCAAAACTATGAGTTAACACATGTGGAATTATATACTTAACAAAAAAGTGTGAAACAACTGAAAATATGTCTTATATTCTAGGTTCTTCAAAGTAGCCACCTTTTGCTTTGATGACTGCTTTGCACACTCTTGGCATTCTCTTGATGAGCTTCAAGAGGTAGTCACCAGAAATGGTCTTCCAACAATCTTGAAGGAGTTCCCAGAGATGCTTAGCACTTGTTGGCCCTTTTGCCTTCACTCTGCGGTCCAGCTCACCCCAAACCATCTCGATTGGGTTCAGGTCTGGTGACTGTGGAGGCCAGGTCATCTGGCGTAGCACCCCATCACTCTCCTTCTTGGTCAAATAGCCCTTACACAGCCTGGAGGTGTGTTTGGGGTCATTGTCCTGTTGAAAAATAAATGATGGTCCAACTAAATCCAAACTGGATGGAATAGCATGCCGCTGCAAGATGCTGTGGTAGCCATGCTGGTTCAGTATGCCTTCAATTTTGAATAAATGCCCAACAGTGTCACCAGCAAAGCACCCCCACACCATCACACCTCCTACTCCATGCTTCACGGTGGGAACCAGGCATGTAGAGTCCATCCATTCACCTTTTCTGCGTCGCACAAAGACACGGTGGTTGGAACCAAAGATCTCAAATTTGGACTCATCAGACCAAAGCACAGATTTCCACTGGTCTAATGTCCATTCTTTGTGTTCTTTAGCTCAAACAAGTCTCTTCTGCTTGTTGCCTGTCCTTAGCAGTGGTTTCCTAGCAGCTATTTTACCATGAAGGCCTGCTGCACAAAGTCTCCTCTTAACAGTTGTTGAAGAGATGTGTCTGCTGCTAGAACTCTGTGTACCATTGACCTGGTCTCTAATCTGAGCTGCTGTTAACCTGCGATTTCTGAGGCTGGTGACTCGGATAAACTTATCCTCAGAAGCAGAGGTGACTCTTGGTCTTCCTTTCCTGGGGTGCTCCTCATGTGAGCCAGTTTCTTTGTAGCGCTTGATGGTTTTTGCAACTGCACTTGGGGACACTTTCAAAGTTTGCCCATTTTTTTGGACTGACTGACCTTCATTTCTTAAAGTAATGATGGCCACTCGTTTTTCTTTACTTAGCTGCTTTTTTCTTGCCATAATACAAATTCTAACAGTCTATTCAGTAGGACTATCAGCTGTGTATCCACCTGACTTCTGCACAACACAACTGATGGTCCCAACCCCATTTATAAGGCAAGAAATCCCACTTATTAAACCTGACAGGGCACACCTGTGAAGTGAAAACCATTTCTGGTGACTACCTCTTGAAGCTCATCAAGAGAATGCCAAGAGTGTGCAAAGCAGTCATCAAAGCAAAAGGTGGCTACTTTGAAGAACCTAGAATATAAGACATATTTTCAGTTGTTTCACACTTTTTTGTTAAGTATATAATTCCACATGTGTTAATTCATAGTTTTGATGCCTTCAGTGTGAATGTACAATTTCCATAGTCAAGAAAATACAGAAAAATATTTAAATGAGGTGTATCCAAACCTTTGGTCTGTACTGTATGTGGAAATGAAAGCACTCATATTGAATGGCATAATACCTTTCCATGTAGTTAGTTAAATTACTAATATTTTTTCCTAATGTAGTATGTGTTGTTGCAAATACTGTATTTATAGAAGGTAAAACTAGTTTCTGCATTATATAGTGACACATTTTGTGCATATTTAGACACTACTTACTTCCTGACATGCTGGAGGATGACCCGGATCCTTATTTTGGGAATATGAACAGCTCTCCCGAATTGCCAGAACCATTCCTTATACCGCAGGTAAAATACTGTGTATGATAGTCTGTGTGACGCATTTTGAACTGTTTCAACACATAATTTAAATGTATTGGGTATGGGCATGACCAAGTGAAGCACTACATTGTTTCATCCTTCATGTTGATGTCTATATTTAAATTTACATTCTGCCAATATTTGTTGTGATAGATTGGTTCTATTCATGTTTCATTAAAAAGAAAGTCTGCCTAAGTGCTCCATGTTAGAAGATTTTCTCCTCTCTACATGACAGGTTAGGAAGCTGTTAGAAAAGACGTCTCCGAACCGCAGGAGAGCGAGCTATAAAGAAGGTGAGATTGGAAGGACACAGAAAATATGACTGTCCATTTGATATAGCTTGAATACTAATATTCATCAAAGATGATTTTACTAAATAACACTTATTAAAGGGGTTTTCCATTTCAGAAAAGCCTGGTCTCCAGACGTAGTCCAGGATCGGACTGGGGAGTCTGGGGCCCACAGGGGTAATTGACTCTAGGTGCCCACCTACAGCAATATGCAAATATCTGTTATCCGCTATCCCTGTTATAGTGGAGCATTGACTGACGGCTCCGGCACATCTGCCGTGCATATACTATAACTGGGATGTACAATTACGATAGTATGCATTAAAGGGGTTCTTTGGTTAAAGCAAGTTATCACCGATCCATGGGCTCCACAGGATAGGTGATCACTTATTGATCGTTTTGGTCCGAACATTGGAAAAGCATCGGAAGCATGGGGAAGTTTTATCCCTGTCAGGACACTTATCCCCATTTTAAAATGCAGTGACAGATGGGATGTCTGACCGCAGCTCCATTCATTCTCTTGGGGGCTTCCAAAAAAAGAGCAGCGCTCGCAGCCACTGTGGGAATGATTGGATCAGTGATCGAGTCGCACATGAGCTCCAGTCTAATGGGGAGAAAAGCTTCACATTCTGCCGATTGTATGCCAGCAGTCAGGACCCGACCAATCAGTAACTTATCACTTATCCTGTGGAGAGGTGATTACTTGTTTTCACCAGAGACCCTTGTAAGTGTACCTCTGACGCTCTGGTACAACTCCTAAAATATATACTAAATTGGGTACAGTAGTTCAATGCAGTTTGTGGAAAATATTTTTTTCATAAGAATTTGGGAAAGTTATGAAATGTTCTATAAATGTCTGTCCTATTCCTGTTCTAAGGATCTAGACTTTTTTAAATTCATCACTTAAATATGAACCATGTATGAGGGAGTCGGAGTCGGAAAGATGGAAATTGAGGAATCAGAGTCTGGGTCGAAGGTTTGGCTTACCGACTCCACAGCCCTGCATATTACCGCCACTTACTGACCGAATAATACCACATACAAAGAACAAGTACGGCCACACCATGACCAGACCACATATTACCACCACAAAGTGACAATAATACCACATGCAAGGAAAAAATACTGCCACGCCATGACCGGACTACATATTACCACCACCACAAAGTGACCAAATACTACAATGCTGATCATGAATACAAACCACAATACTAACAACACTGTTATTACCACCAGCGACATTATACACAGGAGTTCTGTATATACACCGCGTGCAGAATTATTAGGCAAATGAGTATTTTGATCGCGAGATACTTTTTATACATGTTGTCCTACTCCAAGCTGCATAGGCTTGAGAGCCAACTACCAATTAAGTAAATCTGGTGATGTGCATCTCTGTAATGAGGAGGGGTGTTGACTAATGACATCAACACCCTATATAAGGTGTGCTTAATTATTAGGCAACTTCCTTTCCTTTGGCAAAATGGGTCAGAAGAGAGATTTGTTTGGCTCTGAAAAGTCCAAAATTGTGAGATGTCTTGCAGAGGGATGCAGCAGTCTTGAAATTTCCAAACTTTTGAAGCGTGATCACCGAACAATCAAGCGTTTCATGGCAAATAGCCAACAGGGTCGCAAGAAGCATGTTGGCCAAAAAAGGCGCAAAATAAGTGCCCATGAATTGAGGAAAATCAAGCGTGAAGCTGCCAAGATGCCATTCGCCACCAGTTTTGCCATATTTCAGCGCTGCAGCGTTACTGGAGTATCAAAAAGCACAAGGTGTGCGATACTCAGGGACATAGTCAAGGTAAGGGAGGCTGAAAAACGACCACCTTTGAACAAGAAACATAAGATAAAACTTCAAGAATGGGCCAAGAAATATCTTAAGACTGATTTTTCAAAGGTTTTATGGACTGATGAAATGAGAGTTACTCTTGATGGGCCAGATGGATGGGCCAGAGGCTGGATCAGTAAAGGGCAGAGAGCTCCACTCCGATTCAGACGCCAGCAAGGTGCAGGTGGGGTACTGGTATGGGCTGGTATCATCAAAGATGAACTTGTGGGACCTTTTCGGGTTGAGGATGGAGTGAAGCTCAACTCCCAGACCTACTGCCAGTTTCTGGAAGACAACTTCTTCACTTCAAGCAGTGGTACAGGAAGAAGTCGGTATCGTTGAAGAAAAACATGATTTTTATGCAGGACAATGCTCCATCACATGCATTCAACTACTCCACAGAGTGGCTGGCCAGTAAAGGTCTAAAAGAAGAAAAAATAATGACATGGCCCCATTGTTCACCTGATCTGAACCCCATAAAGAACCTGTGGTCCATTATAAAATGTGAGATGTACAGGGAAGGAAAAGAGTACACCTCTTGGAACAGTGTCTGGGAGGCTGTGGTGACTGCTGCACGCAATGTTGATCGACAACAGATCAAGCAACTGACAGAAACTATGGATGGAAGGCTGTTGAGTGTCATCATAAAGAAAGGTGGCTATATTGATCACTAATTTTTTTGTTTTTGCATGTCAGAAATGTTTATTTCTAAATTTTGTGCACTGATATTGGTTTACCTGGTGAAAATAAACAAGTGAGATGGGATTATATTTGTTTTTCATTTTTTCATTAAGTTGCCTAATAATTCTGCGCAGTAATAGTTACCTGCACAAACAGATATCCTCCTAAGATCTAAAAAAAAAACCACTCCAACTTCCAAAAATATTAAGCTTGGATATTTGAGTCTTTTGGGTTGATTGAGAAGATAGTTGTTGATCAATAATAAAAATAATCCTCTAAAATACAATTTGCCTAATAATTCTGCACACAGTGTAGTGTCAGTGTACAGATAATATAGTGATCACTAGTGACATTATAAACAGGAGCTCTGTGTATAGTGTACAAATAATACAGTGATCACCAGTGACATTATACACAGGAGCTCTGTATATACTATATAGTGTAAGTGTTCATGTAATACACTGACTCACCAATGATGTCTCTAGGTGAAGTCCTTCATCTTCGCTTTTCTTCTTCATCTGGTACAGACCGCCATCACTTCTTCCAGTCATGAATCATCTCTGCAGAAAATAACACACAGTTATCAATAACTGATCTCTTCTAGAGCACATTCCCACTTTTTCCCCCCTGACTTCTACACTACACCAGTTGAAGAAAAAAAAGCGACATAGTGCCGCCCTGCACAGTAACAGGACCCCACTTTTGGTCCCTCCCATGGAAAACAGTTTCCTAAAAAGTAAATTATATTACAGAAGTAATAATGTTCATAATTGGAATCTAAAGTAATTATGTTCCCCACTCGCCACCATAAACAGTAATTAAGTCGCTTGTCCAGCCTGGCTCCCCCCCATATATCCCTTCTGTTCCCCATATGTCCAGCGTGGCCCCTTTATATTTATCCTAGCCCACGTGTATCGAGCCTGCGCCCCCCCCCCCCATATATCCATCCTGGCCCCCATGTGTCGAGCCTGCCCCCCCCATATATCCATCCTGGCCTTCATGTGTCCAGCTGCCCCCCATATATCCATCCTGGCCTCTGTGTCCATTCCCCCCCCCATATATCCATCCTGGTCTCCATCTGTCCAGCCTGCCCCCCCATATATCCATCCTGGCCTCCATGTGTCCAGCCTGCCCCCCCATATATCCAACCTGCCCCCCCCATATATCCATCCTGCCCCCCTTCCCATGTGTCCAGCCAAACCCCCCATCCTTACATGTTCAGCCAGGCCCCCCCTTATGTATCCAGCCAGCCCCCCCATTTATGTGTCCAGCCAGGCCCCCTCACCCATGTGTCCAGCCAGGCACCCCCTTATGTGTCCAGCAGGCTCCCCCTTATGTGTCCAGGCAGGCTCCCCCTTATGTGTCCAGCCAGGTTCCCTCCCCTCCCATGTGTCCAGCCAGGCTCCCCCCTTATGTGTCCAGCTAATCTCCCCCTTATGTGTCCAGCCAGCCACCCCTCCCATGTGTCCAGCCAGGCACCCCCTTGTGTGTCCAGCCAGGCTCCCTCATGTGTCCAGCCAGGCTCCTTCCTTATGTGTCCAGCCAGGCTCCTTCCTTATGTGTCCAGCCAGGCTCCCTCCTTATGTGTCCAGGCAGGCTCCCCCTCCCATGTGTCCAGCCAGGTCTCAGTTGTGTGTCCAGCCAGGCCCTCTTGTGTGTCCAGCCAGGCCCCCCCCCCTTGTGTGTCCAGCCAGGCTCCCCCTCGTGTGTCCAGCCAGGCCCACCTTGTGTGTCCAGCCAGGCCCCCCCCTTATGTGTCCAGGGAGGCTCCCCCTCCCATGTGTCCAGCCAGGCCCCCCCCTTGTGTGTCCAGCCAGGCCCCCCTTGTGTGTCCTGCCAGGCCTCCCCCCTTGTGTGTCCAGCCAGGCCCCCCCTTGTGTGTCCAGCCAGGCCCCCCCTTGTGTGTCCAGCCAGGCCCCCCCTTGTGTGTCCAGCCAGGCCCCCCCCCTTGTGTGTCCAGCCAGGCCCCCCCTTGTGTATCCAGCCAGGCCCCCATCCCATTCTGCATTCATTCACACACACAAAGATTCCTCTTAATATAATCAAAATATAAACCAATAACTCTAGTATTTTTCATCTTTGCAGGATACAACCAGGCTCTGTAGTGTTGGTTGGGGAAATAGGATGCTTGTCCCTGTAGTGTGTTCTTATACATAATAAGCCAGCATGGTGCACTACATGCATCTATGTGACTGGCACATTATACAGGTTTTATTCATGTGCATTTAAATTCTAATCATTCACCCCTTTCCCTATGAATGGTCGGTGTGAGTGGTTGTTCATCAGTATGTTGCACCTGTGCTACCTCCCATCTTTTATCCCTGGAGTTTGTCTGTATCCAGCAGTTAAATTAAGAATAAAAATAGGATTTTTTTTTTACAAAATCTTCAGTTTTTCTCAAATTTGTTAATGCAAAAATGTATACACCCCACATCAAAAACTACTACTTGTAGTGTTTTGTATGACCGCCATGACTTTTAAGGACAGCAACAAGTTTTCTAGGCATGGAATGAACAAGTTGGAGACATACTGCAACATCTATTTTTTCCCTTTCTTCAAGAACAACCTCTTTAGAGCCTGGATGCTGGATGGAGAGTGATGCTTAAAGGGGTTTTCCTCACAAAAAAAAGTACATTTTAATCAATAGATTTTGGAATAATAAGTTCCACAATTGTATGTGTTTAAATAAAATGTTCCTGTGTTGAGATGATGTTATAAATGTGCCCCTGCTATGTATGGCGTAATTGCCGTGTCTGATCGTACAGGGACCTGGTCTGATCATTCCATAGCTCCTGGGCAGGGGGAAGCAAAAGAATATACAAACATTACAGCAGGGGATCACAACTGATTCTTTTTGTGAGGTAAAACATTTCCCTGCCTGTTTTTAAACAATGTTTTACTTCAAAGAAAGAATCATCTGCGATCCCCTGATGTAATATCAGTGCACATTTTTTTTCTACCCCCTGCCCAAGAGCTGTGGTATAATCAGACCATGTTCCTGTACAGTCAGACACAGCCATTACACAGTACACAGCAGGGACACATTTATAAGATTATCTCAGCACAGGAACATTTTTTAAACATATCCAATTGTGGAAATTATTAGTATTCCAAGATATATTGATTAAAATGTACTATTGTTTGTGGGAAAACCCCTTTATTTTGTCTCTTCAGAATTCCCTGAAGGTCTTTTGATTGGGCTCAGATTAATTCTTGGCGACTGAATCTCTTTCACCCTGTTCTTTTTCAAAAATGCAACTTATGTGTGTTTTGGATCATTGTCATGTTGGAAATTGCATGTCTACCAAGGGCACAGAGTTATGGTTGCAGATTTTCTTTCAATATAGAGCAGTACATCTTTGAACTCATGATACCTTCAATGAAATATAGCTCCCCAGCACCAGCAGTACTCATAGAGCTCCACATAAGGATACTGCTGCCACCATGTTTTAGTGTTGGCATTATGCATTTACAAATATGAAATTAGAAAAATGCATGATGCCTACAGTGAAACATGGTGGTTGCATCAGTATCCTTAAGTGAGGCTGCATGAGTGCTGCTGATGTCGGGAGCTACATGACTATGATCCAAAGCACACATATGTTGCATTTCTGAAGAACAGATTGAAAATGATTCAGTGAGTATGTCTTCTAATCTGAACCCAAATGAAACACCTATGGGAGAAATTCTGAAGAGATAAGTTGAGCATCACGCTGCATCCAGCATCCAGTCTCTAAAAAGATTGCTTTTATGCCGCCAAGTTGTTTATTCCACTCCTAGAAGAGCTGCTTTTTTCTTGCTATAATACAAATTCTAACAGTCTATTCAGTTGAACTATCAGCTGTGTATCCTCCAGACTTCTGCACAACACAACTGATGGTCCCAACCCCTTTTATAAGGCAAGAAATCCCACTTATTAAACTTGACAGGGCACACCTGTGAAGTGAAAACCATTTCCGGTGACCACCTCTTGAAGCTCATCAAGAGAATGCCAAGAGTGTGCAAAGCAGTCATCAAAGCAAAAGGTGGCTACTTTGAAGAACCTAGAATATAAGACATATTTTCAGTTGTTTCACACTTTTTTGTTAAGTACATAATTCCACATGTGGTAATTCATAGTTTTGATGCCTTCAGTGTGAATGTACAATTTTCAAAGTCATGAAAATACAGAAAAATCTTTAAATGGGAAGGTGTGTCCAAACTTTTTGTCTGTACTGTATATATATAATGTATATATATATTATTTTTTCACCCTTACTAATAAGTGTTTCATTACTATACAGAGGAAGATTCTGAGGGAGATGATGCTTCACCTATAGGTATGTACTGCACAATACCATTCCATGTTTCTTAACCCTGTCTCGTGTAAATCAGCATTAACCTTCCTGACAGCCCCATTTTTCAAGTCTGATACGTCACTTTCTGCGGTAATAACTTTAAAATGCTTCTGTCAGTGATTCTGAGATTGTGATTTTGTTGTTGTAAAACATTTTACCTGTTACTACCGGTAAATTCAGATCTGTTGTTTTGTCTTTGTTCATGAAAATATTCCAAATTTTCTGAAAATTTTGAAAAATGTGCAATCTTTAAACTTGTATACCCTTAATGACATGTATATAGTGTAAGATGGCTGACGGACAGGTCCTTGAGGGGAAATATGTATCATCGAGGTTGGTAGCTTCGGTGATGTAAACCCGAGAAAGCATGCTCCAGCACGTATACTGCTGACAGTGTTAATAGGGCGTATCAGGCCGGTTTTAAGAGCAGTCATAAAAAATGGGTGGGAATGGCTGCCCACATATCCCCACCTCTGGAGCGTGGTTTGGTAAATAAAATAGAGACCAAATGTCTCATTCAGTGTCTGTGTCTGGAGACCTGTGGATCTCCAAGGCGTTAGTCTGTACTAAGGATTGGACACTGACCTGAGCAGGCGAACCGGTAACATTGTGTGGACATTTTACTTTGTGCTTCCACTTTGTGCCGGAAAACGCTATTTTTGTTTATGCTGTCTGAATAAACCAGTTTGGATTTCAATGAAAATGCTTCCTGTGTCTACCTCAACCGCAGACGAGTGAGTATTAAACCCTACAATTGGTGCTAGAAGCACAGTCACAAATCCCAAGGGGCAGTGTGACTGCTACAGGAAACCTTTTATGTCTTGGGTGAAGGCCGTCAGCCAGTAGGGGACGTCTGGCATCATGGAGGAGCTGATAAAGCAACTGGTGCAGGCTAATCTCCGGCAGCATCAACCGCAGCAGTGGCAGCAGCAGCAGTACAAGCAGCAGATAAACCTCCTAGCCGAGTTAATCCATGGCAGTTCAATCGCCCCACCCCCAAGTCCAAGTGATGACTCACTTGCCAGGAAGACGTTAAGAAGAGCCTTACAAAAGATGATCCCGGGTGATGAGGACGAGGCGTTTCTGACAATTTTTGAGAGGGTGGCGGAGCGAGAGATATTGCCTCCAGAGCAGTGGGCGGAGGTTCTGGCACCATATTTAACAGGGCAACAGCAGAAGGCCTATTATAACTTGGCCTTGCAAGATGCAAAAGAGTACATCAAGTTGAAGACTGAGATTTTGGCGTGCTTAGGAGTGACTCTGACTGACATGATGCGGGTGTACCACTGGGCCTATTGCAGTGACAAACCTTCCCGGTCCCAAATGTTTTACCTCCTACACTTGGTCCAAAAGTGGTAGCAACCGGAATCTTCCTCTCCAGCACATATAGTGGCGAGGATTGTGATGGACAGGTTCATACACTCCCTTCCAAGGCTGGTGCCATCCTGGGTTGCACAGGGAGATCCCCATAATGCCAATGACCTTGTGAGGTTGGTAGAAAGGTACCAGGCGGTCGAGAGTGCTTTGGGGAAGTAAGGGGTGGGAGCATCTCCATACTGTGGTTACCAACAGGGGGGATGGACACCCAAAAGTGGGGAACTAGAACCACATCTGGGGGGCATCCTAGAGTTCAGGAGGGGTCCCGAGTTGCTACCAAAGGCCCCATCCAATAACTTAATTTGTTGGCGATGTCACACCCCGGGTCTAATAGTGGCCTGTTGCCCTATGACCAACGAGCCAGTAGACTGCAGCACAGGACGGCGCTACTTTGCATATCCTGCTTGTAGTGCTGTCCCTCCACGAGGCGTGGGACCACAGGCATGCCCCGTGTCAGTGAATGGAGCGCAAATGACTGGTCTGTTCGATTCTGGGAGTTTGGTAACCCTAGTGAGGGCCATAATTCCTCATCGTCTGATTCTGCAGAAAAAAGTGGACATCTGCTGTATCCATCGAGACGCTAAGGACTACCCTGTGGTCCTAGTGGTCATAGGCACAAACTGTAGCACCGAGTCCCATGAGGTGGGCGTAGTCAAGGACCTGTTGCACCCTGTTATAATAGGGCAGGACTTTGCCTTGCTTTGGGACTTGTGGGAGAAAGGGAGGAAGCTGGGTTGTCCAGACCACAACCAGGTCGCTCCTAAAGAAACCTCGTCGCAGGCCGCAACCGACAGTTTTCCCTTTCATGTGCTTGTTGGGGGTGAGGATGAAGCAGCATCCCTGAGCTGGAGGTGGGGATACTTTGGAAACGCCCAGCTCAGGGACTGAACTCTAAAAGGTGTGTTTAATAATGTCACTGTTCTGAATGGTGTTGCTCAAGAGTCTAGGGCTGATACCTGATATCCGTACTTTGCTGGAATTGGGGAGTTACTATGTCAGGTCACGAAGCTCAGAAGAGAGGTAATCGATCAGTTACTAGTGCCAGGGCCGTACAGACGCAGGGTGTTAGATATGGCCAATGTACATGTCTTAGGTGGTCATCTGGAGGTAGAAAAAGCCCAGGAAAGAATCTTCCAGAGGGTCTACTGGCCCAGTTGTCACCGAGAGATTGTGAATTACTGTAGGTCCTGTCACACCTATCAGTTGACCTCCCCTGTGGCTCACTTCCGTAGCCCTTTAGTGCCACTACCTGTCATTGAGGTCCCAATCGATCGCATCACCATGGATCTAGTGGGACCCCTGGTCAAGTCCGCCAGAGCACATCAGTATATCTTGGTGGTACTGGACAATGCTACATGTTACCCGGAGGCTGTACCACCACGAAACTCCTCTGCCAAGTGCATAGTCCAGGAGCTAGTCCACATCTTTTCTAGAATGGGGTTGCCTAAGGAGATCCTAACGGACCAAGGGACCCCATTTATGTCAAGGGGGATGAGGGAGTTGTGAAAAATCCTGCAAATCACACAACTCAGGACCTCAGTCTACCACCCCCAGACAGACGGCTTAGTGGAGAGGTTTAATAAAACCTTGAAGGCCATGTTGAAGAAGGTCGTAGAGAAAGACTGCCGGAACTGGTACTGTCTACTGCCGTACCTTCTGTTTTCTATTAGAGAAGTCCCACAGGCCTCTACTGGCTTCTCACCATTTGAGCTGTTATATAGCTGACAGCCCCTTGGACTCCTGGATGTAGCAAAGGAGACTTCGGAGGCGGGGTCTACACCCTACAGGAATGTAATCAAACATGTGGCCCAGATGCAAGAAAGGATTGTTGAGGCGATGCCTATTGTGAAAGAACACCTCCTCAAAGCACAAGAGGCACAGTCAAGGGTGTACTAAAGATCAGCGAGGGTGAGACACTTCCACCTTGGAAATTGGGTACTAGTGCCTACGGTGGAGAGCAAATTCCTGACCAAGTGGCAGGGCCCCTATGAAGTTCTTGAAAAGCTTGGCAATGTCAACTATAGAGTCCACTAACCAGGGAAAAGGAAGCCCTACCAGGTGTACCAGGTCAACCTGATCAAGCCATGGCGACATAGGGAGTTTGTGGAAGCTCCTGTTTGGTGGCGAAGACCAAAGCCCACGTGAAGGAAGTCAAGCTGGCAGAGTCGCTGTCACATGCCCAGATGCCACAGTGCCGAGAGTTGCTATAGCGGAACTGAGACCTGTTCTCAGAACTACCAGGGCGTACTCGGATCATAGAGCATGAGTTTCTTCCGGGTCATCATGTCCAAGTAAATATGAAGCCGTATCGGATTCCCGAAGCCCACCGAGAGGTGATTGCAAAAGAGGTGAAGCGGATGCTGAGCATGGGAGTCATTGAGGAGTCCAGGAGTGGCTGGTCCAGTCCCATAGTCTTAGTGCCAAAACCAAATAGAGAATGGCAGTTTTGCAATGACTATAGGAAACTCAACAAATTCTTGAAGTTTGACACCTACCCAATGCCCAGTGTAGATGAACTGTTTGAAAGGTTGGGGCCAGCCAGGTATATTACCACCCTTGACCTCGCTAAAGGAATTGGCAAATACCCATGTCCCAAGATGCCAAGGAGAAGACTGTCTTCTCAACGCCAGATTGTTGATTCTAGTACACAAGGATGTTGTTTGGGTTGCAAGAAGCCCTGGCTACCTTCCAGAGGACCATGGACTTGATTCTAGCTCCCCACAAGAAGTATGCAGCAGCCTACTTGGATGACATCGTGATCTATAGCCAGGATTGGGGAAGCCATCTGAGCAAAGTCCAGGCGATACTTGATTCTTTAAAGAAGGCAGGGTTTTCTATAAACCTGAAGAAATGTGCCATGGGCATTGAAGAAACCAAATACTTGGGTTATGTCGTAGGGAGAGGTGAAATAAAGCCCCAAATAAAGTCGACGTGATCAAGAAGAGTTGGCCACTACCCCTCTCAGGGAAACAGGTCAAAGCGTTCCTAGGCATCGTGGGCTATTACCGCCGGTTCATCCCTAACTTCGTCATGATAGCGGCCCCTTTGACAGACCTCCTTACAGGGACAAAGTCGGTTATGGCTAAGTAATCTCCAGAAGCTGAGACTGCCTTCGCGGAACTGAAGGTAGCTCTGTGTAAACAGACAGTTATGGTGGCACCGGATTTCTCAAATAAGTTTGTGGTCCAGACAGACATGTCAGATGTCGGGCTGGGTGCTGTCCTATCACAGGAAGTGAATGGGGAAGAGCATCCCATAATGTATTTAAGTCAGAATGTGACATCCTGTGGGAAGAATTACTCCATTGTGGAAAAGGCCATCAAGTGGGTGTTGGACACTTCAAGATACTACCTCTTAGGCAGGAAGTTCAGGCTAGTGTCAGACCATGCCGCACTAAGGTGGATGAGGGACAAGAAGGGGAACGATGCCGGAGTGACCAGATGGTCCCTAGCCCTTCAGGATTTTAGCTTCCATGCAGAGCATAGGCCCGGGAAACTGCATGGCAATGCTGATGCACTGTCGAGGGTCCACTGCTGTCGGGGTGGTGACTCTGCACCGTATGCCCCCTCTACTCCAGACTCATACACAGGTATATAGACTATTCTATACCCGCCTATATTGGTTTATTATTATGGAATAGTTTATACGTTAGGAGCTATTTCCATCATTGCCCCTCTCTTGCATCCTGTGGTTCTTTTGCACAATATTTATTTACACCCTGATAGAGGTAGTACATATGTTTTCCCCATATCTAATACATATAATCTGTATTGATATACACCTGGTTCCTTATTGTTTTATTTATATGTGTATTATATATATATATATATATATATATATATATATATATATATGTATATATATATACACATATACATAATGGGTATGGAAAGTATTCAGACCCCTTGTGATCCTCCTTGAGATGGTTCTACTCCTTCATTGGAGTCCAGCTGTGTTTAATTAAACTGATAGGACTTGATTTGGAAAGGCACACACCTGTCTGTATAAAGGCCCCGTCACACTAAGCGATGCAACAGCGATCCCGACAACGTTACGACCTGTCAGGGATCGTTGCTGCATCGCTAATACATCGCTGGTGAGCTGTCAAACAGGCAGGCTCACCAGCGATCAGGGGAGCAGCGATATCGTGGAAAGAATCGTTCCACGATGTCCTGCTCCCGTCACCAGCCTGCTGCTTAAGCAGGAGCAGGCTGGTAACTATGGTAAACATCGGGTTACTAAGTGCGCGTGTGCCCCTAGTAACCCGCTGTTTACCATGGATACCACTCTGCTACGGTGCGCGGGAGCCTCCGCGCACCGTAGCAGAGTGGTATCCATGGTAAACAGCGGGTTACTAAGTGCGCGCGTGCCCCTAGTAACCCGATATTTACCATGGTTACCAGCCAGTTCTTTGGTCCCGCTGGTCACACACAGCGATGTGTGCTGGCCAGCGGGAGGCCAACGACCAAAAAATTGTCCAGGACACTTTGCAGCGATCAGCGACCTCACAGCAGGGGCCTGATCGTTGCAAAGTGTAACACATAGCGACATCGCTGGTGAGGTCGCTGGTGAGTCACCAAAACCGTGACACAGCAGCGATCTCGCTAGCGATATCACTATGTGAGACGGGGGCTTAAGACCTCACAGCTCACAATGCATGTCAGACCAAATGAAAACCATGAGCTCAAAGAAACTGCCCAAGGAGCTCAGAGACAGAATTGTGGCAAGGCACAGATCTGGCCAAGGTTACAAAATAATTTCTGCATTACTCAAGGTTCCTAAGAGCACAGTGGCCTCCATAATCCTTAAATGGAAGAAGTTTGGGACCACCAGAAGTCTTCCTAGACCTGGCCATCCAGTCAAGCAAAGCAATCGTGGGAGAATATCCATGGTGAGAGAGGTAAAGAAGAACCCCAAAATCACTGTGACTAAGCTCCAGAGATGCAGTAGGGAGATGGGAGAAAGTTCCACAAAGTCAACTATCACTGCAGCCCTCCACCAGTCAGGCCTTTATGGCAGAGTGGCCCGACGGAATCCTCTCCTCAGTGCAAGACAAATGAAAGTCCGCATAGAGTTTGCTCAAAAACACATGAAGGACTCCCAGACTATGAGAAATAAGATTCTCTGGTCTGATGAGATGAAGATAGATCTTTTTGATGATAATTCTAAGCGGTATGTGTGGAGAAAACCAGGCACTGCTCATCACCTACCCAATACAATCCCAACAGTGAAACATGGTGGTGGCAGCATCATGCTATGGGGGTGTTTTTCAGCTACAGGGACATGACGACTGGTTGCAATTGAAGGAAACATGAATGCGGCCAAGTACAGAGATATCCTGAGTGAAAACCTCTTCCAGAGTGCTCTGGACCTCAGACTTGGCCGAAGGTTCACCTTCGAACAAGACAATGACCCTAAGCACACAGCTATAATGACAAAGGAGTGGCCTCACAACAACTCTGTGACCATTCTTGACTGGTCCAGCCAGAGCCCTGACCTAAACCTAATTGAGCATCTCTGGAGAGACCTGAAAATGTCTGTCCACCAACGTTCACCATCCAACCTGTCGGAACTGGACAGGAACTGCAAGGAAGAATGGCAGAGGATCCCCAAATCCAGGTGTGAAAAACTTGTTGCTTCATACCCAAGAAGACTCATGGCTGTACTAATTCAAATACCGAGCAAGGGGGCTGAATATTTATGACCATGTGATATTTCAGTTTTTCTTTTTTAATAAATTTGCAAAAATTTCTAGGTTTCTGTTTTTTTTCCTGTCAAGATAGGATGCAAAGTGTACTTTAATGAGAAAAAAAATGAACTTTTTAGAATTTATCAAATGGCTGCAATGAAACAAAGATTGAAAAATTTAAAGGGGTCTGAATACTTTCCGTGCCCACTGTATGTATATATATGTATTCTGGTGGCAATGGTGGCAATGGTATATATTCCATTGATTTGTACTGTACATTTGCATGTGGGAAACACATGTTGTTCAGCGCTTTCTCCTGGTTGCTTTGTTCCCACCCCTATTCGTATTTTAGCTTGATCCATTAAAATTTGTTATATTTTAGCATACTCTGGTCTTCTTTTTGGTTCTATATCATTGGTTTTCTGTGTTTTAGTTACCGATTGGTCTATACAGTCCTTTTTAAACATGCACCCTGACTAGGTAGTGTATGTATGTATGTATATATACATGTGTGTGTGTATATATATATATATAATATATATACATACATGCATGCATGCATACATACATGCATACATACATACACACACACACAGTGTTATGCTTAATGCATTTCCTTCTCAGAACTGATTATTCTTCTTCTAATCTTCATGTGTATCGTCATTTTCGAATTTTGAGTTTTTTTGCTTATTGATAGCCAAGCCCGCCAGCTTTGGGCAGAGGAGGGTATGTAAGATGGCCACCGGACAGGTCCTCGAGGTTGTTAACTTCGGTGATGTAAACCCAGAAAAGCATGCTCCAGCACATATAGTACTGAAAGGGTTAATAGGACGTATGAGGGCCGCTTTTATGAGCAGTCATAAGAGATTGGTGGGAATGGCTGCTCACATATCCCCACCCCGGGGGCGTGGTTTGGTAAATAAAATGGAGACCAATTGTCTCATTCTGTGTCTGGAGATATGTGGATCTCCAGGATGCTGGTCTGTGCTAAACACCTAAGGATTTGAAACTGACCTGAGCGGTCGAACCCGCAACATTGTATGGACATTTTACTTTGTATTTCCACTTTGTGCCGGAAAAGGGTGTTTTAGTTTTGCTACCTGAGCAGTTTATGCTGTCTGAATAAACTAGCCTGGATTTCAATGAAAATGCTTCCTGTGCCTACCTCAGCTGCAGCCGAGTGAGTACCAAACCGTACAGTAGCTATACAATATTAGGGTCTGCTATACAAGGAGTAATGCTGCATTCAGGATAAATTGTTTAATAAATTGTGCAGTCTAAATATTAGGGCTGAAGTAACATTTTAGCTGAATGGAATTTGACTAAATGGAATTATTAATTTTTTTTCCTTATATTTTCATTAATGCAAAGCACCTCAAGGAATAGCAAACTTCTTGTATGCTTTGAAACCTCCATTCTTTAAATTGGGGTGTTTTTTAGGGGGTTACAATAAAAGGCCCTTCAAAGTCACTTCAAAAGTGAATAGGTCCATAAAAGTGCAGTTTATTTTAAATTTCCTTGGAAATATGAAAAATTGCTGCTAAAATTGTAACCCCTTCATGACCTTTGACATACCTATACGTCCTGATCGGGAAGGGATTCCCAACCACTGACATACAGTAACATCATGACGATTGTGCCGGGCCCAGGGGCTGTGCACTCACCATCATCGTCGGGAGCTTGGCTTAAGTGATAGCAGAGCCTCGGCTGTCACTGTCAGGAGCATTGCCCTCACCATTCCCAGCTTTTTAACCCCTTAAATGTCATTATCAATAGAAATAACAGCATTTAGAAGGCTTGAGGAGGGAGAGGGCTCCCTCTCCTACGTGATCTGCATCGGGTGCCATCATACACTGGGAGATCCCCTGAGGTGCCATAACAGCCTGAGGACCCCATTTTACAAAGTACACCTCTCAGTGAACTCATCTAGGGGTGCAATGATCATATTAACACCATGGGTGTGTCACAGAATTTTATACCATTGGGCAGTGAAGAAAAAATAATTACATTTTTATCTCAAATATTTTGTTTAGCCCCAGATTTTACATTTTAAATGGGGTTAATGGATACAACTGGCCCCTAAAATGTGGCCCACAATTTCTGCTGAATGTGGAAATACCTCATATGTGACTGTACAGTACTGCTTAGCCACACGGCGACACTCGGGAAGGACGGAGCGCTATTTGACTGCTGGAGTATAGGTTTTCCTAGAATAGTTTGCGGACTCCATATACAGAGACCCTAAATGCTAAAAGAGCAGAATACCCCCCCTCAAGTGACCCCATTTTGTAAGTTATACCCCTGCCAAACATGTGGATGGTAAATCTGATGTAGGCACACACTGGAGCTCTGGAGGACGGGGGTGGGGGGTAGCATTAAAATTTCGGAGCACAGAATTTGCTATATTTCTTTTGGGGGCGAGGAGTTATTTCACTTTTCCAGTGCCCTTGTGCTACCAGTAACGTGGAAGCACCCTATATTTACATTGACAGATGAAACCAGGGGAGGAGTCCTGAGGAGATAATTTGCATATTCCCACTGCATTTTGGGATAAGTGAAGAGTCTCCGTGAGCTCAAAGAACACTGGATTTTGGCCGTTGGAGCTGAAAGGAGGACATCGGTAAACCGAATTTTGGAGCGTATTTCACTGTTTTCATAACACATTAACAATAAGAACATGGAAGAGTCCAGGAGCCATTTGGTGAGCTGCATATCCTGATACATGTTCACATACTTGCCAGGGAAAAGCCAAACTTCACATGCCAGAAATGCAAGCTTGTGTCCCTGTTGGAGGAAAAGTTGCGAAATCTAGAAGAGAGGTTAACTACCTTGAAAATCATTAAGGAAGGTGAAGAGTTCTTAGACAGAGGATAATTATCCCTTCATGATACAGGAAGAGAAGAAATTCGAACTGCACCTGATGAAACAGAGGAATGGAAGCATGTGACCCAGAGAAGCAGGAGTATCGAGAGGCAGTCAGCACCCATACTGCTCAGGAACCAGTACCAGGCTCTCACACAGGAGAACCATGAAGAAATACAGCAAGATAAGACTTTGCCCACAATGAATAACCTTGTAAGCCCTCAGAATCCTCCGGGATAGAGAAAGAAAATGTTGTGAAGGAAAAACGGAGAGTGGTGGTCATGGGGGATTCCCTGTTGAGAGGAACAGAGGCCGCTATCTGCAGACCAGACATAACCTCAAGAGAAATGTGCTGTCTTCCAGGAGCAAAAATTAAAGATGTGTCTGACAGGATATCAAGACTTTTCAGACCTACAGATCACTACCCATTCCTGCTAATACATGTGGGGACAAATGACCCTGCAAGAAAGGACCTGGAAACCATCTGCAGTGACTTTGAAGACTTAGGCAAGAAAGTGAAAGAATTGGGAGCGCAGGTGGTCTTCTCATCCATCCTCCCAGTGGATGGCCATGGAACAATGAGGTGGAATAAGATTCTACAGGTGAACAACTGGCTACGTCGATGGTGCTGTCAACAAGGATTTGGATTTCTGGATCACGGAATGAATTATCTATATGATGGACTACTTGCTAGAGATGGGGTGCCCCTTACGAAGACTGGAAAACATGTATTTGGAAGTCGCCTTGCTACACTCATCAGGAGAGCTTTAAACTAGATCAATGTGGGAAGGGAAGCAAAAGGCCAGAAAAAGCCATACAGCTGACAAATACTATTGAGATCTCTGCTATTGGAAGTGGAAAGGAAGAACAAAGACAAAAAAATCTAAGTAATAAAAATATGGGAGGAAGAGAAACCAATCACAAACTAAAATGTTTTTATACAAATGCACAAAGCATGGGCAACAAACAAGGAGAATTGGAACTACTAACGCAGGAAAAGAAATATGATGTCATTGGAATCACTGAAACTTGGTGGGACGATACACATGATTGGAATACAAGGCTAAAAGGATACAACTTATTTGCAAGAAGCAGACTTGATAAACGAGGAGGAGGTGTCGCATTGTATGTTAGAAAAGCGTATATCTGCAGAGAGATTGAAGCAGAGACTGGGAGTTCTGTGGAAAGTGTTTGGGTAAGAATACAAGGAGAGAACAACGGAAAGGACACCATTGTAGGCATTTACTACAGGCCACCTGGGCAAGCTGAAGATATGGATGAACTCTTTATGTATCAAATGACCAAGTTCTCCAAAAAATATGACGTAGTGGTCATGGGAGATTTCAACTATCCATACATTTGTTGGGAATCTCTCTCAAGTAAAACTAACAGGTCAAGCAAATTCTTATCCTCTCTTGCTGACAACTTTATCTTCCAAAAGGTAGGGGAGAAAACAAGGGGATCTGCTACTTTGGATCTAATCCTTATAAACAGGGAGGAAATGGTTGAGGAGATAAAAGTGGCTGGGACCCTAGGAAGCAGCGATCATGCTATTATAGAATTTTGGATAACTAGAGGAGGAAGACATGTGAAGACTCAAACTTCAAGGTTAGATTTTAAATAGGCAGATTTTAAGAGACTCAGAAAGAGAATAGGAGGGATCCAATGGCTGGATGTCCTTAAGGACAAAAATGTCCAGGAAGGATGGGAAATTTTTAAAAATGAGATTCTCAAAGCACAATCGTTAACAATCCCGAAAAGTAGGAAGAATGGGAAGCATTTAAGGAAACCAGGATGGATGAACACAGAACTTAAACACATGCTAAAAAGAAAGAAAGAAATGTTTATCAAATGCAAAGAAGGAGTCATATCTAAAGAAGATTATAATGCAGTCTGCAGATCCTGCAGGGCACGTATCAGGTCAGCTAAAGCTGACAATGAATTAAGGCTTGCAAGAGATGTCAAAAGCAATAAAAAAGGATTTTGAGGGTATGTCAAAAGTAAAAGAAAAGTCAATGATGCTATAGGATTTTTACAGGATGAAAATGGTGAAATGGTAAGAAAGGATGTTGAGAAGGCCGAACTTTTTAATTCCTATTTTGCATCTGTTTTCTCTCAGAAAGAAAATGGAACATCAACTGATCTTCACTGTCCTATTAAAGGAATTGAAGAATCCAGGTTATCTGTAAACAGAAAGATTGTGAGGGAATATTTAGCTAACATAAATGAGTTCAAGTCTCCAGGTCCAGATGAATTAAACCCCAGAGTACTGAAGGAGATCGTAGAAGAAATTTTAGAACAACTCTCCATAATCTTTGAAAATTCTTGGAGAACAGGAGAAATCCCAGAAGACTGGAGAAGAGCAAATGTTGTTCCTATCTTCAAAAAGGGGAAGAAAGTGGACCCAGGGAACTATAGGCCGGTGAGTCTGACTGCTATACCAGGAAAGATCTTTGAACAAATTATTAAACAACATGTATGTAAGTACCTGGATAAGAATGAAGTGATTAACCAGAGTCAGCATGGGTTTGTAACTAACAAATCAAGTCAGACTAACTTAATTTCCTTCTATGACAGAATCACTGACTGGGTGGATCAGGGAAATTGTTAAGGGGACGGTTGCAAACAACTTTTATTCAATAATGGAAAGCAACCTTACACAGGGTCCGCGATGCAGCCTGGTGGACTGCGGCCAAACACCTTCCGGGTGAGAAGGTAAAACAACCAACTTAAATAACAATCCCTTCCGTGTTACTGCACACCGGAACGGGAATAGGGATTCGCACTATCTCCGTTAACAGCACGAGAGATGTGCGATAAATAATATATCTGTAGCCCTGTTAACTGCACAGGGACTACACAGCAGACGCTAGGATGCGTGTGTGACTCACGTCGGCGAATATGTGCTCCCAGCCGGCGTGCTACCGCACTGAGGAGTATCTCTCCACGTGGCTTACAGGCGGTGCTGGGAATAGGGTGTCTGCAGACTGCTCGGGGTGTATGGCGACCCCTTTGTCGGAGCCAGACTGTCAGATGAAGCTACCTGCCTATTTCATCTAAGCCTGCCTATTTCCACTAAACCTGCCTGCCAGAAACTAAAGCACACCTGGAGCCCAAAAGACCAAGCGTCCACACAACACCATCACAGCTCAATGATCAGAGCGCGCCGCCATGTTTATGGGCGGGCTATTTAAAGATTAAGCCCTGCCCACCGTCGCACTATTGGTGACGTCACCCGCAACCAATCAGGCGGCGCCAGGTCACCGGATCAGCTGACTCCCAAACCACCAATCACGGTCCACCATGTCACAGGCATGCTCAGTGCAGAGAATCCTGGACTTAAGCTTTAGCAGCCCTGTTTCCCTCCGCAACCTATCCTTCATGTTGCTAGGAACAAAGACCCAAGAGACAACCTGTACATCTCGTGCACCAGCTAGGCGTTGGGACTGATGATGATGTTGAGCAGCATCATCCCTGGCTGGACTGGAATGGGAGACTACAGAATCCACTGATGGTTCTGAACCTATTTCAAATCTAGCAAACACCTGACGCCTAACAGAAATGCCGTAGATATAGTATATCTTGACTTCAGCAAAGTATTTGACAAAGTATCTCACACCATCCTTATTGAAAAAATGACCAAGTATTGAAAGGACAAGGCAACTGTTAGGTGGATTCATAACTGGCTTAGTGATCGGACTCAACGGGTGGTCGTAAATGGCTTCACATCCAGCTGGATGAATGTCTGAAGTGGGGTACCACGGGGCTCTGTCCTGGGACCTGTATTGTTCAACATCTTTATCAATGATTTAGATGAAGGAATTGAGGGTAAACTGATTAAATTTTCTGATGACACAAATCTAGGAAGTATAGCTAACACTAGAGAAGAGAGAGACAGGATTCAAAAAGACCTAAATAAACTGGAGCAGTGGGCAGCAAGTAACAGAATGTTTTTTAACAGGGAAAAATTCAAAGTACTACATCTGGGCAATAAAAATGAAAAAAGCATGTACAAAATGGGAGGAATAGAGCTAAGCAACAGTACATGTGAAAAATACTTAGTTATACTAATAGATCATAGACTGAACATGAGTAAACAGTGTGATGCAGCAGCTAAAAAAGACAAATACAATTCTGGGATGTTTTAACAGAAGCATACAATCTAGATCATGTGAAGTCATTATCGGACTTTACTCCTCCTTGTTCAGACCTCATCTGGTATACTGTGTCCAGTTTTGGGCACCACATTTTAAAAAAGACATCGACAAACTGGAGCAAGTTCAGAGAAGAGCGACCAGAATGGTGACCGGTCTGCAACCATGTCCTATGAGGAACGGTTGCAGGATTTGGGAATGTTTAGCTTGCAAAAAAGAAGACTGAGAGGAGACTTAATAGCTGTCTACAAATATGTCAAGGGCTGTCACATTGTAGAAGGATCATCTTTATTCTCATTTGCACAAGAAGCAATGGGATGAAACTGAATGGGAGGAGACACAGATTAGATATTAGAAAAAACTTTTTGACAGTTAGGATGATCAACGAGTGGAACAGGCTGCCACGAGAGGTGGTGAGTTCTCCTTCAATGGACGTCTTCAAGCAGAGGCTGGACAGACATCTGTCTGAGATGATTTAGTGAATCCTGCTTTGAGCTGGGGGTTGGACCAGATGACCCAGGAGGTCCCTTCCAACTCTACAATTGTATGATTCTATGAATCTGAGTATTTTGTTTGTTTTATGGATAGATTTGAAGCTTTTATTGGGAACATTTTACATAACATTTTGGATCATATTTATCCGGTGCTCTATGCTGAGCACTTATTTTGAAGTTTCCATTGAAATCTCTGGGTGACGTGATTCAGGTGACACCCCCCAGTGGATCCATTCATTATAATGAGGCAGCAGAGTTACTCTTCTGGGCTCCATCTTACCTCTGTTCAGCGTCGTCCTACTTTTCAGAGGTGTCCAAAACTGCGGCCGATCGCGCATTTATGCACACCTAAAAAGACGGACAATACCGACTCACAGGCCAGACAGCGTCCAGTGTTGCCATCTGCCTTGTTTTAGGGAATCGTCCTCTGGGACAGTCATGTAAGGGCTTGTTTTTTGCGGGACGATTTGACGTTTTTATTGGTACCATTTTTGGTCACATGTCATTTTTTGATTGCTTTCTATTCTAAATTTGGGGAGGGAAAATAAACAAAAACTGGCAATTCAGGAATTGTGTTTTTTTTTATGCCGTTCCGCGTGTGGTAAAATTGATAAGGCAGAGTTATTCTTCAGCTCTGTACGTTTACAGCGGTACCACATTAATAGCGTTTTTATACAAAAAATATATATATATTTTGCATCGCTTTATTCTGAGAGCTATAATTTTTTTATCTTTCCACTGATGGGGCTGTATGGCGGCTTGTTTCTTGTGGGACAAGATGACGTTTTCAGCGGTACTAATTTTATATATATTTGTTTTTTTTATCGTGTTTCATTCCCCTTTTTTTCCCAGTGGCATGATGATAAAGCATCGTTAGCCTCGTTTTTTTAAGTTTTTTTTGTGCGGCGTTCACTGAAGGGGTTAACTAGTGTGAAACTTTTATAGGTCGGGTTGTTCCAGACTCGGCAATACCAAATATGTGTACTTTTTTTTATTTTATTTATTTTTTACATAAAAATGTGTATTTATTAGTGAATATTTTTTTAAAATTATTATTATTTATTTAATTTTTTTTACATATTTTTACACATTTTTTGCCATTTATTTTTTACTTTTTACTTAGTCCCTTTATGGGACCTTCACTTGTTTCTCTTTGATCACAGATATAATGTATTGCAATGTACTAGATTGCAGTGCATTCATTATACCTTTAGTGAAAGCTCCTGAGCCCATGCTGTGAGCATGGTTTCAGCAGCTTTCCGTAGCTTGGTGACCCGGGGGTCGTCATGACGACCCCTGGTCACCATGGCAATGATTGGGCCCCACGACATCGCAGGGCCACCGATCTGTCAGCGGATTTAACAGCCAGGGATGGTGCTGACACGGCTACTAGCTGTTTAGTGCCGGAGCTCAGCCACTGGTGGTGCTGAACTCCGGCACTGATCGGGCTGGAGACGCTGATATTTCAGCATCTTCTGCACGATCATGCTGAGATCGGTCAGTCAGATTGACTGACTGATCGCAGCGATCTAGGTGTGCGGACCGACCATATGGCTCCCTGCACCCCATCTTGTGCTGCTCAGCTGTCACAGATAGCTGTCCGCACTTATCTGTCACTGCGTGTTTACACGCTGTGACAGTTTAAAGCCATAACGGACACTGCACGGCAAGGAGCATTAACTTACACCTGCTCATGTCGTGCAGTGTCCGTCATTGGGCGTTATGGGGTTAATACCGCTGTCAAGTGTGATGGTGACATGTAACAGACTTTAACATAATGGCCATCAGTTCTAATGAACATGGGGCCACCGTGCAGTATGAATGCACATTGACGAAGGGTTACCTTGACTGCCGGATGACCACTTTAAAAAAATATATATATGGCTCTCAGAATATGGTGACAAAAGCCAAATTGTTTTTGTAAATGTTTTTATTTTATTTTTAATTAGTAAATCATGAATAGAAATATATAGATTTGGGATCCCGTAACCATACTGACCCATAGAGCAAAGGTAACAGATCACCACCTGATTACCACAAAGTAAGCGGCGCTAGTACAAAACCTTGAAAAAGAAAATGTGGAATTACAGTTTTTTTCCTCACCGTTTCCACTTATTTCATAGAATAAGTGGTGTTCTGCAAAAAACAAGCCCTCTTGCGGCTATGTCGAAATATTAGAAAGGTTATGGTTCTTGTTACAAGGAGAGGAAAAACTAAGTTACAATATCCTGGGGAAAAGCTCTGTGTCTGCCTCCTGAAAACCTCCAGCTCAGGGTTTGTTACCCGACCGACGACATGTTTAACAGATTCCTTTGACTAAACCACCCTTCACATGTCCATATAATACCGGTACTGGAAAAATGGTACCGGTGTCATAAGTATTTTGGATCAGTGTGTCATCCGTGTGCCATCAGTGTTCCATCCGTGTGCAATTCATTTTTTTTCCACCATGACTTAAATATCAATTCCAAAGCTTCTCCTATACTTTGCAGTGTTAAACATGTACAGCACACGGTTGTCACAAGGATGTTTCACACGGAGCCAGAAATGTGTATTGGCCCTTGTAATCCATGCGGACGGGTCTCATGCAAAGATCTCCATAGATTATGATAGGTATGTGTGCATACGTGTCTTCAATGCATGTGAAAGCGAATGCCACACGTGCTGAAAACATGTACATGTGAAGGAAGCTTTACACACTGTGTGAACAAGTATGAAAAGTCACCTCTTAATCATTGAATTAAGGTTTTCTCTTTTGGTTCATTGCCATGGGTATAAAATCCAGCATCTAAGCATGTAGTCTGCCTGTGCGAACAGTTGTGATAAAATGGCTCGTTCTAAAGAGCTCCCTGAATTCAGCATCTTGCTGTCATATGTTGTCACAAGTCAGTTCATGAAAGTTCAAATAAGACATGGCTGGGTGAGTTTGGTGTGGAAGAACATGACTGACCCTTCAAGAGACCTAACCTCAACTCCATCAGATAGATACCTTTTGGATTAACCAGAGATTACAAGCCAGGTCCCCTTGTCCAACATCAGTGTCTGACCTGATAACTGCTCTTCTGGAAGAATGGACAACAAATTGCACAGAAATATCCCCCAATTTTTTTTTTTAGAGTGGAAGCTTTATTAGCTGCAAAGGGAGATCAACTCCATGTTAATGACCCTGGATTTAAAAAGGAATGTCATAAAATTTCCTCCAGGAGTAATGTGTGTGTGTCCCAATAATTTTATCCCTACAGTGTGTAATAGGTTCTGCTTCTTCCATGGTGAGAGGTGGAGACTGCTTCTCTGATGATGTGTAAATCTGGAGGTGAATGAGAATCATAATCAGTTTTGTTATATATTTTAGGAAGGACGTCCAGAATAAGAGGCAGAAAGCGTCCGATTATTGAGGACGACAGTGAGGAGGAGGTGCAGCCAACGTAAGCACTAAATACGACTATCATTCGTTACATTGTATTGTAAGGCTATGTTCACATGTCTGGTAGTTATACCTGTTTTTGGATTTGTTAGGGGTGATAAAAAATGAAAAGATACAATGCAAAATTAGTTCATTCAAATAAGGACGGGAATGTCTTAAATTGTTTTCTTTTTTACTGCAATCTGTTTTTTAGCATGATCATGTGACGATTTGCCATGAGCGTTACCCGTTGGCCATCGCTCATAGCAGATGATCATTTTAACCATGTGTAGCACAAGTGATCGGATGAAAGCACCTTCAAGTCTTCTAAGGAAACTATTAAGGCCAGAAAAAAGTAAAAAAAAAAAATGTTGTTTTTTTTAAAAATATAAACGTTCAAATCACCCCCCTTTTGCCCCATTCAAAATAAATGAATAATAAAACTAAAATATACATATATTGCTGCATTCTGAATCGCCCGATCTATCAAGATATAAAAAGAATTAATCCAAATGGTAAACTGTGTAACGAGAAAAAAAATCAAAACACCAGAATTAAGTTTTTTTGGTCGCTGCAACATCGCAATAAAACGCAATCACAAGCGATTAAAACATTATATCTACCTAAAAATATTATCAATAAAACCTTCAGCTCAGCGTGCGAAAAATAAGCCCTCACCCAGCCCCAGATCCTGAAAAAGGGAGACGCTACGGGTCTCGGAATATGGCGCCATTATAATTTTTTTTACAAACTTTAGAATTTATTTCACCACTTTAAAAAAAATAACCTATTCATGTTTGGTATCTGCAAACTCATAATGACCTGGAGAATCATAATTGCAGGTCAGTTTTAGCATTTAGTGAACATGGTAAAAAAAAAAAACAACCAAGAGACAAGTGTAGAATTATACTTTTTTTTGCAATTTTGACGCACTTTTGAATTTTTTCCTTTTTCTCCAGTACACGACATTGTAAAACCAATGATGTCGTTCAAAATTACAATTCGTCCCAGAAAAAATAAACCATCACAGGGACATATTAAAAAATAAAAAAGTTATGCCTCTGGGAAAAAGGGGAGCGAAAAACGGAAAATCCCAAGGTCGTGAAAGGGTTAAAGGACAGAAATCCTCAGCTATAGTGATTGAACAGTACCACCACATACCACCATAGCATTACTGAATCTCTCTATACCATGTGTGGTTAATACCGTAACTAATACTGCCATATAGTTACTAAATTATACTTTTATAACATGATTTTAGAACCACCATACTGTAACTGAAAAACAGCATCATATTGTGACTTTATCACTTGGGGTCTGAGCTGTTTTGATGCCCAGCGATCAAAAAGTTATTTAATTCTAAATGCCCTCAGACTCATGAGATAGAAGTTGGCTAAACCCGGTGATTTTGGCTTGAATCGGTTAGCTTCCTAACGTCTGTGGGGACAGGCCTGATTCTAGCTTTTTTTTTTGGTGCCCAAGGCGAAAATTCAAGTGGCACCCCTCCCAGCAGTTCATGGTATACCTGCAGTGAATAAACACAATCCCATCATTGTTTTTTAGGTTTTGCTTTTAAGATATTCATTATGTGGTAAAAGTGACGTGTGAACATGATTCTTTAGGTCTTTGTGATTACAGTAATCCCAAACTTTCAGAGATTCTTATTTTTGTTAAAAAAAACAACATTTAGCTTGTGATGCTCTTTTAAGGACCTGTTAGAACAATAAAAATATATCTATGAAGCTATGTGAGGGCTGTTTTTTGCATAGTAAGTTGAAATATTTTTTGCTATCAATTCAGGGTGCATACATTTGGATGGCTTTTTGCTGTAAGAGGTGTGGTGACAAAAAAAAGTAGTTCTTCTATTTTTTTTTCTCTTTACTGCATATGTTAGTTCTTTTTATATTTTGATAGATCAGACTTTTAAGGATGTGGACATACCAAATTTTTTTTAATTGTTTAATTTTTTTTTAATGAGGGAAGACCGCACCAGATCCATGATCATTAAATGAATACATCACCAGAACATTCCATCAGTACATGAATGGCACCAGCATCCTCATCAGTACTTAGATACAGCACCAAAACAACCATTAATACACTAATTCATTATTAAAACCATAATCGGTAATTGAATATAGCACTGGGACCATCATTATTAATTGAATACATCGCCAGAACCACCAACTGCACATGAATACAGTGAAGAGCAAAAGAGTATCAATCTTTTGAACTTTTGACTTTCAGGCTCCATATCTCACCATCCACTACTTATTTTATTGTGAGACTACCCTCATTTTATAGACAATCATCTTGTCTATCTCATATATAAACTTGAGTTGCAACTATTTGGCATATGATTAATTATGCAGATTCTTGTCATGTCACTGCACTGTTACTGTTTTGCTCCTAAAAATCTAAATACAATTTTTTATTATTTTATTAGTATTTTGTAAATCCACCTTTGGCTTTCAACACTGCCTGAATCCTTCTGGGCATGCTCTCGATCAGATTCAAACATGTCTTGACCGACATCTAATTCCGGGTCTCTTTTACATGTTCCCAGTTGGTGCATGCTCTTCGACTCGCTTGGATATGTATATAGTTTTTTATTCCATTCTACCCACAAGTGTTAAATTGGATTAAGGTCTGAGGTCTGTGGGGGCCAATCCAGCACTTCGACTTCATTGTCATTGAACCATTTATTTGCCAATCTCAACATATGCTTTGGTTCGTTGTCCTACTGGAACACTATGTTGTCCTTTTCATACCGATGGTACTCGAGTGTACAAAGTAATTAGTCTTGTAGGATACTCACATATAGCTCAGCATTGAGACCACCATCGATTCTGGTAAAGTATCCAACGCCTTTAGCTGTGAAACAACCCCATATCATCAGGCTTCCTTCACCGAACTTGACAGTTCCTTCAATTTCTCCATCCTTTAGCCCCATTTTCCTTTGTTTCTTCCAGACCCATTTTCACCCATCATAGCCTAGTCTATTGACTTTTGTCCCATAGCTCCAAACCACCCGTTTCCTATCTTCTACAGTTCACTTTTCATACCTTTTTGCAAACTTGTGTCGACGCTTCTTATGATGATATTGAAGTCGATGCTTCTTCATCTTTTTTTGAGCTACCATTCAAGACTTGTGTAACATGCGTTACACGGTGCTTGCATAGACATCTGTGATCTCACTATTACGAAACTTACAAGTCACTCCAGCCTGTGATATTGGAAGCAGACTTTGCATCCGTAAGTATGGCAAAAGAGGTGACGGGGAATGCATGATTGGAGCAGTAGGCTGGTACTCAAAAGGAGTTGGATATGCTGGAGACCTTGAAATGGTCTGGGAAGAAGCGCTCCCTGAAGGACGATACATTGCATACCGCATAGACCGCTCTTATCTAGGAGCGTCATCTGAGGTATCAGTGAGGAAGTGGTGGGTGCTGCCTTTCATGGTAATTGTAGGGTCTTGTGATGGTGTAGGTGTCTATCTGCCCTTTTTGACACCCACCTGGTTAGGTAAAATGCAATATCCAAGTAGTTGTTGGTGAATTAAGACCCATAAGAACAATGAACATTTCTTCACTCCACATTTGCAAGTACAACTCCCTCTACCTTGATGGTTTTATCATTTAAAATAGTATTTTTCTTTTCACTTTGACTCTTAACACAGACCTTGATTTGTATGTTTCTACAGAAAGAAATTCACAAGAAATGAGGAAACCCCTCCGTCGTCTTTTGTGGCTTTTGAAAGCGACGTTTTGTGAGTAATTTTGACAACATATAATAAGTTCAAGTTAAACTTCACTTAAAAGCTATGTTCACACATGTTGTGTTTTTTTTAGCATTTTTTGCTGCAGATTTTTATGCAAATTTTCAGCTGTGTTTTGCAGTACCTACCAGCAAAGTCTATGAGAAACCAGAATTGTCTGTTCACACATCATGCTTTTTTGTTGTTGCGTATTTTGTGCCTTGGTTGGGTTTTTGGAAAATAGAGCATGTCACTTTCAGCATTTTTGTCAGTGTTTTTTCACCCATGGGAAATAATGGGTGGTTGTAAAGGGAAGTGTTCCAGGTTGTACATGTATATACGTATCTGCATGCTAGCCATGCTTGCAGATAAGTATACATGTATATATTGGCCCCACATCTCCCCATGTGTTTCAGTCTGTTTGCTGCTGGGGGAGGTTTCAATAGAATGTCCAGCCATGTGCTAAAACAGGTTTTGCGAGTATGGTTGGACATGAACAAAGATCTTAGCCAGTGGGCAGGGAATAATACATCATTTCCTGTGACATGAAGCTGGACACTGGCTGGACTTAAAACCCCAGAATGCACATGTGCTAAGGCCCCTTAGACTCTTGAAGATGGACATAACAACACATGGCTGAGTATCTCTCTTTCCCTGTAACTTCTTTACTTACTAGCCCTACATACCCTGTACTAACCCTCCTAGATATTGATAGATATATATAGGCAAAGTTGGTATAGTTGGGTGGGCCGATATTGCATGAGTGATTAGCAAACGTGGGTGGAAAATATATTAGGTAATTGGGAATTGTGAATCCGTTTTGTGTACTGTGTTAGTGTGATACATAGTAGTATATTAACTGTAGACTTTTGTGTAATAAATACCTTTTATTAGCACACGATTTTGTCTCAGTTGGTATATAGTATAAGGCCCAGATAACATTAGTGGAAATTAATTATTAATAGTCAAGTTTGATGTTAATAGTGAGGCTGAGTTCACACGATGCGTTTTTCATGCGTTTCCGCGGCGTTTTTGCAGTTGCGTAAACACCGCGGAAACGCATGAAAAACGCATGGTAGAAGGGCAGCAATGTTCCCCAATTGAAATACGCATGTGCTGTGCCCATGATGCGGATTTTTCCGCAGCGTAAATGCTGCGGTCAAAAATCCGCAGCATGTCAATTAATTTTGCGGAAACGCTGCTCTTTTGCCGCCATTGACTTGCATTAGACCGCATGGAATCCGCATCACTGTATATGTTGATGCGCTTTTCATGCGGTCTAATGTGCGGATGGTATCCGGGTGTGGAGGAGAGGACTCTCATCCAGACCCAGGTACCATTAAAAAAAAAAAGAATAAAATAAAAAATATATATATTCTCACCTTCTGACGGCCCGCGCTGCGTCCTGCCGGCTTCCCGCGCACTTCGCGGTTGAATGAAGGACCTTCGCTGACGTCAGAGTCATGTGACGGGTCACGTGACGCTGACGTCGGAAGGTCCTAAAGTCTTCACTGCCGGCATCCGGAACCGATGAAGCAGGACACCGGGGGCCATCAGAGTGTAAAGTATATATTTGTTTTTTATTTTTTGACATTCACACACTATATAAATCCATGCCGGTTGCATGGATTTATATAGTGTGAAGTTGACAAGCACTTTCCAAGTGATGCTAAAATCGCTTGGGAAGCACTTGTCAACCCGCATGCGGAAATGAAAGTGAAGACCGCTTCATTTCCGCATGTCCCTGGCAGGAAACCACATGTACAATCCGCATGCTTTTTTTCCTGCCAGAAAGATGCAGAAACGCTCAGGAAAAAATCCTGAGCATTTCTGCATAGTGTGCACATAGCCTTAATATCGGACCTCAGTAGAGGTGTAGGAGAGTGCCCCCATTAATTACTGATATTTTGGAGGAAAATCACGTCATTATACAGTGATGAATAAAACGCTAAAAAAATGCACCAAAATTTGCAGCAGCGTTTTTGATGGTGAAATAGAATGGGGTTCTTTTTTAACAGAACTTTATGTACATGCATAAATAGAGACAGGACAGTGAAAAAAATCGCTGAAAAAACTCACAAAAAATGCATCAAAAAACGCAGCAAAACGTTTTTGACGCAGCTGATTTCCTGCCAGAGATTGTGTTTTGATGCAGTTTTCTGAAGCTGAAAAACACAACATGTGTGAACACAGCCAAAGTAAAACTTAACCGGTTCCCGACCGCCCACTGTAGATAAACGTCCGCGCTGCCTGGACTCTGTGCAGCGCCGACGTTTAAAAACGGTGGGTGGTCGCGCAGCGCTCAGGACCCCCAGGGTCCTGCAAGCACTGCGATTCCGGTGCAGAGCGTTAGCTCTGACAGGGAACATCATCAGGCCCTGATTAGATCAGGTCCCGGTGATGTTAACCCTTTGCTGTCTTCTATATGCTGCGATCTATAGTGATCGCGGCAAATAGGAGACAGCAGGAGGAGAGGGGGTCGTCTTACCTCCGAAGACCTCCGTTTCCTTTCAGGGCCTGGGGTTGCTATGGCAGCTGGAGGTCACATGACCGCCTCCAGCTCTGCCATATATGGTGTCCTGTCTGGCTCAGCCTGCAAGCTGAGCCAGAGAGGAGACTGACTGAAACAGTCAGTGAAGATCTCATGTAATGTAATACATGTCTATTACATTACATGAGATCAGTGATCAGAAAAATAAAAATTAATGTCCCATACAGGGACTAAGTAAAAATGTAAAAAAAAAGTAAAAAAAAAGTTTTAAAACTATTAAAAAAAAATCACAAAATAAATAAAAATAAATAAATAAAATATTAAACCAATAAATCCATATATTTTTACAAAACCAAAAAAAGTACACATATTTGGTATCGCCGCGTCCGAAACAACCCGAGCTATAAAACTGTCACACTAATTAACTCCTTCTGTGCATACCGTAATAAAAATAAATAAAAAAACGGAGCAAAAAAATATGCTTTTTCATCATATCGCCAAACAAAAAGTGGAAAAAAATGCGATCAAAAAGCAGAATAGAAATAAAAATGGTACCACTGAAAACGTCATAAAAAAAAGCCGCCATACAGCTCCATCAGACGAAAAATAAAAAAGTTATAGCGCTCAGAATAAAGCAATGCAAAAAAATTTTTTTTTTTCTATAAAATTGTTTTATTGTGTAAAAGTGCCAAAACATTAAAAAAAATACAGTAAGTGTAGTATCGCTGTAAACGTACTGACCCGAAGAATAACGCTGCCTGATCACTTTTACCACACGCAGAACGGCATAGAAAAAAACTCAAAAAACAATTCCTGAAGTGTTTGTTTTTGTTAATTTTACCTCCCAAAAAACAGAATAGAAAGCGATCAAAAAATGTCACGTACCCAAAAATGGTACCAATAAAAATGTCAACTCGTCCCGCAAAAAACAAGCCGTCACATGACTCTGTCGGCCGAAATCTGGAAAAATTATAGCTCTCAAAATATGGTGATGCAAAAACTAGATTTTGCAAAAAAAGCGTATTTTAGTGTGTGACAGCTGTCAGTCATAAAAACCCGATATAAATCTGGTATCTCTGTAATCGCACCGACCCGAAGAATAAAGTAATCTAATCAGTTATATCACACTAGGAACGGCGTAAAAAATAAATTAAACCAATTCTTCACCTGCTACTGATTTGTTTATTATGTCTCCCAAAGATCCCAGTAAGGCTCTGCTCATATTTATCCTGTGCTCTGCGCTGAGCACTTACACCAGAGTTTCCGTGTAAATCTCTGAAATACGTGATTCAGCCGGAACCCATGATGGAAGATTCCCTGTAATGAGGCAGATATAGGCACTGTGGACGCCGTCTAGCCTGGGATCCCACGGTGTCATTTGTTTTAGGCATGCATAAAAGTGCGGTTGGCCACAGTTTTGTGCACTTCTGAAAAAAAGGACACCGCTAAACAGAGGCCAGACGGAGTAGAGAGTAACTCTGCTGCCTCATTATAGTGAATGGATCCTGCAGGGGTTTCATCTGAATTACATCACTTGGAAATTTAGATGGAAACCCCGATGTAAGTGCTCAGCCTAGAGCGCCGGATAAATGTTACGTAAAATGTTCCCAATAAAAGCTTCAACTCAGTCCTCAAAAAAAGCTAGTCCCCACTCAGGTCCGTCATCTGTTAAAAATATAAGGGACTTCCAAGTTACTGGTAGCAGAAAGGCTCTGGAAAAGCAAAATGACCCTTGCCCCCCAAAAGAAATTCAGAAAATTTTGTGCTCCCAAATCCAAATGCCTATTCTACAATAATTTGTTCTCCAATTGTCAAATAGCACTCCGTACCCCCCAGATCTCACCGTATGGCTAAGTGGTACGATACAGCCACATATGGGGTATTGCCACTTTTAGAAGAAATTGTGTGACACATTTCGGCACCATTTTTACCCATTGCCCTGTGTGAAAATGTAAAATCTGAGGGTAAAACATTTTTTTGTGGTAAAAATATAATTATGCTTTTTTCACTGCCCAATGGTATAAATTTAAAAATTAAAAAATACTCACTACTTCCCTAGATGAATTCCTTGAGAGGTGTAGTTTACAAAATGGGGTCACTTGTGGGGGTTTCTGCTGTTTTGACATGTCAGCGACTCTTCAAATGTGACATGGTGTCTGCTGCCTATCCCAGCCAACATAGCGCTCCTTTCTCTTCCGAACCCTGCAGTACACCAAAGCAGTGGTTTTCCCCCACATATGGGGTATCGGCGTACTCAGGAGAAATTGTACAACAAATTTCATGGTGCAATTTATCCTGTTACCCTTATGATAATGCAAAATTAGGGAATGAAAAACATTTTTTATGGGAAAAATGTGAAAATTTTATTTTTACGGCTCAATATTATAAACTTCTGTGAAGCAGCTGGGGGTGCAAGGTGCTCACCACACATCTAGATAAGTTCCCTAAGGGGTCTAGTTTCCAAAATGGTGGCACTTGTGGGGGGTTTCCACTGTTTAGGCACATTAGGGGCTCCCCAAATGTGACATGGCGTCCGCTAATTATTCAAACAAATTTTACATTCAAAAAGTCAAATGGCGCTCCTTCCCTTTCAAACCCTGCCATGTGCCCAAACAGTAATTTGCCTCCACATATGGGGTATCGGCGTGTTCAGGAGAAATTGCACAACAAATTTCATGGTGCAACTTATCCTGTTACCCTTATGATAATACAAAATTAGGGAATGAAAAACATTTTTTGAGGGAAAAATGTGAAAATTTTATTTTTACGGCTCAATATTATAAACTTCTGTGAAGCAGCTGGGGGTGCAAGGTGCTCACCTCACATCTAGATAAGTTCCCTAAGGGGTCTAGTTTCCAAAATGGTGGCACTTGTGGGGGGTTTCCACTGTTTAGGCACATTAGGGGTTCCCCAAATGCGACATGGCGTCTGCTAATTATTCAAACAAATTTTACATTCAAAAAGTCAAATGGCGCTCCTTCCCTTTCAAACCCTACCATGCGCCCAAACAGTAATTTGCCTCCACATATGGGGTATCAGCGTGTTCAGGAGAAATTGCACAACAAATTTCATGGTGCAATTTATCCTATTACCCTTATGATAATGCAAAATTAAGGGATGAAAAACAGTTTTGTGGGAAAAATGTGAAAATTTTATTTTTACAGCTCAATATTATAAACTTCTGTGAAGCACCTTGGGGTTCAAGGTGCTCACCACACATCTAGATAAGTTCCCTAAGGGGTCTAGTTTCCAAAATGGTGTCACTTGTGGGGGTTTAGGTACATCAGGAGCTCTCCAAACGCAACATGGCGTCTGCTAATTATTCAGACAAATTTTACATTCAAAAAGTCTAATGGCGCTCCTTCCCTTCCGAACCCTGCAGTGCGCCCAAACAGTGATTTTCCCTCACATATGGGGTATCAGCACGCTCAAGAGAAATTGCACAAAAAAATTTGGGGTCCATTTTTTTCCTGTTACCCCTGTGAATATAAAAAAAATTGGGTCTAAAGTAACATTTTTGTGAAAAAAGTTAAATGTTAATTTTTTTCTTCCACATTCCAAAAATTCCTGTGAAGCATCTGAAGGGTTAATAAAGTTCTTGAATGTGGTTTTGAGCACCTTGAGGGGTGCAGTTTTTAGAATGTTGTTACTTTTGGGTATTTTCTGTCATAAAGACCCCTCAAAGTGACTTCAAATATGATGTGGTCCCTAAAATAATGTTTTTGTAAATTTTGTTGGAAAAATGAGAAATCGCTGGTCAACTTTTAACCCTTATAGCTCCCTAACAAAAAAAAATTTTGGTTCCAAAATTGTGCTGATGTAAAGTAGACATGTGGGAAATGTTATTTATTAACTATTTTGTGTGACATATCTCTCTGATTTAAGGGCATGAAAATTCAAAGTTTGAAAATTTCAAAATTTTCGCCAAATTTCCGATTTTTTCACAAATAAACACAAGTTATATCGAAGAAATTTTACCACTATCATGAAGTACAATATGTCATGAAAAAAACAATCTCAGAGTCAGGGGAATACATTGAAGCGTTCCAGAGTAATTACTTCATAAACTGGCAGTGGTCAGAATTGAAAAAATTGGCCTGGTCACGAAGGCAAAAACAGGCTCTGGTGCGAAGTGGTTAATAGTGCTGCGGTGTACAGAAACAGTTCCAGAATTTTGGGCTGAGGCCCTCCAGTCTTCCTCTATAGAGAGGGGAAATATGTGTGAAGGTACCCCAGGAGGGCTCCAAATGTGTGGGTAAAATATATATCCCTCGGGGGGGGAAATTGAAAAAAAGTTTAAAAAAATTTTTTTTGTGGACTTAGAAAATTTTCACACATGTGTCAGACTTCCAGAGAGGGGAGCATGTCAGTGCGCGCATCCGATTTCAGTTCCAGAGCGATTCATCCGATGAGTCCTTCATACTTAGTCGTTTTTGCAAAATTTTTGACTTTTTTGAAAATTTCACTTTTCTGTGAAAATCTCCGCTAAATGAGGTTATACTATGTTAGAGGCCATCCCAGGAGGGCTCCAAATGTGTGGGTAAAATATATATCCCACAGGGGGAAAATTGAAAAAAAGTCGAAAAAAAATTTTTTTTTGAGGACTTAGAAAATTTGCACACGTGTCAGATTTCCAGAGAGGGGAGCATGTCAGTGCGCGCATCTGATTTCAGTTCCAGAGCGATTCATCCGATGAGTCCTTCATACTTAGTCGTTTTTGGCAAAATTTCTGACTTTTTGAAAATTTCACCTTTTTGTGAAAACTTCCACAAAATGAGGTTATACTATGTTAGAAGGCATCCCAGGAGAGCTCCAAATGTGTGGGTAAAATATGTATCCCACAGGGGGAAAATTGAAAAAAAAGTTGTAAAAAATTTTTTTTGTGGACTTAGAAAATTTTCACACATGTGTCAGACTTCCAGAGAGGGGAGCATGTCAGTGCGCGCATCCGATTTCAGTTCCAGAGCGATTCATCCGATGAGTCCTTCATACTTAGTCGTTTTTGTCAAAATTTTTGACTTTTTGAAAATTTCACTTTTTTGTGAAAACTTCCACAAAATGAGGTTATACTATGTTAGAAGGCATCCCAGGAGAGCTCCAAATGTGTGGGTAAAATATATATCCCACAGGGGGAAAATTGAAAAAAAGTTGAAAAAAATTTTTTTTGTGGACTTAGAAAATTTTCACACATGTGTCAGACTTCCAGAGAGGGGAGCATGTGAGTAAGCGCATCCGATTTCAGTTCCAGAGCGATTCGCGCAATGAGTCCTTCATACTTAGTCGTTTTTGGCAAAATTTCTGACTTTTTGCAAATTTCACTTTTTTGTGAAAACTTCCACAAAATGAGGTTATACTATGTTAGAGGGCATCCCAGGAGGGCTCCAAATGTGTGGGTAAAATATATATCCCACGTGGGGAAAATTGAAAAAAAGTTGAAAAAATTTTTTTTTGTTGACTTAGAAAATTTTCACACATGTGTCAGACTTCCAGAGAGGCGAGCAGGTAAGTAAGCGCATCCGATTTCAGTTCCAGAGCGATTCATCCGATGAGTCCTTCATACTTAGTAGTTTTTGCAAAATTTTGGACTTTTTTGAAAATTTCTCTTTTTTGTGAAAACTTCCACAAAATGAGGTTATACTATGTTAGAGGGCATCCCAGGAGAGCTCCAAATGTGTGGGTAAAATATATATCCCACAGGGGGAAAATTGAAAAAAAGTTGTAAAAAAAATTTTTTGTGGACTTAGAAAATTTTCACACATTTGTCAGACTTCCAGAGAGGGGAGCATGTCAGTGCGCGCATCCGATTTCAGTTGCAGAGCGATTCATCCGATGAGTCCTTCATACTTAGTCGTTTTTGTCAAAATTTCTGACTTTTTGAAAATTTCACAATTTTGTGAAAACTTCCACAAAATGAGGTTATAATATGTTAGAGGGCATCCCAGGAGAGCTCCAAATGTGTGGGTAAAATATATATCCCACAGGGGGAAAATTGAAAAAAAGTTGAAAAAAATTTTTTTGTGGACTTAGAAAATTTTTCAACTTGTGTCAGACTTCCAGAGAGGGGAAAATGTGAGTGAGCGCATCCGATTTCAGTTCCAGAGCGATTCGCCCGATGAGTCCTTCATACTTAGTCGTTTTCAGAAGTCACAATTTTGACTTCCAGGACCCGCAAAACGTTAGTAAATTGAGCCCGCTCCCCAGTTCCAAGCGTTTTGAGGTGTCCCTGGTTGCAGTAATGCAGCCTGCCCACTAGATGTCGCAAAAGAGACAAAAAGTGAAAAAGAACCAGAATGAGGAAATTCCAGGGAGCCGAATCCGCCTGACAGTTCCAGGCGATCGGGTACTTTTTGGAATGCGTCCCTAAAGTGGGTATAGGGTGACACTCCATACAAAGACCCAGTTTTGCACACCACCGGCAGAATATATGAGAGAGAGGTACCTCTCAGCCCCGACACATTTTGACTCATTTAAGCAGGTTTTCACCTCCGTAGGCCCGGGTACGCGTTTTGGCTATGAGTCCCTGTTCGGCTGGAGGTCTGCACCTTGGCTGAACCCAGGCTTCCGCAGCTGCGTGGGGGGACTTTTGCCGGTCGCCTATCCCAAGTCAGAGAGGTGTTCCTGGGTTGAAGTGAGCCTGGCCAGACCCCCCCCACGGGCCCTGGTTCTCCACATGGGGGCGCCGTCAAGGCTAAAATCTGGATTTTTAGGCCCGGGAGAGGCTCCATGAGGGCGGATGCTTTTGTGGCTTTGACCCCAGTTCCACATCCAGTACCCCCTCTGCAAGGGCGCCTGTACCCGAGTCTCGCTTCCAGGACTCTTGGGCACGTATTTCCCGACGACAGGGGTTAGCAGCCTCCGTACTTGGGCAAGTCCCTCCACGCACCCCTGCTCTTCCTCCGATCGATCTGGCGCAGCGCTCCCGGGTGGGGAGGTGGCGCCGCTCGCTCGGCCCGGGCTTTGGAGCTCGCGCTGGCTTAAGGTGAGCGGTCCCCTTCCTCCTCTACCCCCGGGCTTTCGACACCTATCTTTGGGCGCGCACGCCGGCCTCGCCTCCCGTCCGCGGAGGTGGCCGAGCCGTGGGGAGATTGGCCCGACCCGAGCGAAGGCAGCGGTCCGACGACCCGCACGGGCGAACGGCGTGGCGCCCACCCACCCAGGCGTGGGGGCCGTCGTCCGAATCGCTTCCTGTGCGGGGAAGCACACCGATCTTCTCCGAGGGCGGCCCTTTTCTTCCAGATGCGTAACCGGCCAGCGGAGGCCCGCGCCGCCCCTCGCGTCCGACAGGGCGGCCTCCGCGGCGGTGGCGACAGCGGCGGCGGTGGGTGGCGTCTCCGCGCCACTGCCGAGCTTCGCGATTTCCAGTCTTTTCCCGGGCCCCTACGTCAGTGGGGAGGACGACAGATGTGTGGAGGCAGGCGAAGGGGGTTCTCACCGTGTGGTGTGCCCCAGCCCGACCGTCACCTTTCCCCTTCGACCCTCATCCTCCCTGGCGGCTCGGCAGGGAGAAGGAGAGAGAGAGCGAGCGCGGAAACCCCAGAGCCAAGGGGTTAGATGGAGAACGGGAGAAGGAACGAGGGCCAAGAGGTAGGGAGTACGGTGAAAGGCCGACCTGGGGTTCCCCATGCGCTCCCGCCCCCGGGCGGGGAGCAGCCCTGGGAGGAAAAGCCGCTCGGGCATCCCTTTGAGGTTACGGGCGCGAGCGGGAAGAGGGACTACTCTGGAAGGCGACGCCGACACGGCCTGGCCGACGACCACCCACGCGACCTCCGCGTCGTCGGGTTAGTGCCGGAGCCGCGGCGGACCCTGACGGCCAGCCCCCCTCTCCCAATCCTCGTGCCTGTCCGCCGGTGGGTCGAGGACCCCCCGCGGCGGAGGCAGGTCTAAGCCAGACGGTGGCGCCACATAGGCCCACCCCCGCACGCCATCTCCCCGAGCGACCCTGTGTGTTGCCTTGGGTGCGGTTGGTGAGACGGGGGCGGCCGTGGCGTCCTCCGGAGGCCAGTCACCTCGCCCTCCCCGTGCAAGGGGTGTTTTCCAGACGCCTGCCGCTTCGGGACCACGCACCGCACAGCGAGCCGCTCCTCCCGCACATGTCCCCGGTGCTGCGAGGGCTCCGTTCCCCGCCCCCCCCAGGGAAGCCCCATGCCATCCCGCATCCTCTCCGGACGCCGCACGCCCTGCCTATACCCGTTCCGTCCGGGCGCCCTGCCGCCGCGGGGCTCTTCCGCCGCCCCCCCTCTCTTCCCGCAGGCCTCTCCTCTCCCGAACCTCGACGCGGTCCAGTCGTGTTGGGGGGCTACCTGGTTGATCCTGCCAGTAGCATATGCTTGTCTCAAAGATTAAGCCATGCACGTGTAAGTACACACGGACGGTACAGTGAAACTGCGAATGGCTCATTAAATCAGTTATGGTTCCTTTGATCGCTCCAAACCGTTGACTCGGACAACTGTGATAATTCTAGAGCTAATACGTGCAAACGAGCGCTGACCGCCAGGGATTCGTGCATTAATCAGATCAAAACCAATCCGGGGTCCCGGGCGCGGCGTCGGGACGGTCCTCCGCGGCCTCCCCCCTGCCGCGCTCTCCCCGTAAGCGTTGCGACTCTGGATAACCTCGGGCCGATCGCACGTCCCCGTGACCGCGACGATCCATTCGGGTGTCTGCCCTATCAACTTTCGATGGTACTTTCTGTGCCTACCATGGTGACCACGGGTAACGGAGAATCAGGGTTCAATTCCGGAGAGGGAGCCTGAGAAACGGCTACCACATCCAAGGAAGGCAGCAGGCGCGCAAATTACCCACTCCCGACCCGGTGAGGTAGTGACGAAAAATAACAATACAGGACTCTTTCGAGGCAATTGGAATGAGTACACTTTAAATCCTATAACGAGGATCTATTGGAGGGCAAGTCTTTTGCCAGCAGCCGCGGTAATTCCAGCTCCAGTAGCGTACACTAAAGCTGCTGCAGTTAAAAAGCTCGTAGTTGGATCTTGGGATCGAGCTGGCGGTCCGCCGCAAGGCGTGCTACCGCCAGTCCCAGCCCCTTTGCCTTGGGGCGCCTCCCCGATGCTCTTGACTGAGTGTCCCGGGGGCCCGAAGCGTTTACTTTGAAAAAATTAGAGTGTTCAAAGCAGGCAGCCACGCCTGAATACTCCAGCTAGGAATAATGGAATAGGACTCCGGTTCTATTTTGTTGGTTGTCGGAACTGGGGCCATGATTAAGAGGGACGGCCGGGGCATCCGTATTGCGCCGCTAGAGGTGAAATTCTTGGACCGGCGCAAGACGAACCAAAGCGAAAGCATTTGCCAAGAATATTTTCATTAATCAAGAACGAAAGTCGGAGGTTCGAAGACCATCAGATACCGTCGTAGTTCCGACCATAAATGATGCCTACTGGCGATCCGGCGGTGTTATTCCCATGACCCGCCGAGCAGCGTCCGGGAAACCGAAGTCTTTGGGTTCCGGGGGGAGTATGGTTGCAAAGCTGAAACTTAAAGGAATTGACGGAAGGGCACCACCAGGAGTGGAGCCTGCGGCTTAATTTGACTCAACACGGGAAACCTCACCCGGCCCGGACACGGAAAGGATTGACAGATTGAAAGCTCTTTCTCGATTCTGTGGGTGGTGGTGCATGGCCGTTCTTAGTTGGTGGAGCGATTTGTCTGGTTAATTCCGATAACGAACGAGACTCCGGCATGCTAACTAGCTACGTGACCCCCCGCAGTCCGCGTCCAGCTTCTTAGAGGGACAAGTGGCGCTCAGCCACGCGAGATCGAGCAATAACAGGTCTGTGATGCCCTTAGATGTCCGGGGCTGCACGCGCGCTACACTGAACGGACCAGCGTGTGTCTACCCTTCGCCGAGAGGTGCGGGTAACCCGCTGAACCCCGCTCGTGATGGGGATCGGGGATTGCAATTCTTCCCCGTGAACGAGGAATTCCCAGTAAGTGCGGGTCATAAGCTCGCGTTGATTAAGTCCCTGCCCTTTGTACACACCGCCCGTCGCTACTACCGATTGGATGGTTTAGTGAGGTCCTTGGATCGGCCCCGCCGGGGTCCGCCAAGACCCTGGCGGAGAGCCGAGAAGACGATCGAACTTGACTATCT